>NC_137198.1:18195710-18270710 GCF_960531495.2 Zeus faber
GTTGCATACTGTACTGTACTGTACTACCTGTTACTGTTACGTTTAAGGAATCAGTTAGTGTCAGTTAGTTAGCTAGGTAGAAAGTAGGTTAGCTATTATGTTCGGTTTAGAAACGATTGTGCATAATCTCCGGGTGCATTGCAAAGACATTTCACTGCATATTTGTATGAACGTATGTATATGTATGCGACAAATAAACCCCTTGAATCTTGAAATGGTCAGTATCACTTGATGCTGACCCATAAAGTGGGCCTAAAGCAGTCCTTCTCAAATAGTGGGGCGCGCCCCCCTGGGGTGGCTCGGAGCGATGCTGGTGGGGGCGCGTGTGACCCCGGGGAACATGCTTTTTTTTGCGTCAGGGAGTAGGGTTTATTTGCCCCGAACAAGAGCACACAGCACAGAGCGGGAGATATGAAGTGCAGATAACAAACCCTTAAGAGACACCATGTAAAAATATTTAACAGGGATGAAAAGAAAGGCGGAGAGAGACGGAGATAATGAGACAAACATAAGTCTCCCGAAAGCTAAGACGAGGAAATATGACGAAGTGGATGTAGCGCTTGGCTTCACTGTGACTCACTGTGGGAGACAAGGAAAGACCGTTTACTGTGTCTAAAGAAGTTGGCAGCGGACAGCATGAAGCCAAATAAATTAAGGCATCACTTAAAGACATTACACCCCAGTCACGCTGATAAGCCGCTTGAGTTTTTTCAGCGAAAACATGCCGAATATTGCCAACAATCGTCCGGCTTTGTGAATGCTACTTCAGTCAACCAACGAGCACTGTTAGCGTCATATAAGGTGGCGTACCAAATTGCTCAGTGCAAAAAACCCCACTCCATAGCAGAGGAGCTGATACCCCCTGCAGCATTAGACATGGTCTCTGTCATGCTGGACGACGCAAGTGCTGCAAAAATAAAAACTATCCCTCTGTCCAATGACACTGTCGCCAGACGTATAAATGACATTAGTAACAATCTTAAAGAACAGCTGGTGGATCAACTCAAAGACAGACGTTTTGCCTTACAATTTGATGAAGCAACTGACAGCAACAAAGACCGTTTGTTTATCGCTTATGTACGTTTTGACATGACAAACTCCCCGTGTGAGGATCTACTTCTTTTGTAAATATGTCAGAGATAGAGCCACAGCTGAAGAGCTTTTCAAAATGCTGGACCGCTTCCTGACTGAGAACGGGCTAAAGTGGGAGAACTGCTTTGGTGTTTGCAGTGATGGTGCACAGACCGTGGCAGGGATGAGAAAAGGACTTGGGGGCGCTCATCAAGAAGGCCTCACCTATTGCTGAGTGGACACGCTGTGTTATACACAGAGAAGCACTGGCATCAAGGCCCCTTTCCTCTGAATGAAGTGAAGTTATGACTGACATTGGAGGTGTAGTCAATTTTATAAAGACCAGACCGCCGAAAACAAGAGTCTTCTCTGCGATCTGTGAGGAGATGGGAGCTGAACATCAAGCTGTGCTGTTTCACGGTGAAGCAAGGCGGCTGTCACCAGGAACAGTCTTGTCCCGGGTTTTTGAGCTCAGAGAGCAGATAAGAATGTTTTTGGAGCAGGAGCACAAGTATGACCTCGCAGAAAGATTTAGTGATGAGAACTTCCTGGCAAAACTGGCCTACCTGAGTGACATATTTGGAACGCTAAATGAGCAAAATCTACAGCTTCGAGGGAAAGATAAACACCTCCCTCAGGTCACAGACAAGATCAGCTCTTTCACTCGAAAGCTTGCGATGTGGGGCAGGCGACTTGATGAAGGAAATACTGATTCAGTCGAGAACCCGCATGAATTTGTTGACACTACTGACTCTGATGCCACCTCAGTGATTCCATATATTAAGGAGCATATTTCACCACTGATGGGGTTCTTTGAAAAGTACTTCCCTGAAAACAGTTCCCAATATGACTGGGTGAGAGATCCTTTCAATGCACCAGCTCCAACTGCTCTCAGCTCTGCAGAGGAGGGCCAGTTCACTGATATGACGTCTGACTCCACATTGAGACTGAGGTTCACATCACAGACGCTGAGTGAATTCTGGCTGGAGTGTAGAGAGGCGGTATCCACTCTTAGGGCAGAGGGCCATGGGCATTCTTCTTCCTTCTGCAACATCTTATTTTTGTGAGTCTGGCTTCTCTGCTGTTGCTGCACTGAAGACCGAGTACAGGTCCCAGCTAAACATTGAGCAGGAGCTGAGAGTTGCAGTATCATGCTTCCAACCCCGCTTCGAAAAGCTGCGCACTGCAAAACGTGCTCATTGTAGCCATTAATCCTGACTTCCTCATTTTGATTAAAAAAAAAAAAAAATCAGCACAAATTGTTTTATTCATTTTTGTTTTATAGGTCAAAGTGTTTTATATATTGTGCTCCTGAGTTAATTTTGCCGATCAATTTGAATTTATTATTATTTATTGATTATATTTAATTTCATTTTTCAGTATCAAATGGTCAAAAAATGTTTACAGTTTAAATAAGGATTGAAATTTTTTTTTTTTTAATTTCAGGCAAATTAATGCACTTTAAGTCTTTTCTGTTACAGACTAAAAAACAACGTTAATAAAGTTATTCTTTGTTGTAGGTTGATCTATATTTCTTTCTTTTTTTGTTTTCTTTAATGTTAATAAGGATACAATGTTATGCAGAGGTGTACTTAGCACAATTTCATAGACAAAGGATACTATTTACGGTCGCGGCGGAGAGTTGTTTACTTCTTCCTGGGGGGGGGCCTAACAGAAAATAACTGAGAAGCTCTGGCCTAAAGTGAGCCAGTCTGCGTAGATACCACTGTTCTAGTGCGACTACGTGTCTTTTCTGCAAGAGGAGCAAAGTGGTGAAGGTCATGGTTGATCTGAAAGTCATTGAAAAAAATGTGCTGCCAAAAAAACACACATACACATTGAAGGTCTTGCAGGTGCACGTTTTGTCCACAGGGTGGCGCTGGTTAATTTCGCACATTTTTACATTTTTATTCAAACTGTAAGTATCCAAAGTTTGTTAGGTAGTTCGTTTTCTCTTTCATGCAGCAGCATAATAGTATTAATAACAATAATAATAATAATAATAATAATAATAATAATAATAATAATAGATGCAGGCAGCAATACACAGGGTCTAGTTTAGTGACGTTAGATAAGTTTTCTGAGTTTCTAAGGAACTCTCTCCAACTGTGTCGGACCAGTTCGTGTCACATGTTTTGTAAAACGCAGAACGAGTTACAGTTTTCCGACTTTCCTTTAAACGCAGCACGGGCTCAAGTTGTCTGTCTGGGTGTCGCGCTCGCAAGTGACAGGAGGGGAATGACTTCCGAAAGGCGAAGCTTGGATTTGTTTAACTTCGGAGGATGTCGTCTCAAAGCGGCCCGCTCCTGAAACAAATGAAATTAGGATCGTTTTTCACTAATTTCTGCTCCAAATGTCGATCGATATTGATCAACCTCGAACAACAAGACGTCTGAAACGTCCCGGTTCTAAGGAGACTTCAATAACCATGTATGTGCGTTATGCCATTGTAGATAGCCAGCCAGCCAGCCAGCCAGCCAGCCAGCCAGATAGATAGATAGATAGATAGATAGATAGATAGATAGATAGATAGATAGATAGATAGATAGATAGATAGATAGATGATAATAATAATAATAATAATAATAATAATGATAATAATAATAATAATAATAATAATAATAACTTATTTGAAACATTCTCCCATTTTTAAAGATCCTTTGCAAGTGCACCTCGCCTCCCTCCCCAGGGCCACATGAAGAGTGCCAACATCATGTTAAGCAACGCAAGTGGAGACAAGCGCCGATTCCTCGGAGATGAGGTTCATTAATTTCTAACACTAGGTCTTTGTTGGGGACGGGTGTGACATCTCATGTGGGGAGACTAGTGGCTGAATGGGTGTAGGGTCATAAATAAAACAAAGCACAAGACAGAAGGAAACATTTAAAACTCCAAGGAGGTAAACACGTGACCACGGGGCTCTCGCTAGATGGGAATAATCATTGTTCCTTCATTTTGGCTTTATGATCTGTATCACAGAGGCGAGCCGAGTCTTTGTGTTCAGGCTTTAGTGTACAGACCCGTCCCGTGGCTATGGCTCAGCTCTGGCTCGGGGTCTGCATGAGCGTGACTCTCTGTCTCAAGGCGTCCCTCGGGCTTCCGCCCCAGCACCGCGGCTGGCTGCGGCTGTGGGAGGAAGGTGAGGCCTGCGGGGAGTGCCGTCTGCACCTGTGCCCCCCGGCTCCCGGCGCCTGCCCCGCGGGGCTGACGAGCGACCGCTGCGGATGCTGCGAGCAGTGCGCCAACGTGGAGGGGCAGCGGTGCGACCCCGACGGGGCCCAGACGTTCTACGGCTCTTGCGGAGCGGCTCTCGTCTGCCTGAGGAGAACCGCGAGGCAGGGCCGCGACAACATGGCCGACCCGGAGCCCGTGTGCGTGTGCCGGGACGAGGGCCCCGTGTGTGGCTCCGATGGCTGGACCTATGCCAACCTGTGCCAGCTGAGAGAGGCCGCCAGCCGTGATGGGACCACCCTGGAGGCCAGCGGAATGGGACCCTGTCATTCTGGTAACTACCAAACTTTTATTTGACCATTTTATCAGCACACCGCTGCAGAAAATAAACTATTCATTACATAAGGTTCCTTCCTCAACCCACCACAGCTCCGCGCGTTCTCCGAGCCCCCAAAGACCTCGTCGGTTACGTGGGCAGCGGCGCCGTGTTGGGCTGCGAGGTCACCGCCTCCCCCCTCCCAAACACACACTGGAGGAAGAGAGGGGCAGACCACTTCCTGCCCGGAGACCACCCACACGTTTCTGTCCAGGTTTGAGGACATGTGCTAAAACCTCAACAAAGACAGGCTTATTTTTCGATTGAAATTTGAATTGAGGCTACTCTACAGATTTTGAGGTGAGGCTATAAACTTTGTTGAGATTGCTGGTAAAATTAAGTTGCTGTATATTGACGTACAATATAAGAAATTAAGGCAAAATAAAATGATTCTGAGTGTGTATATATTGGCTAAACAAAGGCTCACAATTCTGTCCATTTACAACCTGGATCTCATTTCCCCATCTTTTCCTTTCTGACCAAAATCAAATCAAAAAATGTCAGCATAGCTTGCAGGCCTTAGGACCCAAGAGGAAATATGCAGTGTAGACGTCTCATCCAAACTAATAAAAAACAGCTTCAGACAGTTTTAGAAATGACATTGGTGTTCTGGGTGATTTCGTGTTTTCGTGCCTCATTTCGTTGAGCCGTAGGTTTTGGTCGCGTCCTCGCCAACTGATATCACCTCAGACCCGCTCCTGTCTCCCAGGTCCGAGGGGGTCCTCAGCGCTACAGCGTCTCCACGTGGCTGCAGATAGAGGCTCTCCAGCTCTCGGACGCGGGGGTCTACTCCTGCATCTCCCTCAATGCCTTGGGGGAAACCTGGGCCTCTGCACGGCTCACGGTGCTAATTACAAAGGGGCAGGGTGAGTGTCCCGGAAGGGGACTCTGTCACTGTTCGTTTTGGGTGTTTTATGTGTAAACTGTCTTTATAACAAACGATAACAGGCATTCATTTTTGTTTGTTCGTCTATCAGGGGCGGAGAAGCGCTTTGGGGAGGAAGAGGAGCTGCACGTTGTTAGAACGGAAGAAGGCGGTGAAGATGGAGAGACAGGGTCTGGGGATTTTCTGGGATGAACAGATGAGAAGGAGGTATATAACTAGGGGCGGAAAGGAACATTCTAGGGACGTGCTGATTGTGAGCCAACATCAATATTTTGGGGTGATAATTATGACCAATACCTTTTTTCAGTGTTACCTTATTGTTTACTTGAATGTGTATTTGTGACAGAATAAAGAATTCTGCTTACATCTGTGTTGGAGATTTGTTTTGAATATTTTTAGAAAACTGAGGAATCACTTACACTCTTTTTCATGTCGAAGAGCCTCAATTTGATCAGCATCAGGCCATGGAACCCATTTGAGATTTAAAGATTTGAAGATTTTGTCTCTGGAATCCCAATCTGAAAAGACTTTTATTGTGAGACATGATTTAGCCCAAATCACTAGACCTGTCTATAATATAGTTAAGGAGATAACAGTGAAACTATGATAAAAAAAAGTCATTACTATACCTTCTCTAAATAATGCTGAAGGTTAACTATTCCATAATTTTGGCTGGCGGCCCCCCGGAACCTCTTGAAGAACTGCATAGAGAAGCGCTGTCTTACGGTATAGGGGTACACATCTTGAACATCGTAATAATTGATAACACAGGCAGGCGCCAGATCCTGATGATCAGGCCACGGGAGAAGTTCAGCTCATTATCATTTTGCTCTCATTTTCAAATTGACGTACAGATTATTTGCTCTGAAAACCAAGCCGCTCTATCGGCTCTCAGCAGTCCATCCGAAATGCAAATACTAAAGAGGCAGTGAATGAAACCGTGGAGGACAGGATAGTCTCTCCATCCCTCCACCTGAGTGCCAGTTAATCCCCCCCTCATCCCCAAACTCCTCCGGGCCGGATGGAGGGGCTTCTTGTGAAGGGCAGGTTACAGTGACTCCATTAGCCGATGCAGATTGGAGATTAGGGACCCTCTCCTCTGCTCTCCAGCTCTCCATTTTTATGTGTCTTTAATTCCAACTCTATTTCTCAATGTCATACACTTTATGACACTTTTCCATTACAAAATGAAGATTAAAAAAAAAGAATAATCCCTCCTGTGTGGAGCCAGAATGAATGATGTCATGGGGGCACATGTCCCGTGTGGAGGCTTCCCTTCCTCCGCTAATTACCTTGTACAAACTACAATCTGATATGGCGGATATGAGGCCCAAACACAATTATTGTGGGCTAACAAAGAGATATTGAGACTCAGAGGAGGGCGGAGAGACTGCCAGGGTGATACAATGGCAGGCACATGCACACGCATGCACACATAGACGCAGACACACACACACACGCGCGCACACATAAACACGCAGACACACGCACAACCACTTGTACTTCCCCTCCATTCCCTCAGATAGGCTAATGTTATTACTGTGTAATTATCGTCATTAGTGCCAGCAGCTGGAAGAGCCCATTGCTTGCTGTCCAAACTCCACCCAATCATGTCTTCTCATCTCTCCCTCATATCCCTTAGATCCCATTTGGACAATTTGTGTTTGTCCTTTTTTAAACTCTACTCTGCATGGCCACGTGTAATGTTTCACATGAGGAATTTACTGATGGGGGTCTGGTCGGGCCTAATTATACCTGCAGCAGAAAAAAACAAAATGATTATGGTCTGCAGGCTGTCACACTGCAAGGTCAGGGAAAGAACAGCGCTTGAGGGAAATTGTACCGACGAGAATACAAATAAGTGCCAAATAGCCATTGAATAGTTGGTCATTAATCCAACTTTCCACTTGTGTTTGAATTGGATTTGAAACACTAGAGGGCAGTGTTTCATCGAAAGATGCTAGATCAATGGCGAGCCAATGATTTGGTTTTCTTGGCTGTTCCACTTGTTTAAACCTCTTTTAACATCCATCCAACTACTAGTGATGAGACTGCACAGGATAGAGAATATAAGAGTTCATACAGTATGATACAGCTTTTGGCAATTTGGTTAATTTATGTGCCAGCCCACTTGGAAGACAATGTGTCCATCCCCACACACTGCAGTAAATATGATATTAAATCGTGAAAAAGCATCTCGCTGGTTTTTCAGATTGTCTTTTGCTTTATTGCCAGGGTGCGGTGCGGACAGTAGACCTGCACGCCACTGAGCTCCGCATCAGGCGCTAAATGTCATGCATAGCCTGCTTTTATTGGCTGACGTGGCCCCGGCTGCCCTGCTTCTCCCTTCCCGGAAGCCGTTGTTAAAGAGGTGGTTGTTAATGCTGGAGACCAGATGGACCGTATCTCTGTCAGGTCAGACCTGGGGTGTTTACCTCGCACCGGGCTGTGGATAACAGGTGAGCCCGGCGCAGGGTGTCGACCAATCAGAGCTTGGCAGATGTTTGGACTTTGCCTGTAAAACCTCTTCTTGGCATTTAGAGCTGATTGAAGTCCTGTAATTCAAGAACATGGGTGGGTTTGATAATGGCATTGTGTCAGGATGTGATGTGCTGACCGTTACTTCTCACAGTTTATGTGTTATGATATTCAGAAGCACGAGATGTACAAACACAAAGCCATGCGAGTACAACCCCTACCTCACCCTCTTTCCTTAAGCCTACTTCACACCGAATGCGTATCCGCATCCGACAGCCGGATCCTCACCTCCTAGTGACTGCTGGATGAACCGCTCACTTCATCCTCTCTTGCACCTAGGTTTTGCATCACAAAAATATATTTTTTTCAACAGCAAGTAGTTTGAATGAGATGAATGAGATTTCCATGAATGAGAGTTTAAAAATCCCCTTTATAAAGTGTTTATAAATTGCGAAAAAAAACACCCCAAAAAGGTAATGTTAATAACGTAATTAATGTTGAAATGTGTAACTTAGTTGCTTGGTTTTAAGCCCAGTTGCTATAAAAAACTTGACTGACGCCACTTCCGTTGTACTGTGGCACCAAAACTTGCCACATGAGTTAAAATTCATCCGATAAAAATTCATCCCGGAGCCTTGATCGGACACGGAAATTCCACACACCGGAATCTGACCCTCCATAGTAATGAGTGGACTTCCAGTTTGTTCTTATCGTTTGTCGTGTTCAAGCGTGAAGTAGGCTTTAAGTCTCATGTTGTATAAATCACAATGACATATTATATTATTCTAATATTACATATTACATATTAAACTGCATATTTCAGATGGCACCATGTCTCTGGATATGGAGTTCAAAGATATCATTCCAGAGATTTTCTCACAGATGTGAACTTTGTGTGATAAAATGTTGCCAGCACCGGGTGCGGAAACACTGAACACTCCTTTCTCCTTTCTAATGCGGGCCTCTGCTGAATTACTGCAATTTGGTATCATGGCAACGGCGGTGGTGAGGATGTTCTAGGGATGTCCAGAAAGGGGAGATTTTCAAAAGCTTTGAATCAATCTGCCTTAATGGACTAGCGTGTCCGGCATGCTCGTATGGTTCAGTGTTCAGTGTATGGATTCGTTCGGTGGGAGCACCTGTCCCTGCTCTGTCAACAGCAGATCGGGTTTCCAGCCTCCATCTTACCTGGACCATTGCACAAGGTCTCACTGGCACGTAGTCTACATATCACTAAACTAGAAGCGTGTAAGTATGTACGTAAGTCCAAATATTTGACGGTGCTCACTCCTTTAGGCAAATTAAATTTGCGATTGTCTTTGACACGGCGGTCCCTACCATCCCTTTCAAAATCATATTTCCATCAACATTCCGGTATAAACTCTGTTTTCTGACTCCTCCAAACCGAGAGATCCTAATGAGGCCCCTTAGGCTGATTATGGTGCTAAGCTGCCAGAGCATCCCAGTGAACCAAGGCTGCTGTCCGGCTTAACAACCTTCCAACGATGTGTTTTATCAGATACCAGACGCCAACGGGGGAGGCGGCTTGATCCAAGAAAGGGGGGAAAAAACTGTCTCTGAGCTTTCCTCATTAGAAATGAGATTTAAAGATTATCCTTATTCTGTTACCAAAACAACATGTTCCTTTGGCTCTCCAGACAGATATTATGCATTATGCATGCCTGTCCGTCTGGGATGATTGGTGGTTCAGTGTTTGGAAGACCTCGGTACGAGGGAAGCGGAACAGCTGACGGGACATCAAGCGTGTCATTTTTCAAAGTAGAATAATATTCATATTAGCTTTATTCAGAACCACAGACCAAGGCACCTGCTAATTTCAGAGCATTCAAGCATCCATCGAGCGCTCATGTTGAACCGTGAACCGGGATCATCTCATCAGGATCAAGACTGAACAGGCCTTCGCTAACTCTACCTTTAAGAACTTTCAGGCTGCTGACATTATTCGTTTCCTTCTGTCAGATGGCAAAAGCAAGGCATCCCCACTTTTTTAGTCGATATCGGGTACGTTTGTGTGCAAAAGTAGCCCTGTTGCCCGATGCTCATATGAATGTCTCCCTGCTGCTCTGTATTCAGTGTCATCTACTATCGCCTTGATGATAAAACGATTAGATCGCCATCGTTCAGAGAGGCACAAAGCCTGAGGGGTGATGGATGGGCTGAGTGATACACTCTGGACAGTTGCTTTAGGGGCTTTGTTGCGCAACTCTGACACCTTTTTTCCTGCACTCGAAGTTACCCCCCCTCCCCATCAAGCCCCCAGATCCACCCCAGTTAGCCCCACCAGCTGCCTCGTGGCTTGGCCTTTGCTTGCCATGTGCTGGGAGTCAAAGGGGTCCCCCCTATCAGTCATCAGGATGGAAGCCAACCTTCCCCTGCCCAACACACTAAATCACAATCAATCGTTGGGCAGACAGAGATGGATTGAGTGAATCCCTGACCCTGTACCTTTCTGGAAGACCCCAGGCTTTCTAAGGGCTGCTGTCACTTAGGAATAATAGAGGTGATTCCGGGTGGACTGAATGGGTCAAGTCCGGTCCTCCTGGAAGGAAGTTATCATAAGGCAATAGAGGAAATTTTTTATTTTGTATTTTGGGGAAAAGTGACGGACTGCAGAACACGATTCGCTGTGCTGAAGACAAAGAGAGGTTATGTTTCATGTTAAGTAAGTGAGTGAAATATGCAAAACAATAAGATTGTAAACATCAGTCAGTCTCTGAGCTGAGTAAAATTATAGTTATAGACAGTTTTTATATATATTCATAATCATGCTTTGCTGCTATCTGCTATTCCTGCAATGGACACAATAAAGCTGCCTCAGTTTCCCCACTCTGCCTCCTTTCCCCTGTGGAACCTTTTCAAATATTTCTGGAAGCTTTTTGCCTCCCATCATCATGTATATTTGAAGAGAGGCTATTTAGAGCTCAATGATTTACTTCAGCACGGACCAAGTGATTGCATCATTCACATGTGAATTGACAGCAAATGCCATTGTTCAGACATGAAATGAGCCTCTGTGATGCCATAACACTATGATTGTGGGTGAAGGATCTTATTATGTATGCCCTCACAAGGGCTCCGGGAGGATCATTCACATGTAGATTCGTGCTTTGGAAGTACAGCGGCTATACAATTTCCATTTAGATAAGGTGCATGGACAAATAAAGAACGGACGGCCGACAAGACATTGCGTTCTTCATTTGATTAACTAATCATAGTCTTTGTAATTCCACTCGGAGGCCTTGAAGGGCAGCACCGGGCTGTGCTCTGATTAGCGCGTGTATGATTGCCGTGACTACGGCGCAAATCAGTTCAAGTAACTCGGCCGAGCGCAATCCAATGGCTGTGATTAAACAGACAATTAGGAGAAAGTGAGTTTATATCTGTTTAATCCCTCTCGCCGTGCTCTCTTGGGACAAACACGGTCCCCTGATCAACAGTCACCCTAAACACCCAAAGAGTGTGACTGTGAGTGGGAGTCGGAGGTGATTAGGTTCCTATAAGTCTTCCGCAAGTAGAGATGCAGAATGTTGTTTCACCCTGAGCTCGCTGCCGTATTGGTAAATTCACCATCTCACCATCTTTATTTCTCAGATTAAATGAATCCAAAGACAAAGTAAAAAAAGGACCACTTCCGACGACCATGTTCACTTCAGCACACACCTTCTTGGTGGGGTCAGGTGAGACTGTGGCGTTTCGGTGTCACCGTACATCATGTGAACATTGCTCAGAAACACGACGGCCACTCTACAGACTGATCTCATTTGATGGAGCTCATTATGCAAACTGCTCCCAACTCCCACCGCAGAATTAGTCCTTAATTAATTTGAGTGAAATATTTCATCCGTCTGTGTCCAGCCAGCTCCTTCCTTCCATTTACAACCTGATATTAATTTCAGAGGGGGGGACTGGCAGGCAGGCTGATGAAAAGGCTGATATAATTAATCAAGTATCTTTTCCCTTCGCTTTTCTGAGGGAATAATAATACGTGTAATGAGCAGAGTCTGATTAACCCTATTATGCTGCCTAATTAGGGTGATCATTTAATAATCAAGGAAGCCGTACAATTACAAGAGAATGCAAATCATACCGTCTAATGGAGAGTGTGCCAATTTTGGAAATTCTTTGTTTGTAAAATGTAGCATTCCAAAATCATAGTTTAAGCAAAGGTCATTTACTTGTGCGTGTGTGTGTGTGTGTGTATGTAGAAGGATGTGCTGAGACACTTGAGCTTAGATAATGTCAATACTTGAAACATTTATCACAATGCCCCCGTGGCCCGAAATACATCCGCTGAACAATAACTGATTTATATACAATTTCTAAGGAAACATTAAACCAACAAGACAACCCACTTCCCCAGTGAAGAAACAAAATTCAACCTTCATAACACATTATTGTCAAGTCGGTCCATTCAGTGACTTTCACTCATTGTTCTCTCTGCCTGTTCTGTATATTATTTTATTGTATTTATAATGTAACTCCAGGATGCTACTATCCAGCAGTTGGCCGCCATTGTTTATTACTCAAAGGTAGAAATATTTGACAGTGTTCACTCCTTTAGATGTCCAATCTTGGCATTCTCTTTTGAGCACTGTCTCATTTTTCATCATCATTTTGATTCCCTTTAATTCTTTTTGCGAGCATTTTACTACCTTCCACACTGAAACATTTGGACCAAATTGTGTTTGTCATTTTGATTTACTCAACAGGGGCCTGTAAAGCCCTTGGAGCGCTGACTAATCTTAAAGGGAAGGTTCAAAATTAAACAAAGGCCTAGTTGTACAAATGCTACGGTAAAATAAAAATGTCACTTAGTCGGCTGTGCATAGGGAGTGCAGCTGACGACTCTCTACCCCACACTGCAGAGCCTACGACATGATAATCATACACTGCTATTATGACAGAGCTGTGATAGTAGTCACAATGATGTTTTGACTGAGCTGAAATTCTGAAAAGCAGTGGCAAGTTTAAGTGTAAAGTCAAGGGCAGGCGTTCAGTACCATGGACAGCAACAGTCCAGCTGCGTTCACCCAACATGGCGGAAGTAACAGAGGGGTGAATAATAATAATAATAATAATAATAATAATAATAATAATAATAATAATAATGATAACAATAATAATAAGCAAATCTTTTTTTTATCCAGCTTGGTAGGCGGTTGTCAAGAATGATAATAAAATATAATTCTGTAATATTTTTTAGTGTAGCGCATCAAAGCTCGGAACTAGGAAACTAAAATCTGTAGCTCTAAGCTCTGTTTGGCAGATTACGTAATTTTCACTTTACACGCATCTCTAGTTTAATCGATGATTATTTAAATACAAATCCCAGATAAATCAGAGCGCGACTAGAAGATACAAGAATGATGCTATCGCATAGCCTGTAGTGTCAATAGATAAAGGATGTGGCCCATTAAGTATTTGAGAGTTCATCTCTCATGTACCTACATGATATATCTGCTGTCCATGCTTTCATCAAGTTAATGGTGACCTCATATAACAAGTCCATGAGCAATAGCTCATGGAGATTAAATTTTTCTTATGCGGAGACGTTGAATCGATACCATTACGGTGTTCATTGAGCAAAACGAGGAGCAGAAAATGAACCTTGTTGCATCAGTTATCAGCTGTGTAGGAAACACGTTGACAGTGCATGTCAATGAGATATTAAACACTGGACACTAATCTGGCAGTGGTAAATCCACATACTGTGTGTGTGAATGCACGCAGGCATCGACATGAATACACCTCAATTTACTCATCCTCTCCCCCAGAGTTTGGCTGTGCCTGGGCTTCACTCTTGTGAAGTAATTGAATGAACTAGGGCAGGGGGAAACCTGCGGCAGAGAATGCAACACCCGCTGGCCTTATTATCTGCGATACGGCAGCTGCTCGGCCTGCGCTTTGTCAGCCACTCATGAATACAGAAATGGATTTGACAGACGTCAGAGGTGAGCACAGAGGGGAGAGACGGGTCAGGGCTGTTTTAATCAACTCCCAGATAGAACAATCGCTTTATCCACCTCTGTGGCTCAGAGGTGAATTAGTGTTTAACATTCCAGGGCATGCCTCGTGACAGGAGGGGACTCCACCTCGGACGACCGATGGACCGCAGTGATTACAGCGAGACACGGCGATGTTTTTTGATGAGTGAATTACAGCTAAACACGCTCCTGGGACTCTGGCACAAAGCACATGCGGGTCGGCTGGATTTCAATATGATGTGATTAATCCCTGATCTCATGAAGGAACTGCAACGTGGACCTGTATAGGTCACTCATTATATTATCTGTCAGAGGTCTGTTTTTGTCAGCTGATATGTTGCTGCCTATCTTCAATATGATTTTTTACTTATTACTGTTATTGATTAGGTTGTTATTCTGGTCAATACTCCGTTCTGGTCTGTACTATTCAATTGTGTTAATCTTTTTGATCCAATTCCTTAAACACTCCAACAGCAGAATGTCTTATAAGGAAATGTATAGTGACCAACCAAAAGTACTAACTCTAAGTACTAAGTCTGAACAGCGGACCCCAACACTACAAGTCCCGAAATTCCATTCAAATCTGGTTGATTTTTCTTTGTCACTTGAGGTGGTGGGGATACTTATAAGTGAACTTTCATCGATGGTGACAGTTTATTGAGCACAACGAGCTATGCTGCTATCAAATTCACCACGGTTGCATGTACTTCTTGCAGGCGGTGGACCCCGCCACCAAGAAGTAGCAACGGTGTATAGAGTACTGTGTGCTTTACGCAGATACATTACATTGCTATTTCTTATAAGGTGCAAACTAAAAAATGTGTACATGGGATTTCTTTAAACAAAATAATCTTACTGATTACCACTTTAATCTTAACCAGATCATTTTTCAAGACACTAACTGGTTGTTAGGATCATGGTCACTGAAATGACGTGTATCCTCTGTTGTCAGTTGCAAAAAGGTGCATATAAACATAAAAAAACCATTTCCAAATGCTATAGATCTCCAAATCCTCTAATTGATTTAGAGACAGTGTAGGTAAATATAGCTCAGGAGGAATAACGTAGATCCTTCAACAAATACTTCACCAAGACTGCAAGTGGTTGCCGAGAGAAATTGCCTTTTGTAATGGTAGAGCTGCAGCAGTAAATTGGTCTTTAGGTACGTAGATACTGAAGAGGAATATAGATACACTGTTTTAATGCCTCTATGCTGTCAAACAAACATGAAAATCACGTTACATTATATTGATCTATAATTTTCCTTACAGCATTGGCCTTTGGATGTGATCTACGGGATTTAACATTCAAACCCAGGAATAAACCCCACACAGACGCTACAGCAATGAGATTTAAACGTAGCTCCCTGATAGTGCGGGGTGACAGCTAATTCACTCTGCTGCCCCTCGGAGTATACCATGATATTAATAAACACCAGTGGAAAGTAGAATTAATGGGCGTAATTAAATATGATTAGAAATGAAACAAAACAGGTACAGCTTGATTACAGAGCAGAATCAACAGCGTACTCCCACAGAGCGGTACCATTGTAAAGCTTTCAACAATATTTCTTCTCACATGCATTAACGGCGGCCATTTAAAAACGGATCACTTCATAGAAATCCTGCCCTTCTCTCCCAACGTGTAACTGCTCTATTGTGTGTGCCTGCTTGTTTTCAGTGGGAGTACAATGGCCAAAGCTATGGCTGTTTTGAGTCCACAGCCAGCCTGATTAAATCTGGGTTCCTTCCTGGCTCTCTCCGTGGTGCTGAAAGGGCCCTCTATCAGATTACAACTAGCCAAAACGGGACCCGGGATAATCCATTACAATAATTGATTGACACTGTATAGAGGGTGCATGTCACAAGCATCAATTAGGCCGACCGTTATGTCCTGTTCCACATTCACATCGGCTCACAAGCGCACACACAGGAGGTCTCTGAGCCTCTGATGAGAATTTAAATCAGAATCAGGCTTCATGGGCCAAGTATGCTTACACATACAGTATAAGGAATTGGTTGTGCAGACAACATGTAAAAAGATTATTATTATTTTTTTTAAAGTGAAGCAAAATGTTAAGAACAATATTCACATCCGAGAGACCTGTAGCCCCCAGCCACAATAAACAGTTAGGGTGACGGGTGATCACTTCCAAACTTGGGCAGCTTCGCCCAAGCTTTGCACTATGGGCTCAAAACGCTTCCCAAAAACATACAGCGCAGAGCGCACCGCGTTGTTCACGGGCCTCCTCCCTGCGGGCGTGAAAAACGCCACCGCGAGTACTCACGCGGCGCTTTTTCGAGCGAACGGGCGCGGTTTGAACGACGCGAGCCCGCCCGAGTCCGCCGCCTCCGTCGCTCGAACTGCCGCCGGAAGCGCTGGGTGCCGTAAAGCGGTTCGCCGTCCGAGCGCCGCGGGCCGCAGCTGTATGCTAATGAGGGCGCCGCCCCGCCCCGATGTTATCGCCGCGGAAAGAGGAACTGGCCCGAACGCCGCCGAAGCCTCAAACAACTCGGGCCGACGGGGGCCAAAGTGAAATCGAACAGCCGCTCACGATGACTCATCCAGCCTGCATATATTTCAATGTACTCCTGGTATATGATGGATACAGTCCATATATATATATAATAATAATACTAACCAGTCACGTATTCACTGTGCACCTGTTCAAGCGTTCGTCAGCATAACCGCCTGTATCATGATAGTAACGTATAATCGAATCTGTACCGTTGCATATAGCATCTGTAATAATAACATTACCGTCAAAAGCTTCATTTGGCTTCTTGTTTTATGTATACACACGCACACACACACACACACACACACACACACACACACACACAAATATATACAGTATATATGTAAATTGTTTTCTTCTTTGTTTTGTTTTTCACAGCTCTTGCCGTTGACCCATTCGCATTTCACTTGTATGATTGCGTGTAACGAACTATACAGGGGTGTAGTATATATGGGGTAACGTGCTATACAGTAATAAAGTACTTTTTAGTAATAAACTAGTAATAAACTACTTTTTTTACCATGTCGAGTAAAGTGCGTTGCCATCCGAAATGAAGTGCGCCACAAAAATGATGAACGTTCCTCATTTTTGTTGCGCACTTCATTTTTTTTTTTTTTTAATATTAGACTTGGGGCCGACTGATCGGACGAAAGGACCAACAGTGACGGATGTTGCGTTTTGTCCACTACGATTTAAGTTCATATGCGTGAGAAAGCAAAGTGTCACTGGGCACATCTGCTGGCCCCGCGTGACAGGACAGCTGCACATACGGTCCCTCCCCGAAGCTATGTCGCACATCAGCGGCAGGGCTGCTTTACGGCAATATTTGACGTTACGGAAACGAACACGGGCGGAGGGCTTGGAGAAATGACTCATCGGGTGGATTATGGATTATGAATTATTACCACCTTTGTCCGTCTGCCACCGCGACAACATATGGCGAGGGAGTGTAGAATGCATCTTATTATTCATAGTCGGACTTCTGTGCTTACTTTGGTGAGTAACGTAATACAGAAAGTAATGTTGTAAAGTAACGCATTACTTCTAAATGAAAGTAACAAGTCATGTGTAGTGAATGAAAGCTTTAAATACCCAATAAGGCCCAAACCCGGCGTTCGAGCAAATAACATCTAAACAAGCATGAACGTTCAGTAAAGCAAGCGAGCCTGACAGATTTTCCACATGCCAGCTGCGTGCGGGTTCCATCCCAAAACATGCCCCCCCCCCCCCCGGGGCAGGCCGTGTCAGTAAACACGGATATGTACAGGACGCCATCTGAAATGGAACGCGATAACGGCGAGCGTCCCCGAGCAGGTGAGGAGGCGCCGGGGCAGCGGGCAACGCCCCGGCCCGGGTTGTGTCATTATTTGACTTGGTCACGCCGCAGCTTTATGCAAATGAGCGGAGCACAATGCGCGACCGCGAGGGTTAACCCTTCACTGGCCTCCCTCCCGGTGGGAGGACTGGGGCCCGTGCGAGGCAGCCTGCGTCTATTACGCCACTCGATGTGCTGTGTGCACACACGCGGAGAGGAGTTGCGTGTTTGTGCAAAGCTTTTGACGACGCGCGCCGACGAGATCCTAGTTGGGAAAGGTGTCAAACTAATGTGTTGATCCAGTTGACTACTTTAAAATTCTGTAATTTTAGTAATTGGATTGCCTTAAAATTAAGCACCATATATATATATATATATATATATATATATATATATATATATATATATATATATATATATATATATATATATAGTGTGCGTGTGTAAATAACTGCAATCGAGTTTATACCACGTATAGCGAGATTAAATTAAAATCATTAGTTCAACTAATATATTTATTTTTTGTCTGATTAACAAACTAATTCGACCAGAGCGCTCTGTGCCCGGGTCGAACCCAGGGGTTCCCCGGGGGCAAAATGGGCTTTAAAATAAATTCTTTGACCCGTCGGGCAAACGAAACATTTCGTGAGAACCGCTGCAACGGCGACGTCCCAAAGTCACTTGAGATTCCGAATTGTTCTCACGTTGTGGCTGCGTTTAAGTCACAGGTACGTTTATTTTGGAACCGTCAATTCGTCTGACTACATCTTATTTTTGGCCCGAAATGCTGACGAGCAGCCCCCCTAGCAGCAAAGAAAAAACAAAAAAAAGAGTTAAAATTGTCAAAACCGAAGCAGGGCGTTTTGATGCCATGAAACCAGGTGTTTTAAACAGATGCTCTGAAACCAGGTGTTTTAAACAGGGCCGGCCCAGGTACTGACGCTGCATTATGGTCTGTTTGCTCGGCGCTTTACAACCCGAGCGGCGGCGCGCGCCTTCCCCTTTGTCTCGCGCGGCGACGACGGCCAAGCACGCGCCTCGCCGCGGGCCAGATCGGCCGCGGGGCCCCGTTTCCCGGTGCAGGGGTCAACCCGCCTTTCAAACGGGAAACACTGGGAGATCCAGCGCGGGCAGACGTGGCCCATTGTGCACAAAGAGCGCGCAGGGGCCCTTCTTATTACTTATGTATGCAGCGAGGATGTGTGATTTATATGTCGACTTAAACCACCGAGGCAGACGCGTGCCCGAAAGAAAGAAGACGCGCCCCTGGCGCTGTCGGTGGACACGCGCAATCAGCAAGGCGACGATCAGATGTTCTGTTTTATTATTGACATTGTGACGTCAATCGGTGCACCACGCAACTGGAATCCCTGCACGGTAAACGATGAGAACAACAAAATAAAACAGAAGAACGTGCAGATTGTCCCTAAATGACAAAACGATGCGTAAAGCGTGTTTATGTGGGTTATATCTAATCTATGTTTTAACAGGAATGCATGTATGGACCCACATTTAACCCAACGCGTTCCGTCTCCCTCTAATATATTTTTTACTTTCTGGTGATGGACATTTCCTTTTGGCAACCCGGTGGCCCCCAGAGGAGGGCCACAAAGCCGCGGCACGTGTGCGTGTGTATGGGGAGCTATCAGACCGTAAAAAGAGGAGGGTCCGGCGTGTGCCTCCGCCGCGCACACATTCATGTCGTAAACCGCGAAGTGCATCTGCTGAGCTATCTGCACATCCTCCAACGAAATTCGCCGAAGCCAGACCGTGAGCCCTCCCACTCCCACACCCAAACCCACTGGGATCTCGGTTGCGTGTGATTGGTCGGGGATGCTGCAACAGGGGGCGAGAACAATGGCATCATTCCGGCATAAAAAAGAGTGCAGCTATGCTTCGGCGACGAAAACATTTCAGCAGCAGAAGGATCGATCGTGTTGAGAGGTAGAAAGTCCGACAGGCTCCTGGTGTGGTCACAACCTGGACACGCGGGACTCCTCTCAGCTCTCCAAAGTGCCTTACCGCCTCCGCCGCCCGCCAACATGCCCAAAGGATTTCTCGTGAAAAGGAACAAAAAATCTGCACATGTTTCCTACAGGACTCGGTCGGACGAGGATGACCCCCAGGAGAGAGCCGCCCCGGCCGCCTTGCGGTGCGAGGCGGAGCCTTCGCCGCCCGTGTCCGTGGCGTCCAGCCCGGAGCGCGCCGCTGCGTCGCCGGTTCTCGCGGCGGACGCGCCGGTCGCCAGGCTGGAGCAACCGGCGCAGTTCGGCAACCCGGAGACGGCGTACCAAGCCCTGTACAGCCCCACCCGGCCCGTGAGCAAAGAGCACGAAAGGGGATATTTCGAGCGAAGTTTCAACCTGGGATCGCCTATCTCCGCCGAGTCCTTCCCCACGCCCGCCTCCCTCTCCAACCTGGACCACCTCCCGTTCGCCCCCGTGGATCTCAAGATCGGCACCAGCAACAGCAACCGCAGCGGCACCACCACCACCACCACCACCAGCAGCACCGGCGGTGCCAACATCCCGGCACCGGCCGCTCGGGCCGGCTCCAAGAGGCCCGCCACGGACCCCGCGGAGCGCAAGGCGAAACCTTCCTCCAAGAAACCCAAAGCCATCCGAAAACTCACCTTCGAGGACGAGATGACCACTTCGCCCGTGCTGGGTCTCAAAATCAAAGAGGGGCCCGTGGAGGTGAAGCCCCGGGCGCAGTCCGCCGGGGGGAGCAAGCCTTTGGGGGAGTTCGTGTGCCAGCTGTGCAAGGAGGCGTACGCGGACCCCTTCTCCCTGGCCCAGCACAAGTGCTCCCGCATCGTCCGGGTGGAGTATCGGTGTCCCGAGTGCGACAAGATGTTCAGCTGCCCGGCCAACCTCGCCTCGCACCGCCGCTGGCACAAGCCCCGGGTCGGTGCGGCGGCCGCGCCAGGGATGCCGCCGTCGCACGGCGCCAAACCCGGCGGCAAGCCCGTGTCCGAGGAAGCCAAAGACGCGCTGCTGAGCGACAGGGACACCCCGAGCCCGGGCCTGTCCGAGTCCGGCTCGGAGGACGGTCTGTTCGACTGCCAGGTCTGCGGGAAACGGTTCAAGCGCCAAGCATACCTAAGAAAACACACGATGGGACACCAGGCCCTGCAGAAGAAGATCTACGAGGAGCACGGGTTCCAAAACACCCGGCAGGTGGAGGAGCGGGCTCCAGCGTCCTCCTCCTCCCCATCATCATCATCATCATCGTCATCATCATCATCATCATCATCATCATCATCATCATCATCGTCATCATCATCCTCAGAGGAAAACTCAAACCAAAGCCCCCTCAATCTGAGCCCCGTGGACTGCCTGCTCTGCCCGGTGTGCGGGGAGAGCTTCCCCTCCCGGGCCGGCCAGGAGAGGCACCTGCGCCTCATGCACTCCTCCCAGGTGTACCCGTGCAAGTACTGCCCCGCCACCTTCTACAGCTCCCCGGGACTCACCCGGCACATCAACAAGTGCCACCCCTCCGAGAACCGCCAGGTGATCCTGCTGCAGGTGCCGGTGCGCCCCGCCTGCTGAGCGCAAGACGGACCGGTGCCTTTTGGACGGGGAGCGGGAAGAAGACGAAACGTCGCTTCGGAGAAGGGAAAAGGAAAAGAAAAAAAGATGTCCGTGAGAACTTAGCCACGCTGTAGGCCAACGACACGGCGACTTGATGTTTAAATGGTGTCCAGTGAGGGGTGTCCTCCTCATGCCAAGCAGTGATTGTTGAACGCTTTCTCTCTGTGTCCTGAGGTCTAATTTGAGATTTGTCCCTTTCTCTCCCTCTCTCCCTCTCTCTCTAACGAGTTTACCAAGAGTTGCAAAGCGTTAGTTTGACTGTCAAAAAAGGGTATTTTTCTATAGCTTGTAGACCTAAGAGATGTTCAAAAAAAAAAAAAAAAAAAAAAGTCCCATGAATCTTTCTTTCCATCATCACCGTAGCTTTACACTGAAGCGTCGTCCCCTTCTAGTAGAACCACAAATGCCTTTTAGAATAAAACAAAACAACAGTCTGAATAGTACAGAAACATCCAAATTCCGCTGTATAACTGCCTTAAAGTCAGCATAGATAGTTTTTTATTTTTTTTTTAATTTTTATTATTATTTTATTTTATTTTGAATGCTATGGCACATATTTTATTCTTGAAGATTGTTGCAATATTTTCCATCCTAATTGTATTTATTTATTTACTTATTTATTTATTCTAATTATTTTAATGTAACTTATTGTTGTGTTTCGTGTGACTCTTTTTGTGTGAATCGTTCTGGCAGTTTACATGTCGTATAGCCAAATGTTGTTTTGTTTTTTTTTGTTTTGGTTGATTTATTTTGGTGTCAAATTTTGTCCAAATCGAGTTGTGATCATCGTCGTGGGTCGGTGTCTAATCTTCAGCCTCCACAGCTCTTGTAAAACGTGAAGCTCTTATACCTTAGATGCAATCTTTTGTAAGGACGCGTTATTTTTCAGAAATGTTATTTTGGCTTTTATAGCGCTCTGATTGTATGTGCATATCGCTGTTGTCTGACTAAATAAAAAATATTTTCAAAACGACCCTTCAGTTCCCAGTGCAACTTTCTCCAGAACGAAAAGCCGAAACTGTGCCACTTTTTGCGCAACTACGAGTGATAGTAAATAGGTTAGTGAATTATACATATTTAACGTTGACAAATTAGTAAAAAGAAAAAAAAACGAAAGAAAACGTTTTTTTTTGTTTTTTTTGTATCCAAAATGTTTTCGTTTTATTAATTATATCTTTTTACGGATGGTCTGGGCCTGTCTGACACCAAATCGCAGTCAGCACTTACTTGGGAGCGGCTCATAAATTCAGCTTAAACCGTGTCAGTACACGACAGGAGGACAGAGAAGGTGGAGGGTCAGATCACAATGAGCAGCCTGGATCCAGACTCACTGGGTTGGACCTTTTTATTTTTATTTTAATTTTTTTTAAACCCAGGACTGGAGGGATTTATTTCCCACAGAGAAACTGAATCAAAAACGTCAATTTACAAAATTGACATTTCTGTAGCCTAACTTCTGCGCCGACTGAAGCCAGTTGGTTCTCTTAACTCCTGGTCAGTCTCTGCAGGGCTGGGTGGTCATGGGCGCTCCAGACACTGCACCTGTACCTCCTGGTGGGATGTCATTATTGCCCCCACCTTCTCCTCCCCTGATCAAGGCCCAGTAGAGAGGGAGACAGATGGGAGGAGGGTCAGGTTTCCCCTGCTGCTACTGGGACAGGGTCACAGGGCCCATGGCAACAGCATCATCACTTACACACACACACACACACACACACACACACACACACACACACACACACACACACACACACACACACACACACACACACACACACACACACACACACACACACACACACATTCTTCTGGAAAACCTTCTGGCTCACTCGGCCAACAAATAAAGAGACACAGGAGAGGTAGAATTTCAAATTGGTTTTAATGAAATGTTTGAATTTTCACATTTCTAATAAAGGTAGCAGGACTTCGGTCATTAAAAACAGTTTGATATGTTCACAAGTAATGATGCTTCAAGCTTTTTTTTTCCTCTTCCTCATATACAAAGATTATATTACAGGCATTAATATATTTATATTTAGAGGGCAGCAGAGCCCTCGATTTGTCACAATGTACAAGGGATCCTAAATCAAGGAAAGAAATATCCCAAAACAAACTAGAACTAAAAAAAAGCTCCGTTGCATCACATTTTTTTTTTTTTTCCTAAATCAGCACGTACAAGACACATTCGTTAACTTGGTCCATGCTAAGGTCTCAGCTCCTTAACACCAACCTGTCTACAAACATCTAAACATTTACAACATAGAACCCTGAACCCAGTGGTGATCAGTGGTTGTCAACGCTCCGGGTGCACCGATCTGGTCCGCAGCGACTTATCTATACATTCAAAGATACGCAAAAAAAAATAATTAAAACTTGGGGTCTCCGGAACAGCCGCGCACTTTGGATCCTGCGCACTAGGCTGTGGGAATGCAAGACGGTCTGCGATCAGTCCGAGGGGGGGGGGGGGAGGTGAGAGACAGAACAAAATTGGAGGAGAGAAGGGTGAAAGTAAGGCATAATAGTGCAGCAGATGGGGATAGTGTTACAGCTCGGGCGGAGCCCCTCAGAGGCCATGAGTGTGTTGACAACACCTGGTTGCCACGGCAACACACACAAGGTGGCACAGGTAAGAGCACCAGTCTGGCCGTTGCTAGGAGAGCTGCCGGATTTCAGCACCGGCATTCTATCTATCTACCCCCACCCCGCCCCGCCCCGACGCCTCCACCTCCCGGCGGGCTGCTTGGGGACTTCAACATGGGGAAACGGGAGCAGGGGGAGTTGGTGTCATCCGACTCCATTCGCAGGGAGAGACGGAGCCGAGCGGCAGCTTTAATAAAGACTAAAGCGCAGTATCCTGGGTTACAATCTGTTGGTGTGCACTGTGGGAGGGAAAGACACCGACTTTCAGTCACAGGAGGCGGGGGGAGGGAGGGAGGGGGTAGTTTGTTCTGGTTTGCTTACGGGGGGGTGGGGGGGGGGGGGTGGGGGGGGGGGGCATCAACAGGAAGTCGGGACCCGCCGTCCGAGGTTTGTCTCGCACAACAAAGACAAGAGACCCAAGGAATCGAATTATGGGCGGCGGAGGTGGTGGTGGGAGAGGAAGTGAATAGGACAGGATCAAAATGGGCAGACATTACACAGGCACAGAGAGAAGCTCCTTCAAACACACACACACACACACACACACACACACACACACACACACACACACACACACACACACACACACACACACACACACACACACACCAGTGCATGGAGTTAAGATTCACCCGAGGCTCTGTCGATACGGTTTTTCCCTCTAAAACAGCGCATGGATACGTTACACGTCATAAATCACAGGTCGCCTTCTCTATGTACATCATGGAAAACGGGCGAGACAGCAAATCAAACTTAAAGCAATTAACATGAAAAAAAATAAAATAAAAAAAAATCACAGACAAACATTTGATGCTCGTGGTATTGACGAGGACGAGTGCAATAAGACACGGACAGGAATGTTGGAATGTCATATTGGTAGCGCCGCGGGGCAGGAAAGAACAACAGCAGAGGAAAGGGACGGGAACTTATTTGATTACTGGACATGAGCCCCGAGTTAATGACATCAGAAAACAATTACAAACGCAGTCTTTTCTCATTCCGGCAGAGTTGCATAAATCAAAAGCTTGGCAGAATCCATTGGAATTCATTTTTAAAATAGAGACACAACAACTCAGGATTCGGCTCCGGGTCGGAGAGAGGCGTCATCGATTATTGTTGGAAACGATTTAAAAACAAACAAAAAAAAAAAAAAAAAAGGAGAGCGAGAGAGAGAGAGAGAGAGAGAAGCCGCTCACAGTGCTCCCTCAGCAGGAAGACGGGAGAGGACGTAGAAGATCATCTAGACTCCGTAGGCACCATAAGCCATTGGTCCAAAAAAAAACCCCAAAAAACCTTCAAAGTGGTCTATAAAGGGGAGGGGGGCATCAAAACCCCAAGAAAACACAAACCCCGAAACAAGACAAGATAAAAACAAACAAGTGAGAAGGCGCAGATGTTCCTCGAGGGGTTCCAGCCGAGAGGCTCTTTAGCCTTAAGCTGTCATTCAGTGGTTTGTTTTCGTCTCCCCCCCCCCCCCCCTGACAATTTGCCGTCGTCCGCCGCAGCAGGACAAGACCGGACACAATAAGTTAACACAACGTCATCCCGGTTGTATCGGTGGAGGATCCCCTTAAGAGAAATGGCGGGCGCAGGATGAAGGACTTCAGGAGTCACAGGTTCCTACGTTGCTACGGTTCTTCAGCTGAAAACCATCGGAAAAGCACGACGGAACATAAATAGCTTGGTCTCATGTTCTTCTTCCTCCAGCAGTGAAAAACATGGAGACAAGTGGAAATGTATCAAAGTAATCAACACAATCACCTCTTAAATTAACAATAACAACAAAAATAATAATAATAATAATAATAATAATAATAACAATAATCGCAATGCGGTGAGAGGTGTTGTCATATGACATGACGGGAAGAACAATGCACAAAAATATGGAAAAAAAACTGCAGTCATGGTGGCATGGATGAGGTTCTTGAGGGAACAGATCGAAGGCTGTATTTGGGTGGGGGTGGGGGTGGGGGTTGGGGGGGCGGAAGAGCTCAGTTGGACGACTTGCTTATGGCGCTGGCTGACCGTCGGAGCTTCCCCGAAACTCTGTTCTTTGTGGCACGGGGCATCGTGGGCGAGACCTGGTCCACAGAGTCTGCGGCTCCTGCGGCGACGGCGACCTCAGTGCCAGAGCTGCCGGTGAGGGAGCCTGGTGGGGTGGAGGGGTGGGGGGTGGAGGGGTGAGGTGGAGGGAGAGAGAGAGAGAGAGAGAGAGAGAGAGAGAGGCGGTCAGAGATCATCAGAGCCGCGCGCCGACTCGTGCCGTCGTATGCCAGCATGCTCAGTCATGCAGGCGTCCGCCCCCAACCCAGATGGAGTGCAGTGCACATATCATCCTCCGACGTTTGGTTAAAAACAAAAAACAAACATGTGCTTGGGGGCCTGATGCTTTTGACACCTCGCCATCGTACTTTGAAAAAATAAAATGAATAAATAAAAATGTTTGTGATCAAAGCACTCGATGGCGTGAAGGTTAGAACTGCTTTACATGCTTCGATGCAGTTAAAAGGAACTCTCGGTGGACGACGCCCCGTTCCGACAAGCAGAGGTTTGGTCCGGACCCGGGGTTTGGGTTAATACCACATGCTACAAAAAAATAAAAAATAATAATAAAAAATAAAATAAATAAATACTTCAAGCAAGGGAAAAAGTATAAATCCATCGTATGAAAATAAAACATTTATCTCGCTGTCGGGATCGTGTGACTTTTTCCAAGACCGCTTCCCCCGACGTCCAAACCCCTCCCTCCTCGCCCCCACCAAAGGGGGTATCACAGGACGACAAACAGCGATAAGTGCTTTGAGCGCACAAACATCTTTCCGTACACACCCCTCCTCCATCTCCCCCGATTTAAACACTTTGCTGCTTTGTCACGACGGCATCTGCTCGCCTATTTTATTTCTAACCCCCCCCCCCCTCCCCCGTTTGCCATCTCAAGTTGCGGAGGGCTAAGAGGGACGGCAGATGGCCGTGGCGGCAGGCGCGGAGCGGTGCGGCGGACGGTGGCGGCATCCCCGGGCCGCCGCCAGCAGCATCGCCCAGAGAACTACGCGGTGCGCAAGTGCCCCACCAAATCTGCATGTGAATGGGGCGCGGGCCTGTCTATAGGAGCGGGCCGCGTCGGCGAGAGCGGCCCGCGGCATTCCTACACTCCCGAGGCCAAAGCGGATTCTCCCTCGGCTCCCGGGCGGAGTCGAACTGAGATCAGGTCTGTCCAGAGGAGGTGTAGGTGGCCGGGGCCGCTTTAAAAAAAATAAAATAAAAAAAATACTACGCCACCCCACTCTCCCGCTTAATAGACTTCCTCTATAAGTCACCGTTAAATGCACTGTATTTTACAGTCGCTACTCCCCTCGGAGCACTTAGCGACTGAGGTTGAATCAGTTTCTATTTTGTATGACATTAAATTACTGAGTGAAGCGCGGGAGGGGGGAGGTAGATAAGAGAAAGGCTAATGTGTCATCGTTAACGTCATCATGAGGCCGGCATTTCCGCTCCTTACTCAACCCGCATAGCCTCGTGGTGAGAGAGAGAGAGAGAGAGAGAGAGCGGGAGAGAGCACGGGGGAGAGAGAGAGAGAGAGAGAGAGAGAGAGAACAAAGAGATGGGTCTGCTCTGTTATTGGTCCCCTGCAGCAGTTCAAACAAGGCCTCAGACGACAAAGACGTCTTCCAGTGCAGCAGGTGTTGGTCTCGGAGTCGGCCCCAGGCAAACAGGCGCACACTCCAATCCAATCGCAGGAAACAAGTGTGTGTGCGCGTCTGTGTGTGTGTGTGTGTGTGTGTGTGGGGCAGAAAAGAGAAAAGTGTTTGTCTGTGTGAGAGATAAAGGCGCGCCACATGCAGAAGCGAGGGCCCAGAACTGTAGCCGTATTGTTCATGCTGCTACGTGGTAAGGTGCTAATTGTCCCCGCCGTGCATCCCTCTCAATTACCAGCCGGGACCCCCCCAAAAAAAATACAGTATGACCCCCACCCCAACCCACCCCACCCCAACCCCACACACATAAACAGCCCTCCTGCCTTTGTTAGAGCGATTGGTAAATACAGCGTGGTTAGTACCCAACCAGGAGAGGAGGGGCAAGTGGGGAGTAGGGGGAATGCTGGGATGAGTTCAGATGAGGAGAGAGTGGGTAGGTTAGGTTGGTAAGACGCCAGGTTGACAGCCCCAGTAAATAGAATGAAAATAAAATAAAAATAAAAATTTGAATAACAAGCTTCCGGTCCGAGTTGGAGCTTACCTTCATCAAATACCGTTAATCTGACTTTTAATTTTAATCTAAAAATAGAAAAAAAAAAAAAAACACAGAGCAGAGCATCACGTAAGAGAGGAGTGACACACACACACACACACACACACACACACACACACACACACACACACACACACACACACACACACACACACACACACACACACACACACACACACACACACACACACACACGAGGGCAATTGCACACTTGCAATGTAATTCCTTAGAAGGACACTCGTGGTTAGTGATGACTGGAAAGACGAAACGCTTCACGGGATGAATGGAGATGAGTTCCAGGTTAACAGAAAAGGTGCTACTCGCACAGAGATGGTCCGCTGTCTGCTGGCAGCAGTTGAAACCTCTCCCATTCACCACTTTCATTTGTTGTTTTGGTTACGAGGTATCGACGTGCAGTAGGTTTCACACCGACGTTAGACTGGGAAGAGGTTTTGAATAACGGGGTTGAAGTGGTCGGGCAGAGGCACTTAAACGGAGTGTGGGTATCTCAGTGGTTCTGGAAAGCTCTTCTGTCATCTCGAAGTTAGTTCCTTCAGTACCCTTTGCCATTTCTTCAAGTCCAGCGCCGTGGCTGGTTTGGATATCAGCCACTGCGGAAAATGATTGTTTTGGCATTTATTGCCTCCCCGCTCTGCACTCCTGGGCAGAGAAGGCTATGTTCACTACTCTTCAACAGAGGTCTCATTAATACATTGGTTTAAAGCACATTCTCCCTAGACGCTTTACTATTGAAAAACTTACCACTGTGCTGCAGGCTCTCACTGGGCTTGACTTCAGTCCAACGGGGCAAACGGTTAAGCCTTGAAAAAAAAGTTAACTCTCCTTTGCGGAAAAGTGAAACTCACATTTTTGTCACACGTGTCTAAAGCTGCTTTCACACATGCACTGCAACCTTGAAACTATCTGGGCATCACCCGGAGGAGCTGGATGTGTGACCGCAAATATCCAAATCAGTTAGACCGGACATTCAACAGACTCTACCGAGCCAGAACCCTCGTACAAGGGCTGCGATCGAGCGGTATATGTTTAAAATTGCTGCAGTACATCCAAAGCGCAACGTTGGCTGCAGCAGGTTGCCAGTATGAAGTGGCGCAGCCAGCTCTAAAAGAATGCACGGTTTGCGACCTTTCTTTTGGGTATGAAATTTCAAGAATGTCTTACTCTATTGTGAGCTTCTCGTTTTCGAAAAGGGGATTTCAGTTTTTTTTTTTGGAGCTGCAGTGAGAAGCTGCAGCAGAGTGTAAGTTTCTTAATACCAATGTTCTCAGCGAGGTTGTTCTATGACCAGTTATAAACAATGTTATAAACCAACACTTTGATAAGGCCCGGGTTGAAAAATAGCGAACCGGTCCTTGAAGGGAAACATCCACAGGCACGTTAGCTGAATTGGCCTGCTTTTAAAGTTTCATGACAAGGATTTGAAATCGAGCGTGGGAGTAGCTATAACAGAGCCAGTGTGGCAGCCGAGCAGATCCGTGCAGTGGCATGGGAGCATGAAGCAGGGTCTGCATGACAGATGGACCAACACATACATCGAGTCATATGAGAAGATGTCAGCGCTGCTCACAAGCTTGTACAGGGGGACTGGAGAAGAACAAAGTTGCATTTAGGATTAGGATGGTGGGCGGGGGCGCGCTTCATTTAGCGTAGTTCTCATACAGGAATGTGGACAAGAACCCTGAAAGAGCAGTTTTTATTTCCCTCTCGAGGAGCTAGATCAAGCGCACCCCCAGCGTTTGATGGAGGGATGAGGGTGACATGGTGGGGAGTCATGCCTAAAAAGTGTGGAGGAAGCAGGCAGAGAGTCTTACAGTCCAGCTTGGCCCAGGGGTACTCCATGTCCAAAACCATCCCTGGCCAACGCCTGCACGCTGCCATGGAGCATGGGTGACATGTTAGAGGCGGCCATGATAGCCCGAGCATGGAGGACGCACAGACGGACAGCCAAACTAGAGTTCACACACACACACACACACACACACACACACACACACACACACACACACACACACACACACACACACACACACACACACACACACACACACACACACACACACACACGAGGGCAATTGCACACTTGCAAAGGGTGAGAATGAACAGCAATATTTTTAAGCCAGCCACATTGAAGCTAAGCTTGATGGCACACAATGGAGCAGCTACAGAACAAGAACGATAGTGATATGAGTGGAGCATATTTCTATGTATTCCATTCACTGCCTGTGACCGAGATGCACTTTCTACAGCTGTAAAATAAATAAATAAAAATTTTTTTTTATTATATATATATATATATATATATATATATATGAGAGTATATAGAGAGTGTCATTGAGAAACTGTGTGGGTTCCACGTATAAAAAAAAAGGTGTCATTATTTTTCAAAATTGATGTAAATATGACAAACAAAGGGACACTAACACAAAAGGTAACAAAAAGATGGGAATGGCGTAGAGGCAGAGAGCAGCTGCACCTCGAGTATAGGAGGGCGCGCTTCAGCATGTGTACACAGTTGGTTTTAACCCCCCCCCACACACTTGTTTACAAGATTGCCCAGGGAAGGTGATTTTGTAAATTGTTCCACAGCCTCCCTGTCACAGGGGGACCGGAGGCAGCCGCCTGACCCACACCCCTCTGCAGAGCGACTGCAGGCTTCGATATGATATGGAGAGATGGATGCGCACGCACATAAATGTATTAATCTATTTACTGTATTCTGGGGAAAATACGGATTGGTGCTCAAAGAGAGTTTCTGCGGCGTTGATGAGGGCGAGACAACAGCTTCACAGACTTCATTATGGTATGGCCTCGCCACATTAGCAGCGTGAGCAGTGTGTCCCCATGCTGCGAAACAAATCCCTCATTAAGCGGCAAGACAGGTGACGAACCTCCCCGACCGCTCCGTGCCCGGGCCACGAAAAAGTTCAGAGCAGAAATAGCCACAACATCAGCTAATGGACTTGAGGAGGCGGGTCGGGCAATAACAAACTTTAGTTATTTATTTATTTAAAAATCACATTCATCACCCACTCTGCCCCTTTTCTCTCACTCGCTCCTTTGCCCTCTTAATTCTTCCCTCTCTCCTCTCTACTCTGTGTGTGCGCTTCCCTTTGAGTTGTTTGATTCTGTGTATGGAGAGAAGAGGCTGCAGGTCAGACAGGGGGTTTTTTACACCTTGGCAGGAGAGATGGACCCACGGCAGGTATAGTAATGTGGCGTGCCACCTCTTGCCTGCCTCCCACAACACTGTGTGTGTGTGCATGTGTGAGTCACACCCACGTCGTGGGGACCAAATCGTCTATGTGCACATTAGCAGGACCACACATAACACAGTCTATAGAAATTCAGGTACTTGTGATGTTTCCACAATGTAAAGACTACACTGGCTTTCAAAATGCACGCGCACACACGCACACATTAAATAGACACGGAAATGACGAAGAAGGTTTAGGCTATTGTGGAGTGCCTCTTATGTCAGAATAATATGTGTTTACATTTTCAGCAGAGCGGAAAAGTGTGATCCTGTATTGATTTTGGTGCTGCTGCACATCGATTCCAGCTTGTAAAGCAGGAAGGGGACGACAAGATGCGTCGTCCGTCCTATTTACAGCGGACCGATAAGATGCCATGCTGATATTTGTCGGCTGTTGATAGATCACAAGTGCATCAGGGCAGGTGCGTGCACACACACACACACACACACACACACACACACACACACACACACACACACACACACAGCAGTTCATAGTCATTGTTCAGCGTGGGCCTCGGAGGAGAGAAACGAGGAGAAGGAGGGAGAGAGTGACTGACATGGAAAAGAACAAAAAAAAAAGAATGACAAAGCATAATGGAAAAGAATGCAGATGAGACAGACAGAGAGAGAGAGAGAGAAACAGAGTCAACCGAGAGAGAAAGTCGGAAAGAGACTAGAAGGAGTAGAAAAAAACACAGGGAGAAGGAAGGCGGGAGAGAGAGGGAGAGCGTTGGTCCTATTCTCACCTGTCCCACTCATTGGGTAGTAGCTGGGAGAGGGGGAGAAGACCTGTGAGGCGAAGTCTTCAAAGGTCATGACTTCTCGGTGGTTCTGCACAATGGCTTCCAGATAGAGCGCCCGCTCTTCGTAGCTGTTTGGCCGCCGTTAAGGAGGAACAAGGGAGATGGACTGCACATGACATCAAAGTTAAAACATTGTCATTGAGAAAAAACCTTTTCTTAATGGTGGAATTCATGCTCATGTGTTCGTAGCAGAAGGTCGGCGCGGCAGGGGACACAGGAATGGAATCGCACCCAATGCCGAGCAGAGGCGGGAACAACCGGCTGCCAAAACAATGCCATAAAATAAATAAGTAAACAAAACGAGACCACGGGCGCGATGCTCCGGTCTCTCCTACCCTCCCTCTCATCTCTCTAATAGAGCCCCTGCTGGAGGCGGCGTGTCTGGGACCACCTTCCCCGACACGCCGCCTGCCACTTCTCCGTGCCATCAGGGGGAAAATTGGACCCATTTGAAATTCAGAGTGACAGGCAGCGACTGGAGCCCTATGAGGCGGTGCACAGGACGGATGGTTGGGTTTTAAATGGGAAGAGAGAGAGGCTTCCAAAATGGCCACCAGGCTGTGGCAGAAAACCTTCTAATAGCTTTTATCATATCATTATCGTCGCTGTGGCAGGATGAGTCTGCTGCGGAATGGCAGCAAGCACCACAGGAACCTGCTGGAATAAAAGGGTGTGTGTGTGTGTGTGATGGCAAAAAAATGGGAACACTTTTGTGATTTTTCTCTGTATTTATGCAAATTTAATACCGTTTCTATAATTACATCCCTGTCCGTCCTTGGTTGCTCGCTGTCTTTGATGGCCGACATCAGAAAGATTGTCTGACAAACACATGCGCCCTCCCACTCAAACAGGCAGATCATATACCCACACACAGGAGCCCACTTCCTATTTCATTAGATGAGATGCCTATTCCAGAGTGTGTGTGTGTATGTATGTTGGGATGGGATGGGGGGAGGAGGGGGGTTAGAGGGGTTGAAATTCTGGAGCCAAAGCTGGAGCAGGCTGAGACTGAGATAGGCTGGACTGGGCTGAGTGGCTCCGGTCTGGGTTCGATAGATAGCGTGAGACAGCGGCTGGGCAGGCGGCCTGCTATGGGCGAATGCCGCCACAGCATGGGCCAGGGCGGGCATGACCAATGGCTGTGAAGGAGCCGTGGCAAAACAGTGGAGACGGGCACCTGAGCCGCAGATGTGGCACAGGGGAAGGCGGGCGAGCGGGTAAGAGGGAAAAGAAAGCGGCGGATAAAGTGGATAGGAGCGGGGGAGGGGCGTCACTGGAAATTAAAAAATAACTTGTAGGCCTTTTTTTTGTGAAGCTATCACTGGAGAGTGGCATGAATCTTCTGAACTGAGCGAATAAAGGTTGTCCCTTCTTGAGCACGACGTGGCCGGATGTGTTGTGTCACCGTTTCCCGTCATTATCGGGAAACTGTGATGGACAAAGAAAGGGCATCCCAGGCACTGCTGCCATGGCAACTTGGGCTGCAATTGTGTGGCAGGTCATACCCAAGGTTTTATGGATGAGTGGGATATAAAAAGGGGGGGGGGAGAGAGAGAGAGAGAGAGAGAAAGAGAGAGAGAGAGAGAGCGGGTCAGGATGCCTGTTAAAACAGAGAGGACAGACTGTGCTGGGATTAGCATTAAATGGAAAGAAACACTGAAGGGGATTAAATGAACAGGTGAGACGGAGAGGAGGAAAGACTGCAAATAATAAGATACAAGAAAAGATTGGAGAGGGAGTGAGAGAAAAGGAAAGAGATGAAAACAGAAGAAGAAAGAAAGACAAGAGAGAGAGAGGGAGCCTTAAGCCCAGCATGGGTCAACAGAGCCATATGGCCGTCCATTATCAGAGATGCAGATGACTGGGGTCCTGTTATTGAGATTCCTAAAGCAAATATTGACTCCAGCTGGAGCAGACGCTCTGCGACTCTGCGACACACGACTCTACTTCACCATTTCCTTCCGCTACCCTCCACCCGGGGCAAAGGGAGAGGTTAAAATATATACATATTTTTTTAATATAAACACCCCCTCCCCCGAAACTATAATCCAAGCTGGAGGATAAAATGACGGGAGATGGTGTGGTTGTGAAGAGAAGAGGGAGAAACATAATGGTAGGAAGACTGATGCAGTGGCAGAGAGGGAGAGGGTAATAAAAGGTATTTTGGAGACGAGAGAAAGCGAGAGCCGTAATCAGCTCACTTAAGTAAATGCGCGATGCTATCTGTGTGTAAAAATTACTGCACAGAAATCAGGTCTAATGCACGGTGAGGGGTAATCTTGTCCTCTCCCCCTCTCTCATCTTTCTGTTGGTCTCTAATTACTCGGCCACGGGTTGAAGCTTGTTCCCCTGCATATGCGCCCAGGCTGCTGTGCTCCAAGCCGTAACCTAATCAAGTGGCAGACATGTCCAGAACAATGACGCAAAGACGGCATGTTGGAGGACTATATTAGGGATATGCCACAAACACTGAACCCTTTGACACTGACCTCCTTTAGAGAGATAAAAAAAAAAAACATAAATAAAAACATTAACCCACAGCCTCCACTGGTGTGTGCTGAAGCACAGCTAAACATAGGCTGTGCCAGTGTCTGAATGGTCAGATAACAGACACAAGACACTTAACAATATTTCACACATCTCGACAGCAATCTAAGTGTAAATCGCTGCGAGCGTTGATCCAAACCCATTTATCTTTTGAATGACTTATGCTGCATTCACATGGAACATGGTAGATGGGAGCCGGCAAACCGCAAGTCTTGTTAGTAGACAACAGCATGATGACAGACCGGCAGAGAACACTGGCAACGGTACACGGCATTTGCCATGCAAAGTTCAAATATTTTAACTTTTTGCCCTCCTCTGCGACGGAATTACAGCCGGATGTTACGTAGGCGAGGCGCCTTGCAATAAAATATTAGGTTTTTAATTAATAGTAAGCTGCATTTTTATGGCTACATGCATTACTAAAATTTGTAAATATAATAGACATAAAATCATTTAGTTCAATGTATTTTATTGGAGTCTTTGTACATCACCATAGCAACATATCGTCACAATTGGTGTAGTACTGTACCTCCCCCCCGCTCCCCCCGCGCCATTCAGAAAGGGCCGTTATGCCACGCCGCTCAGAAAGTGTCGTTTGCTGTCTCCCGTCTACTGTGTTCCATGTGAATGCAACATAAGCCCACTATCACATTTTGTTTTGCAAAACATTCCCATCAGGATGATAAGAGAGACGGGGGAATGCCCAGATAGGTGGTAGTTCATCTGAAAAAAAGAAGGTCCAAGTCAGCTGTGACTTGGGAATAACTGTTATTTATGGCTGAGCTGTGCTGAAAGGCGAGAGGAGGCGGTGAGAGTATGTTGTGCCACTTTGGGAATTTCCTCAGAAACCCTCAGACGTTACGAACCGCTGCATTCCCATTAGGGGGAGGAGAGGAGACCTGATGTAATGTCCAGAGTGTGCCGACCGTTGATAATGTGTGTGTGGGTGTGCGTTGTGTGGCAGGGAATGGAGAAATCGAAAAAAATGAGTCTGAGGTTGGACATCTTGATGAAAAATAACTATAGATAAAAAAATGTGATGTGAAATAAGGCGTTTGAGAGGACAAAAGGAACAAGCGCACACTTCCTGAACAGTCCCGATGAGTGACACCTCATGCAAAGTGGATTCAGGGGACAGTGGTCTGATGAGACCCCGGCCTCTGGCTGCTTCTCCTCCTCTGCTGCGCTAACGGCAACAAAGGCAGAGAGTTAGCGCTGGCCTGTGCCCTTCAGAGTGATTGCATGTGCGTTTGTGTCTCTGTGCATCGTGATGGCCATTACTCACAACCACAAGACAATTCAGTTCACACACACACACACACACACACACACACACACACACACACACACACACACTTTTCTTTGGTACGTAAGGTGGTTTGTGCAAGTCAGCATTCCACTTGTATATACACACATGCATGTGCATGCGTATGTATGCCTTCAAACGTGCGGCAGCATATCTATCTGGGGGGTGTGTGCATTTATGCATACATATGCATGTGTGTGTGTTGTCCAGATGGCAGGGGAGCGGCCATGGGGGAATGGTGGGGGTCAAGCATTTTTGTGGATCAAAGCCAAGGTCAGGGCAGCAGCAGTGGCCCATGTTCAAGGTGAATGGAGGCCTCAGATGGCTCTTCATTAGCAGGCTGCTCCATCCCTGTTGGACCCCAACTGCCAACCACTACCACCAGCCCTCATCATCTCCCTCGCCTTTCTCTCCCTCTCTCCACAGGGACCTGTGGTGAAAATGCCCCTCCACTGGGATCCATTTTGTGCCCTTAGTAACCAACCCCCCACACACACACTCTTCCAAAAACAGGCTGTATTGACCCCTGAACTAGTACCTCTCCAGAGAGCAGCTTCCTCAGCCGGGCCGTCCAGCCCTTCTCTTTGTGTCGCCCCCCCCACTGAAGGAAGACCTCACGTCGCCACTGGCCCCTGACCCACACTCAACATCACTCACACAAAAACAAACAGTCTCTCTCTCAAACACACAAACAAACCCTTAAAAGGTTTTTGTATATACGCATCTATCGGAATTTATACCGAAAGGTCACCATCTATTCATTTGGGCTCGTCTTCTTCACATACCTTGTTAAATGGTGCAAGCAGACTGAGGCACATGCATATGCACAGCTGAGGTCACCTGCAGATAGAGCGTCCCAGCGGAGGGTCTCCACAGAGCAGATTGATTGCATGGTGAAGCAGCATTGGCTACCCTATCCTGAAATGTAGCCATTTAGAGTCCACCTACAAAGCAGCAGAGGCCATTGGGCCCTGAAGGGGTTTGCAGGGGTTCAACCAAGGGAATCCCTTGTGATTGAGATGTTACAAACTTTAAAAGGAATTAAGACTTAAGAGTAAATTATTCTATAAAAAGGTCTTGCCCAGTGACGTGAGCACCACGCGATTTCCCTTTCCAGAGTAAGTCCCGACTTCAAAGGTGAATGGGATAGTCACAAAAACAAGAATCAAAAAAGGAAATCACCAAAGTAACAAAAGTGACCGTCGCCACTCATAACTTCAAACATTCTCAAAAAAAAAAACAAAAACAACCTCTTCTATGCAAGAGTAGGGTCCCACTCCTGCGGTCCTCCGGCCTGATAGGCAGCAGCCAAGGTTAATCCTGTTTGTAGAAGCGCGGGTGCTAAAAAGGGCCTCTCGTGGTGAAGAGGGACAGTTTAGAGATGAGGTGGAGGGTGCCTCTAGGTGCTTGACCTCCCCTCTCCCCTCTCAGCCCCACATCTGTCAATTAACCTGGGCCAATCAGCTTGACCTTGCTAAGGAGAGCAGCTCAGGAGTGGCTCGCAGCACCATTGACTTCCAGCAGTCACATAATTGGCCTGTTAAGAAAATGAGATGGGGATGTGGAGGGGGGCGGGGGGCTTAGGAGTGCAGATTCAAGTAACGCAGAAGGAAAGAAGAGACGGGCTCGGTTGCATGGCTTTTATATTATATCACTTCCCATACGCTTTCATTTAGACCAAAACAAACCCCACAATCAAGCACAAATACCGAGTCTAATGCTGGATATGCACGTTTCAGGAGAGTGAACTTGTTGCTTCAAAAAAATAAAACAGAGAATTTCAGGACTGCTTTAGTAATTGGTGAGAAAAACATATGTACAAAACCCTATTATCTGAGACTGGGTCAGATGAAATTGTGCTGGGAGTTATTGTACAGGCCACAACATCACAGAGAGACAACAAAATGGGTGGTGTAGAATAAATAAAATGGTCTAAAAGACATTGAAATCAACAAAATGGTCAGAATGCCATCTACGGAGAAACATGGACAAAGTGCTGTAGTTCAATATGAAGGGTCAATAGAGAGAACTGGGACAGTGCGCGGAGATGGGAAAGGCAGATCTAAAGGGACAAAGATCTGGGGAGACACAAAAACCAGTAGAACAACAATGGGGGGAGGGGGGTTGAATGGCAGGAGAGGCAAGGTGGAGAGAGACAGGAGGGGGAAGAAAGGGAAAAGAGGGATGAAAGAGTGCAGGTGTTGATTGGAGAGAGGCCGGGCGGTGAATGCTGGCGATACCTGTTGTCACAGCGCTGGCCGAGGTGTGAAGCTCGTCTCAGCGGAAGGGCTGGGAGGTGTGAGGTGATTATGGGAAACAGTCAGAAGGAGGGAACGAGAAAGAGACGCATGGAGACAGCGTCAGGTAGACTGAAAGCGGGAGAGAGTGAAAGGCTGACAGTGGAGCAGAGGATAGAGAGCGTGGAAAATTTGCCTTCAAGAACGGTAGATCAGCATGAAGTGAAAGTACAAGATGTGAGAAAGTGTGGGACAGACATGGGCAGGTCAGATGATTGGACAGTTTGTGTGTGTGTGCGTGTGTGTGTGTGCGTGCGCGCACTATGTGTGCTTGGTCTCTATTCTCTGAGGCAGCTACTCAAACCCTGGTGTCTCATTAGACATATTTTTGGCTGCAGCATCAGGACAGCAAGCATCCGAGTGTGTCAACATCACATCATGATCAGCCAAGGTGTTTGTACCTCTTCGGTTCTCTTTTGAGTGTGTGTTAGTGTGTTTATTAATCTTTCTTCCTTGTGCAGAGATACAAATGAGCGGCAATGCCCTCGAGCAATGGCGATTTTAATAGTTCAGTTTTAACAAGTAGCTTCATTAGGTGCATAACCTGGTAGCAGGTGCCCCAGGCCCTCCATTAAGGTGTCGGGTCAAACTGTAAGGCCAGGCTAATGACACTTCCAGAGGGGAAGTCCCCCCCAAGCGCCCGCTTCTTCAGCGCCATCCTCCACACCTCGCCACCGTCCATCTAGAAATCAGACAGAGGGATGGCGATTTACACCAGTGACATCACTCCTGACCTGTGACATCATCACTGCCCATCAGTGATTTCAGGTTTTGCAACAGTTGCAGACAGACTCTGAATGTCTGCTAGCTGGCACGACCTGGTAATTTATCAGGCAACTGGAGGAAGTAGTCACCCATTTCTTCAAGCATGCCAAGCCTCTGGGAGCCCACTGTTCCCCCAGGGGGCACTAAAATCGATTAGCACTCCACCACAAATCATGGGACTAGCACCTACAACAAAGCCAAATATCCTACTTTATTAGATATATACTGGACCGATGTCGGCAATTGTGGTAGGTTTATAGAAATGGTTATAAATGATAACGTAACAACGCATCCCCCCAGGACCAGAGTATCATGACAACGGCAGAACTTCCCCCTCAGTAACATCAGAACAACTTGTTGCAGGATGATTTGCTCAATAACACATGACTGTAATCAAAGGTCGTCGTGTCGTGTGTTTCGGAGATGAGCTACGTCTGTAACCAATCTCCTTTTCAGGGCCCCTGTCTCCATTGATGAGCACTAACGTCGCGGCCTCAGATGTGAAACACAATGGATGAACATGATTAATCAAACACAGGCCCATTACAGGCAGACAGTCATCCAGTCGTCTGCTGTGCATTAACAGAAAGTCATAATAAGATGAGCTACAAAAGGCTGATAGGGATGAAGATTAACAGATGCAGTGGTGTGACTGGCTAGGTGGTACTTCTCTTTGAAGCTCTGCTTTGTAGGCTGTGAGGGCCACAGAGAAATAAATGACTCAGCCTTCTGGCGACATGAGGTCAGGACAAAGCTGGAAGTCTTAAAGAGCCATCTGAGGTATGGTGATCCAGACGGATAAGTGTATCTGTCTTCCTCCACTGCTGCGATTACACATTTTCAGAACAGAAACTCCATTCTGAATTTGAGTTTAACGATAAGCCATGGACAGAAAAGGAGTCCATGGAATTGACAGCAACAAGCAGAGCAAGAGACATAACTGCTCATCTCTACCCAACTTAATCACAGCATCAAGCCAAGATGCCAGCCTGCCATTCCTTAATCTTTATAAGATGTCTAAGCAAACACTCTGAAGACATAGTTGCCAGAGAAGCATACCAACTCAGGGCAATGCCAAAAGGCTGTGATTTTAGCCCTATGTTAATGCTTTTCAGACAAGCACTAATGAAATATGTAAACTAAACGGACCATGGCCTCTGCAATTTTAATGACGCTTGTGGCATGTGCAGGAGAATGACATTGATGCGTTAACGCCAGGCACCTCCATCCACTTCCCCAACGTGACATGCTTGTCGACCCTCTCTCTTGTTCATCAGGTTCATCAGGCCAATTAAGCTGTCTGGTTTTATACAAAAAGACCAGGCATTTAGTGAGAATGCTAATGATTAGCACCAGGTTACATATGATCACAGTTGTCATGAATGCGCAGGGAACAGAAGGTTAGTTACTAGGGGCAAGAGTGACTTCATTTGCCCTCACATCTGCATTTTAGTCATATTTCAATCAAATCCATTATGCCTCTAATTAAGTCTGAGCTCTTACCCTGAAATTACATATGCAGATCCAGCACTGTTGGGCCAATTTGTTCTCTAAATGACTTTGTCAATACACTGGAAATGAAAACGCTCACCATTTAGCTGTATATTGGTGAATGGCCCGATGAAAGACTGACTGTGGAAGATGACAAAAATTGTTACAAGGATATTTCTCCCTCTCTGTGAGTCTGTGTTTATTGCAAAAATATTAATACTCGTGACTCCTTGGGAAGTACAAGCACGCCAAAATAGAAACTGCTAGTCAATGTTGTAGTCAAGACCAAGCCTTTGGAGCCGGGAGAGATTAGTCAAGTCTGACAGAGTGGTATCCACTCGGAGTTGATTCCAAAACTTTAAGGTGCCAAGTTCATCTCAAGATCAATGTGTTTGGAAAGTCAAATTGAATACTGTGAAATTGTGTGTAGTTTTGTGATATTTTTTTAAGGTCTGCAATTCATTTAGAGAATATAAACAATAAGCGGCAGTTTTGGATCCAACTGTTCTTGAAACCATATCGACTCACACTGTCACAGTCAATACACTCGTATCCTGGCTCAGTGCTCAAAAATGTTGAATTGAGACCGGACTTAAGGCCGACTTTGGACTTCTTTTATTTATTTATGCCTGTTAGGCCCATTTATGTGCATTCTTTGGAAAACTCACGACTCCATCCCTTGCATGAATGAGGTTGAGAGACAAGGTGGGAGACCAGTAGACACACATATATATATTATATACACACAGAGAGAGCGAGAGCGAGAGAGAGAGAGAGAGCGAGAGATAGACAGAGACAGAGACAGACCCACCCACCTACATATACACACAACCATGGACAAGAAAGAAAATGGACTTGCGTGTTGGCAACAGCTTTTTCCTAATCCTCGCCCCAGGGCTATATTGTGCAGTCAAGCAGGCTATTACATGGCAACAATTAGGGGGGCTGGAGCCCAACACCTGGTCTTCTCCCATTCTGGTCCTTCAGAGGCAGCTGACTGTACAGTCTCATGGCCAGGTGGCCCTCCTTCAATGACATTAGCTAGTCACTCCAGGGTTAATCAGGAGCCTGCCGTCGCCCAATGGGCCTGCATGGAACCCCATTCAGAATGGGAGCCATTCATAAGGAATGGGGATGATGGAGACAATGTTGTTCTAAAAACTTGTTCAACTGAAGATCTTGGAGAGGGAGCCCAGATAATCAAACTGTGAACTGGAGCGAACGGCTGAGGGCCTCTCAGATTCGCAGCCTAGTTTGAGGCTACGTCCTGATTGGTCTGTGCAGAGCTCACGGCACGTCCACTGTGCATCCTGCAGATTATAATGGACCCTTTTCATGGGTGGACAAAAACAGATGGAGAAGCTGGAAGTGCTATACATCCATGCAGACGGATGATAATGTGGGGGGAGGGAGACTGGATTTTGTCAAAGTCGGCAGATTCAAAAACAAGTGGGTGTAGCTAGAACAGCCTCGGCTATATCAGCCGGGACAAAGCCCCCATTCCAAAGCCCCCCTGGCCTGGAGATCTGAGGGTAAATAACAATCATTAGAATAACAAAAGCTATAGATTTGTACCCAAATCTGCTGGAGTCTCATCAATAGTAATTAGAGGTTATACATAACTAATGACGGTGTGCACAGCACATAAAACAAAGGTGCTGAAAGACGCCCTTAAAAACACCCAAGTACAACCTACAGGATAAGAGGACGTCTGTAACACATTTCATTTCGAACTGAAAGGTTGAGAAAAGGGGGCAGGCAGGCTGAAAATAAATGTTGAGACTCCAATCGTATGTTGTTAATCATGTGTGTACCAACTAACGTTATGATATGATAGTTCAAAGCCGCAGTAAGAGGGTAACATGTCTTGAGCTGATTACTGGGAGGATCTGTCGAAATATTTACCGCCTTCTAAAACCCAACACTTTCTTTTTGCTGACATCAAACACATCATTGCCAGAGCAGAAAACCGCACAGCTGGTGATGCTGGACAGATACAGAAAGAACAGGCCAATTTTTCTTAGTGGTTCTCCTTTAGCCACGACCAGCACTTGACAATGAAACACAGACTATTAGTGTTAACACATCAAAGGATGTTTTCTGTTAGAAGAGGCAGACAATGCACAGCAATGCACAAATGTTTTGCTTTTGTCATTGCTTAGTTTTGCCTTGGTTCTCAATGCATAAAAGTCCATTTAGTGCAAAAACGCAAATGCTGCAAGGCACAAGGACATCCTTTAAAGGAGGAACAATGGCCACAGGCTGGAAGAGGAGCAGATACCGCCTTTGAACTGTTTAAGTGGCATTAATGCGCAACTTATAAATAATCAACTATTTCCTTCTAAAAACGCCCAATTAATTCTGTGACATTAAAAGCAATGTGGCCTTCTGTTTAAAAAAAGAAAAGCGGAAGAGAAAAGACAAGAGAATAAATTCTAGTCTCATTATAATAAAAGGGAATTGAAAAAAAAAACAACTAATGGGCATTTATGGACAAAACCAATGTCATAAGGTTTCTTCAGAAAAAGGGTTCCCTAAAACCCAAGGCCACATCAGCAACAGAGAGATTCCAGGGGACAACGATGAGTGACATTTTGATGACATTTCCCCACAGCATTCAACATGGGGCTGTCTCAAGACGGCATCAAGAATATCTATGGATATGCTTGAATGTGAAACAGCACTGAGGGGCTGCAGGTTCTTTCAGGGGGACAGCCTCTGCTCTGGGGGCCGGTGATGAGGGGCCCAGACCCGGGGAGATTGAATGGTAATCACTGGAGCACAGATAATGGATGATTGAAGGCTCTTTCCACGCCGCTGTCGGATTTCAATATCAGAGAGCCCCTAGAATTGGGATTCTTATCAGGGGCGGTGCGTCAAACAAAGGAGGGCTGAGCATGAAATATGGGCTCCAACACGGGCACACGACCATGGCGATTAGCAGAAGGATAAAAAGGCCACACAAACAAAGGAGGGCAGCTTTAGCCGGACAAAAGGCCTTCCACTGGCTTGTAACAAGAGAAATGGAAGGGAGAAGAGACAGAGAGAACGACAGGGAGTACTGGAGGAGAAGACAACGGTTTTGTTCAGACGGTCGGAAGCTCAACGGCGACACGGCCAACTGTTAGTGCTCCAGATTCTTTCATTCTGAAGAGCAATGGTAGACCAGCAGGGATGAGATGCTATGTACCCTTCCCCTAACCCGTTCACACATACTGTATCAAAACAAATACGCATATCCTTTTCTCTCTCCCTGTCACACACAGACACAGACACACACACACACACACTAGCATGAGGCTTCACATCTCTGCCAAGCCTATTGCACAACAAAACAAAATTATTCCCATTTATCCTCGGATTCCAAGTGCTAGAGCTTGCCAGGAAAGCTCATTAACCCTCCCTTCAAGAACCCCCGAAACAAAAGAGGGGGAAAACAAAACACAACTAATCAATGAAAACGCATCCATTGTGGGGGAAAGACAAGAACACGCATTTGGATAGTCAGAGAGGGCTAACGGCTTTTGCTTTAGTGTTGTCTGGCTGCCTAGGGGGCGGGGTACAGAAAGTTCATTAATTAAACAGGGCTAGGGGGAACAGATGGAATAGCTAGCTGGATGCTAATCGCTTAAAGCAGACAGACAGGTTTTTACACCCGTGCATGAAGAGCCAACACCAGTCACAATGAGTGCATCCTCTCGACATTGAGGCTGGACTACTTGTCCTGTGGTGACACTGGGGGTCAAGGAATCTCAACGCAACTCACCCTTTCACTCTCAAAACAAAAACAAATTTTGCCCTCACACACATTAATAGAGATATATTTATCACAAGAAAAGTAGTACTTGCCAATCTCAGACAAAAATAAGGTGTTTTTAATCAAACGGGGCTGGTTGACAGAGACTACAGTCATGACTCTTATCTTCAAAGAATACGAGAAGAAGCACGTTTTATTAAGCACAAACATACATCTTGTCCACTCATCACATTGTTGCTGGAAACTAGATCGGGGAGATATATTTGTTTTCAAGCTATTAAAGCATTGTATTTACACATATATCATAAATCATGACTGCATTTTTGGTAAAATATTTCAGTTACATTGGGTAGTTCTCTTATTAAATTCGACATAAAACATAAAAACATACCTAAATATAAAATAAAAAAAATAATAAAATATATACTAAATATAATTTCGGGACTCTAATAATGCTAAATGCCAAACAATTAAGGGAATCCATTTGATCTGATGTTGGCAGAAGCCTGACGATTTAAAATCCAGTAAACTAACAAACGAGGTAAACCAGTTTGGTTCAAGTGAAGCTACCTGAGCCCTGAGGAGGAGAGAAAACGGGTGTTCCCACGGAAAAACAAACAAAAAAAAAAACAAAAAGAAAAACGCCAACCTCGCTGGCCTTCCCTTTGCCGCTGAGAAACAGACAGATGTCAGGCATGAAGGCATAACAGACGGAGGAAGAATAGGAGGGGGACAGGAGGACGGGGGTTCAAGTTAGAAAATAAACTAAGCGGGACATTGTTTGATCCACAACTATGAGGTCTGTCGATTTGAAAATACTTCTGAGAAGCTAGGACGGTTCTGTTTTAAAGCACGCGTTCACTCCTGAACAATGATGACTTGGTGGAGATGTAGCCTTGCATTTTAAAGTCGCAAAGTCCACCGTCACCTCCCTGGACTCTTCATTTGGACTCCGTATAGAAGCCATTTAGAAACCAAAAAGACAATTATCACAGACATAAACATGGACACACATACATAAGTTTGACATCAACTGTGTGTGTGTGTGTGTGTGTGTGTGTGTGTGTGTGTGTGTGTGCGCAGTGTCCCAGGCGGGGCCCGGGGTCCCTGCTGCCAGCCGTCTGGTTCCACACCTGCTCTACCTGTGTTTAAGAGGGCCGGCCCCCAGGCAGCTCAGAGCTGCCACCACAGGCTGGGCCGGGCCCCCGGGGCTTTCTGTGTGTGGGTGCCGCACAGGGGATGCCTTTTGTTACAGGCTGGGTTGGGAAGTGGAGGAGGAGGAACCGGGGGGGGGGGGTGGAGATAGGCAGGGAGGAGAAAAAAAATGAGTAATGCTATGAGTCATTCTGCATTAGAAGCAGGGGAGGGATGGAGAGAGAGAGAGAGAGAGAGAGAGAGAGAGAGAGGAGAGAGAGAGAGAGAGAGAGAGAGAGAGAGAGAGAGAGAGTGAGAGAGAGAGAGAGAGAGAGAGAGAGAGAGAGAGAGAGAGAGAGAGAGAGAGAGAGAGAGAGAGAGAGAGAGAGAGAGAGAGAGATGAGAGAGTGGGTGGGTGAGGGGCAGAGGGAGAGAATACTTTTGCATGTTGTATGAAGCTAGACGCCATATGTCATCCGAACTGGACTGCCTCCTGAGTCAGGGCTCTGGGTTTGACAGGCCTGTTCTTTGACCCCCGCCCCTCCGCACCCCAAAACGCAACCCCCTCCCTCTCAGACTTTAGCGGAGGCCCCCGCTGCTGGAGCTGGCCATTACTGTGGCCGTGCACGGATTCTGAATGTGTGTGTGTGTGTGCGTGTGCAGGAGGGCACTCAGTGATCTGAACACATCGGACATTGTCGTGAGGCTCGGCAGGAACAGCTGGTCAGCTGGAGAGGGGAGGGAGGCAAGAGGGTGAGGAGAGGGAAGAGAGGGGAGGCAGTGCGCTACACTGATAATGGGATTAGGTTAAAACATTCAGTGGGGGAACTCAGCCCCCCCCCACCCCTCCTTTGTTGCCCCCCACCTCTCGCTACTGCATAAGCTCTCAACTGCTCCTACCATCAAAGCCACCGTCTCAGCCCGAATCCAGCGTCAATGACTGCCCCAACCCCTGCCTCCCACCCCACCCCAGATATCATATACAGATATCATAAAAAGCACGAGAAACCGAGGTTACGCTATCAGCCTCTCAAACAATGACGATCACGCAAAATGGATTTTGGGATTTACTTGATGGACATTTGGGTTAGTCAGCACCCCAGAGCGCCTGCTTTCCATAAAGAGGAAGTTGGCTAGTTAGACTCGTCTCAGCTCACCCTTTACATGTAGCGGGCAAAACAATGATTGACTTGGCTTCTTACTGTGCCCAGCCAAGCAGCGGCTTTCACAGCGCTATGGACTGCTGAGTATTATCCAGGAGAGGACTGACAGTTATTGCACAACAGCTGGTAAATTAGACCCATCAGCCATGCTAAATAATGCATGTGAAACAACACTAACGTGGCAGATCCTATTCATGACACCCTATCAGGCGTACAGGAGTGCTTTTATCTCGGCTATGTGAGGAATCTTGGAGTATAACAAAATAACTCAGAGTAGATGTGGAAGTATGAATTGCAAGATGCAACGGGTGCATATAGGGTGCCATATTCACTTTGGTTTTCATTATTATTTGCATTAAGCACTGAAACTCTTCACTCTGACGTTGCTGTGGAGCAGGCTGGTTGTGGACATGCCCGGATGAGGCCACGGGGCACATAACAGATTTCAGAGGGCTTTTCTGGGCTCCTTTGACAGAATAAGACCTCTCCATCTCAGCCTTCTGCTGCAGGCGCGCGCACACACACACACACACACACACACACACGCACACGCACACGCACGCGCACACGCACACGCCTAGCTCGCATGACTGGCCATTGGCAGGAACAGATTATGGCTATTGATTGCCGCCTGGAGATGGATCTTTGTGTATGTGTGTGTATGTGATTTTATGTGTGTCAGAGCAGAGTATGGGGAGTAAGGGCAGCGTGAAAAAGATATTGATTCTATCTGGCAGCCAATGTCTCCAAATCAAGGTCACTCCTGCCCTGTCTCACCTATTAGAAGCTGCTGCAACACAGACGGACACACAAACATTTCAGATCCTTACAATACCCACTTCACATGGAGTGACGGGCGGCACGCCAACACCAAGTACTTATTCGAGGGTGAGGGTGGAGGGGTTGTTGTCAACTGGATAAAGACATTATTCTGTAGAGGCAGCGTCGGTGAAGGGAGGTGAGGCTATGTGGCAGCGAAAATGAGACAAACACACATTTGCCCGTCCATGTCATCTTTGGAATGGAGCGTGTTCTCCTTTGAAGAGCAGAGTGGACACTGACAATATAGTTAGGAGGCACAGCAAAGCAGTGCAGCCGCTTCCTCACAAAGATTAATAATATATGACGCGATATGGGTCTGTGGTATGCTGTCAATGGGGCCCATGGCCATTACTAGCAAGCAAAAAAAATAAAATTTACCTGACGCAATTTCTAACCAGCGCTGAGAGCTGGTCACTGCGGGAGAAAAGCCATGCCAGAGCGGTGTAGCAGGGAAGGGAGGGAAAGAGAGGGAAAACGAGGAGAAGGAGAAGTCTCTCTCTCTTGTCTGAAAAGCACTCGTAGAGCCTGTGCGAGTTTGTGTTTGTGTGTGGATGTTCTGGTAATGTGGCTGGTGGTCATTTTTCAATATCAAATCCAATTAGCCAGAGAGATCCCGCACGCACTGCGCCAGGCTGCTGGAGTCCTCTCCAGCCTGTGACGGAGCGAGGGAGAGGGCCACAGCTCCATACTGGCCTTTTATCTGGACACACAGGGGTCATATAGCTTCTCTTTGAAGAAATATTCAACTAATTACCTTCGAGAGTGGCCTTGCAGGCAGAGAGCAGATTGCGGATTGTGGGGGCATTGTGAGGGGGCAAAGAAAGGATGAGGATTTTGTCTTTGCACAATAACATGCGTCGTGTGCAGAAAAAGCCTGGTTATTGTTAAGACTTAAGCAGGAAATAAAGGGGTACACATCCTGAGCGGATGGGAAAGGAAAGGGGTGAGCTGCAAAAGGCCAGGCTACAATAGCAACTCCAATGACGAAAGTCACAAAAAAAAAATAATAATAAAAAAACTGAATTTGTGCACCTGCAGGTCAGGGTTTTGGTTCATTACGGACTGCTATTCTGGTCCGCTGAAACAATATTGTGAACTGTGCCACCGAGGACATTCCGGCATTCTAGTTCTCTCAGTCAGAATTCCAGGCATCTCTCAGATATCAGACATTAGACATAGGCCAGTATTGTAGAAAAAGCCACCAACCAGAGTGCATTCATCCATTTATTACATTATTTGTCTCCTCGCAAGCTCCCGAGACTAGCCGAAAAAACAGCCTGCGCAGACACGCAGGCGCACACCCGCCCTGGCAGCCTGCTCAGCTTGCTGTCTGTATTGTGTGTGTGTGTGGGGGGGGGGGGGGGGGGGGGGTCTGGCAGTCTGACAGTGACAGTGGCAGCTCTTATCTGCTCTCATACATCACGCTTTTGTGCTGCCTGTTCCTCTGCTGAGGAATGCCAGGTAAGGCTCTATTAGCCTCGCGCTGGCTCTCCCAGTCCCCTCCTGGAGGCTCACAGTGGCAAGCTGCCCCCCTCCCCCCACCCCCATCCCTCTGGCACTGCTAGTCACAGTGGGGTAATTCACTTGGCGTTGAGTAACAGACATCTGTCACTCAGGATGCCTCGGGGGACACCCAGGCAAGGCCTGATATGGGGGGGGGGGGGGGGGGTAGTGGAGTGATGCACTTTTAAATGACACGAGAGGAGGCAAAGATCCTTACACATGCTACTAGGAACAAAACATATTTATGGGAGGATCCAGAGACTTTCAAATGCAGCATTGTTATTAACAACGGAGACAGACGTTTGCTATTGTGATATAGGTGAGGAAAACTTTTCCTCCTTGTCTTGTGACTTCTCTAAACTCAGTGTACAGATGTCAAGAAAACAATAGATGCTTGTCATCCCCAATGGAACCTCTTTGGGGGAGGTTTCTATGGCAACGGCCAGAACGGCAGCATGGTTCTGCTGAGGCGGTGCTGTACATGCTGTCCAAGGAGGAGCAGGGGCTTTATGGGAGATCAGGTTTCTCCCTCCAGGGGCTGACCCCCTCCCTCCCCCCTTCCCTCCCTCCAACCCCCTCCCCTCGATCCTCCCACCCCCGGCTTGGTGCTCCTGTTATTCACATGCTAATTCATCTCCATTGGTGATTACACTCCCTTTAAACCAACTGACAACTACAGCTGGAGTCAGGCGTTTAACGGCACTGTTGGGTGGAGGGAGTGGAGGGGTGATTGTGTGTGTTTGTGTATGCACTGGCGTGCATTTGTTTGACGCTATGCACGTTTTGGCCTTCCTCTGCATCATTTCATAAAACATCAATGATAGATGACGACACATTATCAGCGCTCTGACACTAGACAGCCTTTCACACCCTCACACTTGAGGCCATGTAACAGCCTCGGTCTAATAGCTGTATGTAAATCAGCGAGCCCATAAAGATCAGTGTCAGCGCTCAGCCATGTGCACATGTCTGAATATATTCCACCCCAATGGGATACCGAAGGTGTTATCATAGCTCTCTCATAATCTTAGTGTTACAAAACGAAAGTTCTAAGATATGTAAAGATAAAAAAAAAAAAAAAAACAACACACGGCGGTTAGAAAGGATACAAGCTCTGGTAGAGCGTCAGCCTCGACTTGACAGCTCTGCTGGCATTGATACAGGTGGCACGCACCAAGCTTGGCAGGAGCGTTCCGGTGACGATGGCGCCGTTGAACAGAGGTCCAAAAAAAGGGACCTGTGTTCCAGAGAGAAAACAAAAGGGGGGGGGGGGGGTTTGAGAAGCAAGGCATTGCACAATCACAACAGGAAAAACGGGTGTAATTTGGTCAGAGTGCTAAAATTGTACACTTAAGTCCATTTAAGGTTAGACATGGTTGATTAAAATTTTTATTTTGAAGCACCGTTTCTCCATCTGCTTCGGGCCAGGGTTCAAGTTGAAATTGGATTTTGCCTAACTTTGCATGACAACCGCACATATCTAATGTGAATCAATGTCGAGTAAATGAAATTAAAATGACAATCAATACAAGAGAATGGCCTCATATTGAACTACTGCACAAATACAAAGGACGAATATGCATTTCAGCAGCAGCGTGTGTGAGTCTGTGTGTACACGCGTCTGTTCCTGCATATTGGAAGGGGCCCTTAATCACTGGAGCTCAATGGTCGTTGACCTGGAAGTTGACGTGAATGTCAAAGTCTCTCCAAAAGGTCCTGCTGTCTTCTCGACACAGCAGTATACTCATTATAAAGAGAGACCGCGGAGTGCCTTGTATAATAGCTAGCCGTGGTGTACAGCAAAACGAATACAGAAAGACACAAAACGAACCAAACCATTATTTTAGCCGTGTGCCTAAAAACCGTGCCGGTGTGACAGAGCCCCACAGGCTGCCGTGACGGTGTGCGTTCAACTGAGTTCATATGAAGGTTTGTAGTTACGGAAAGATGGAATTGGCTTGGCACGGAATGCGATGGCCACACTGGCAGTGGGCTGTGGGTGGGTTAGGGGAGTGCCAAAGCCAAAGATGATGTGTCCTCCGTCTTCTGCGCCACCAAGCTTAAGTCTCGCTTTGGCCGGAGAGGTTCTGTTCTGCTGTGGCTATTGTCTGGACTGTCTCCATGAGGATAATCCGCCAGAGGACATGTTGCCCAGAGTGGATCCCTATTGTCTACTGGATAGTATTATGTGCTGGCCAGGTACCTCTTTGAAAATAAATGCCTTTGAAGGACAAAGACAAGGACGATCATCATTGGGGTGCTGGCAGATATTAAACAGACAATTAAGAGCGCAACTGTATCCAGACGGATTCTTGGTATGAATGCAAATAGATCATTTTTGAAAACAAGTCTGCATTAAAGTGCTCCCTGAAAAGGTGGGGAATATTGTGGAGATATAAGCAATACTGAAGCCAGCCATACTCCAATGAAGGCATTTCAGTGTTCGGTGAAGGCGATGCGCCGAGTGCGCCGCTATGGAGTAGGCAAGATGAAAGCTAGCTGAAGGTGGACCGATAAACAGTTCTGAGAGCACACGATGCCCACAGTGAGGGTAATAACAAGCCGGTGGAGTGGGAGAGACTGAAAGCATGCATCTGGGAGAAAGAGTGACCGTAAAGATCGCAGAATCTAGAAAAACAACAAAAAAGTCTGAACAGAACAAACCAGAGAAGCAGGCTCTCCTCATGAATCCTCATCACCGTCAGCCATTTAATACAGAGGGAAAAGTTCATTCAAAAATGAAGGCACCCATGATTAGCTGAGGAACAATTTGCATCGCCACTTCCTTGGCTAAGGTGACATATTGGTTCCGGTGCTGGCCGAGACATACCTGCGGCTTTTTCATGATTTGGATGAAGTACGTGCGGTTCTTCATGGGGTAGACGGCGATCAACACGTCCCCAAAGTCGGTGGGGATGATGCCCCGGCGGTAGTCCCTGCTGTGCTCCGACCACACGATGTGGACCTCGTCATTTCCCAGGTGCCGCAGCTGCAACACAAACACATGGCCGCACACTGCAATCAGCTGCTTGGGAAGGTGTGGAGGGCCTTCCCAAGTACCTTTCCAATTTGTTAAATCAAACTGGGAGAGCATGCAGTACCTGACTGATAGTTAAAAAAAAAAAAAAAAAAAAGAGGACAGGACAGGTCACCAAAGATTTGCTTGGCAGAATAACGCTGGCTGATTTTCAGGCGCAAAAACATTTTTTCTCTATTCTCACAGTTTCCCTGTAAAACCCTGTTAAGTTAGGGACATTCTCAAATTTTTGCCACCAAAAAACTGTAAAGACAACAGGTGTTACAGGCTCACCCCTTACCAGGCAATCACAAAGGCAGTTTGAATTAAATGGTTTTAATATGGGTAAGATCCACAGTTATGGGATTTGGACCCTTTTTATAGCCTTTTCATTACAAAATTCAAATTGCCGATGCAAAAAAAGTAGAAAATTGAGCATCCTTAAAAAAAAAAAAAATTATAATAATTCAAATCCAATTAACTTTCTCCATATGACAGCAAATTGCCTCCCATTTCCACTCCATTCACAAACGCAGATGAGGCTGGCCGGGACAAAAACATACATTTAAAGGTAGACAGGAAATTGACCGATTTGTGTTTGGAATGGGTAAACACCTTGCAACCCTCCCCCCAAAGCAAATACATGTAAACAGCTTCATTATATTAGCTGACAATTAAGGCCCACTAACTAGCAAGAGTCCCAGTTATTTTTCATGGAGCTGTCCTTCACTGTCCTGTGGCACTATGCAGTGGGCCTTCACTCGGAGAGGGAAACATCTGCCAATGTACTGTGGGCCTAATGAGCCATTAAGAAAACATGCCCTTGCCACCAAAAATGCAATTAGCACATTCTATTATAAGCCCTTAATTATGGTAATAAGGTAATGTTAAACAAATCCACGGCGTGCTGATTACGCTGGCCGTCGCCGGTTAAGTTTGTCTGCCTGTGGATCAGCGGGGCCCGAGCAGGTCGGTCAATGGGACAATTTCTCAGAAAATGTTGAATATGCATCCGTGGGAGCCAATCAACCCGGGGTTTATAATTTCAGTTGCAGCATCATCGTTTGGACGAGTCGAATCACAAGGTTAATGAGGATGCTCGTGCCCGCGTCACTCGTCTTCTGCGTCAATCTATTCGAGGCCCCATTGGCAGCGCGGGCCGACACGCGGGACTCTTGTATAAAATACGACCCGAGTCAAAGGCTCTTGTCCAATTAGCCCTTTTTGACCTCCCGCCGAAGCCGTCGGGCCTCACACGGACAAAGCAGACCCAAAGATCTCCACAGCACAAGTCCTTATAAAAACACAGTGCAGCCTGTTAAGTCTCAGTGCCTGGGGGGTGGCAACTAAGGAAGGACACACACACACACACACACACACACACACACACACACACACACACACACACACACACACACACACACACACACACACACACACACACACACACACACACACACACACACACACACACACACCTTACATGGCCTGACCCCTACACCCTGCAGGTCACTCTTATAACCGCATTACTGAAGGCAGCTGCTGCTGCTAGGACTAACTCTGCCCTCAAACCCACAATTGGATTGAGGAATGCATGTCCCCCCCCCACCCATTTTTTTCTGCTTTATCTGGGGGCCTGTTTTTTTCCCCCACTTTCAAACAATCCGGTCGCCGAAAGTCTCCCACCACCCACTGTCTCCCTGTCGGTGCCATCTTTGGTTGGAGGCAGCCTGGAGGGTAACCGCTGGAGTCAAGGTTTTATTTGGACGTTGACGGGGAAACTTCCTGCTCGGAAACAGATAAAGCCTCTCTCCTCCCAATTCCACACACCCCTTTCATTTTGCTTTGCTTTTCCTCCTCCCCCATGTCTGTCTTAAGCCTGCACGCATGCAGCCTGCCTACCAATTTCTTTTGGGCCTGCGGCTAGTTTGGGGATCTGCACGAGGGGAGCGGGAGCAATTACGGGGGCTCCCGGTCAAATGAATGGAAGGTGGACGGCGGCACACTTCAGTCAGGGCTGGGCCGCCCCTCCAGTGCCTCACTCCGGCTGGCCAAAATCGAAAACTGCACTCAGCCTAACTAATTTCCGTGGGCGCTGAGCACAGTTTCAGTATGGGGATGGGCAAGAGTGGGAGGGAGTTTCTGAAGTGGATGTGCAGGTGTGGGATTGGAACGTTGGATGTGAGGAGAGCCTGATGAATTTCCTTTCTCGGCGGGGTACTGTATGAGAAGATTGGCGGCGCGGGTAGGGGCCTCGCGGCTCATTTCTCCGTGCTAACTGCTCCTGGTACACTGTGGCTCAGAATCCCACGGCAGCACCCAATCGATCACTCCTGCAGTGGCTGCAGGAGTCGGATAAAAGGATCCTGCCGGTATACGACCCACGCCCGTCCCGGCAGGGAGAGCTAATGCCTGAATCCAGGCACTGGTCACATCATGCGGGGGGTGGGGGCGGGGGGTGAGAGGAATCATAGTCATTACCACAGCAGCACATGCCCTCTGCCACTCACGCGCCTGCAACCGCCGGACTCCTCAGGCCTGCCCGGCCAGGGTCAATAATCAATACACGCACTCTGGAGTCACACCTCCTGATAACAGCTTAACACGGAGCAGCGGCCCACTGGACTGTGCAGCCATTTCAATGTACCCAACCATTTCTCCATATACACTATGCTTGGTAATTAAGTCGCAATGCATTTTGGGAAATCACGCAGGCGCTTCGTGTCCACGTAGAAACAACGACAAGAAAAACCCTAAGACAAATGTATTTTAACCGATGATATTATTCAAGCAACGTTAAATATAATAAAATACAAGATAATATAATATAGCGTAATGTGAAATAAAAAATTAATAAATGTGTATCTAATCTACAAATCCCAATTCCAATGAAGTTGGGACGTTGTGTAAAACGTAAATAAAAACACAATACAATGATTTACAAATCCTTTTCAACCTATATTCAATTGAATACACTACAAAGACGAGATATTTCATGTTCAAAGTGATAAACTATATTGTTTTTTTTGGCAAGTATTCCCTGATTTTGAATTTGATGCCTTCAACACGTTCCAAAAAAGCTGCGACAGAAGACTGGTAAAGTTGAGGAATGCATAAAAAAAAAAAAACGGTTTCGAACATTCCACAGGTGGACAGGTTAATTGGAAACAGGTGAGTGTCATGGTTAGGGATAAAAGGAGCATCCCCGAAAGGCTCAGTCGTTCACAAGCAAGGATGGGGGCGAGGTTCACCACTTTGTGAACAACTGCGTGAGCAAATGGTCCAATAGTTTAAGAACGTTTCTCAACGTACAATTGCAAGGAATTCAGGGATTTCATCATCTACAGTCCATAGTATCGTCAAAAGATGCGGAGAATCTGGAGAAATCCCTGCACGTAAGCGGCAAAGCCGAAAACCAACATTGAATGCCCGTGACCTTCGATCCCTCAGGCGGCACTGCATTAAAAACGCACATCATTCTGTAAAGGATATTACCACGTGGGCTCAGGAACACCTCGGAAAAAAACATTGTCAGTTAACACAGTTCGTTGCTACATCTACAAGTTAAAACTCCACCATGCAAAGTGAAAGCCATATATCAACAACACCCAGAAACGCTGCCGGCTTCTCTGGGCCGAGCTCATCTGAGATGGACTGACGCAAAGTGGAAAAGTGTGCTGTGGTCTGACGAGTCCACATTTCAAATTGTTTTTGGAAATCATGGACGTCGTGTCCTCCGGGCCAAAGAGGAAGAGGACCTTTCAGATTGTTATCAGCCCAAAGCTCAAAAGCCAGCATCTGTGATGGTATGGGGGTGTGTTAGTGCCCACGGCATGGGTAACTTGCACATCTGTGAAGGCACCATTAAGGCTGAAAGGTACATACAGGTTTTGGAGCAACATATGCTGCTATCCAAGCAACGTCTTTTTCAGGGACGTCCCTGCTTACTTCAGACAATGCCAAGCCACATTCTGCATGTGTTACAACAGCGTGGCTTCGTAGTAAAAGAGTGAGGGTACTAGACCTGTCTCCCATTGAAAATGTGTGGTGCATTATGAAGCGCAAAATACGACAACGTACATCAAGCAAGAATGGGAAAGAATTCCACCTACAAAGCTTCAACAATTAGTGTCCCCAATTCTCAAAGTTTGAGTGTTGTTAAAAGGAAAGGTGATGTAACACAGTGGTAAACATGTCCCTGTCTCAGCTTTTTTGGAATGTGTTGCAGGCATCAAATTCAAAATGAGTGAATATTTGCAAAAAAAAAACAATAGTTTCGAATGTTCGAAACAGGTTTTTTTTTTATGCATTCCTCAACTTTCCCAACCTTCTGTCGCAGCTTTTTTGGAACCTGTTGAAGGCATCAAATTCAAAATCAGGGAGTACTTGCAAAAAAAACCCAATAAAGTTTATCACTTTGAACATTAAATAGCTTGTCTTTGTAGTGTATTCAATTGAATATAGGTTGAAAAGGATTTGTAAATCATTGTATTATGTTTTTATTTACGTTTTACACAACGTCCCGACTTCATTGGAATTGGGGTTTGTACCTTTTTAACCAAGGGCATCCAACAATTGTAAAAAAAAAACAAAAAAAAAATAAAATGGCTTCACAACATTTTAGGAAAGTTACCAAAGCAAATGTAAAGTGAAACTTTTAATAAACAATAAACAAACAAACATGGAAACACTGCTGTACAATAAAACAGAAGGGAAAGAATTGCAAAGAGCCAATATATAATAATTAATAATAATAAGCCACCTTCTTGGTGAGGGAGTCGTCGGAGTCGGACGGCATACGTGTGGACACGTGGAAGATGGCTTCCACGTTGGAGGTAGCGTAGTAGGGGGCTGTGAGGCCCGTGCTGCCGTTCCTCTGGAGGCCACCCATGAAGCCGCAGTGCGTGGCCAGATCCACCTGAAGGACAAGACAGGGGTGTTCTGTGTAGGCTTCCATATTTAGGATGGTTGTATTGAGTGCAGGTATCTTTTAAGGTGTGTGTGTGTGTGTGTGTGTGTGTGTGTGTGTGTGTGTTTGTCCGTGAGATGTAAAGGCTTTGGTAGTAATGGGTCTCAGAGTGATTATGTGTGCAGTACCTCCCATCCCAGTCCAGATACAAAGTCTTCGTAGGTCTGACTGCCTGCGCTATTTGACAAAATGGAGCACTTATCCTCTTGGCCCTCACCGATGTAGAACACAGCGATCTTGTGCGTCTCACGACTACAGGGGCAAAACACACGACTCAGTGTTAGGAGGAGGAAAAAAAACCCAAAACTGACTGAGAACGCCTTGAAAATTTTAATGAATCAAAGTCCAGCGCCTTACTAGTACACGTGGGTGCACCTAAAGGGGTAGTACAGATACAAGCGCTTACTTTTTGGCGCTGTCATTTGAAATTAATAAGTATTATTATTATTATTATTATTTAAAGGAACGAGAACTGAATTCCCTCTTTGCGATTGTGGTTGCCATGGAGTTGTGCGGTGCCAGGGGTAAATTGGGGGCATTTTGCATGCTTGGACACAGGTTGCTATGAGCCGGTCAGGTATGACCATCTGGGAGAACAAAGCCAAATCCTGGGGGCATTCTTTAATAACCTCCCGTCTCATTAGCAGCGTGGAGTGCCTATTGATTGCACTGTGAGAGAAAGGAAGAGAGGGAGAGACAGACTGTAGAAAGAAAGAAAAGAGTACCGTGAAACAGAGAGACAAATAAAAAAATTGAGAAGAGCGCGAAAGCGAGAGGGAGAAGGGCTGCGACCTGGGTCTGTGATCCACGGGAGGTGGCGTGGATTATGGAAGGCAGGGCGAGTTAAGGACACACAAAGGAAAGGAGTGAACAGAACAGAGGGGACAAGATGCCGCTGCCTTCAACACTTAAGACTCGTGGCCTTTAAAGTGCAATCCTCGCTCGCGTAGAGGCCGGTTCATTAGTGGACTGGAGTAGCTCTATAATAACACACAGGGCTTCAATATTTGGCCCAGCTAATTGTACACAGACCTTCTGGTTGGAGAGAAAAAAACAAAAAAACAAAACAAAGCTTGTAAGCTGAAATAACTCTGTTGATAGCCCAGTGGTTCTTAATGTGAGGTCCGGGGACCCCCAGGGTCCTTCAAGAGGTTCTAGGGGGTCTCCAGAAAAATAATGTAGTTAATCTTCACCATTATTTCATTTACAAGATGTTAGCATCATTAGAGAATTTAAATGATTACCGTTTTGATCCACTGTTACATGTTATCTCCCAAATATAGTATAGACAGGTATGGAAGTTTGGACTAAATCGTATCCAACAATAACAACCTTCTCACATTATTATCGAATCAAATGGCGTCTGTGGCCTAAAGCGTATCTGGAGGTCCCGCATTTGTTCTGAAAGCTCTCACCACTGCCTAGAATCCAAGTTCTTCAACTCCCTCAAGAGCTTGGAGTTTTTCTTCAGTAGGTGGAAGCTTTTCCTGTAACCAGGAAAAAAGAAAACTGGTTCAAAAGAGAAAAACTGCAATGCAAAACATAATTTGGCACCTCTGACAGCACGCAGAGGTACGGCCAAGATAAGTAAATTCTCTGTTATTAAATGGAAAAAAAAAAAGAAATCCAAACTTAAATTTGATATTGCTTTTGAGATAAATAGAGTCAAGGACAGGCACAGGTGCCGACGGCAATCTCCTACTGGTCTCGTACGTGTTGCACCTTCACCATTAAGAGGTGTGAGCTTTTAATTTACGGGAAAGCACTGCAAGGATGTGACACACTGAGGAGGACCTAAGTGAAAACAGCTGGGCACTTTTACCCTGTGGAGAAGAGATTACCAGACTCTAGGCTCCAGCCTGCTTTTAACAGCTTTCCTTTCTCTCCCTTCACAGGGAGCTTGAGTAACAAGCTGGGTCACTCTGACAATTAGGCGAGAGAAAGAGATATACAATAGTTATATTAACAGATTGCAGAGGCTGGTCTTGGGACATTTTTTTCTCTACTTTATTACTTCGACCTTACTGGCCAAGTTAGATGGAGGGGCCTACTGGTCAGAGCTTGTTCTATTAGGGTAAGACATGGACACAATTTTCACAACCAGATTTCAAAGGGTAAATTTGCAGATTTCAGCAAGAAAATGGCGACTGGATCATCTGAAGTTTAACACTCCAGACTCCAGACTGGATTTCATTGGTTTTAAACATCAGGTATCACAGAGTCTTTTCTCGTTGGTGAATCCAAGTAATTACAGGTAAGCATCACTTTTAAAAAGATAAAAATAGGTAAACCTTTATTTAAATGGTCTTGCTACGCAAGCCTAATCTGAGATATACCTGCGGTCCCAGGAGTTCATGCCGAGGTCATTAAGCAGCAGCCTGCAGAAGTAGAATGGAGCTTTGGGCTCCTGGCGAACGGGTTCCTTTTGGCAGGCGGCCCGGCTGCTTATATCCGCGTCCCACCTCCTCACCTGCTCCTTCTCCTGCTTCACCTGACGGAAAATGGCGTCCAAGATGGCCCCCTCCTGCTCCAGGTTCATGCCATAGGGTGAGGGGGCGGGCTGGTTGAGCCTCAGCTGTGGCTGGGGCAGGCACTCTGGGCTGCTGTGGCCCAGATCCTCTAGCAGCTGGTCCAGAACATCCATCTCTTCCTCCTCCTCCTCCTCCTTCTCCTTCTCCTCACAGCAGCTGGAGGGGGATTTTGTGATGGGGCTGTGGTAGTCCGAGGATCCCTTTGTTGGGGAGGAGGGCTGCTTCCTACTGAGAGGGCGATCCATGCCACAAAAGCCCCCGGCACCACCGGGTTCTTCCGGTGTGGTACGGTAGAGGACTGCGCCATCCCACGAGTACTTTCCCGAGATGTCGCGGATAATGATGCGTACCTGGGAGGAGGGGTGCGGGGGCTGCCCTACGGCGGGGGTCTCGGCTGGGATCTGGAGGTAGGACACCAGGGTGTTGTCGTTGAAGACGAAAAGCTGCAGGTTGGGGCTCTTGAAGACCTCGGAGGACAGCTCGGACGACTCCACGTATGGGTTGTCGTGGTTCTCGCTCACCAGGCTGTGCAGCAGGGCGGGGCCGCCACTCAGTGGGTGGTGGCCCAGGTGGTTGACGAGGTGCGTCATGACCATCCGCGCCGTCAGGGGAATGAGCTCCATGTTGCGTCGTTTCTTTTCTAGAAGAAAGATTGCATTAGATGGTAGTTCTAAAAGTTGATCTGTGTTATGGATCTAATGCGGTCACAATCAAGCAACTCATGAAGCTGTCATTTACAATAGATCAACTCTGACATTGAGGGGCCTTTTTCCCCCCAATAGCCTTATGTTCAAGTGTAGACATGCTATCATCCTTCCAAGCCCTTCCTATACAAAGCCAAATCTCATTTATAATAGATGTACTTTATTCATTTTCTACAATGGGTCGGCCAGCACACCTCTAAGGTAGCATCTAATCATGGGAGACAACTTTGAAAAGCCCATTGAGTCTCCTTACAATGGGAGAGCGCTGAGATTGGCCAAGTGCTAATGAGAACTACCGTCTTTACAGGCTCCTGAATAGGGTACTACTTAGCGAGACACATTTATGTAAATGCAGAGGTTTTTACTCGCAAGTGAAAGGCATGCCGTGCTTTATTCGGCAGTGCTGCGGGAAAAAACAAGAATATGTGCTCCTGCATTGTGACACTACTATCAATACCATCATCGCCCATCAAAGTGGAGAAAAAAAAAAAACATTTTTATCTAAACCCCAGTAATGGGTCCTCTCTCTGGGGCTTAGCACTAATGTGAACATTCCATTCCCTGTGCTGCTTGATTTCCTTTTCATACTTTTAATAAGATATTGACATTTAATGGAGAGCCTCCAAATGGATGGGCCACTTAGAGGTTGCATTTTCCCTGTAATCTCGTTTGGATTTTTCGGATATATATGCCTCTGTGGTCTGTGAGAGGTCCAGTGTGATGCCCAAATGGACACATGTGTGAATGTGTAAACAGGCATTGCCATGTGACAATGAACTCTGAATGTGACAGCCCATTTTAAACACACTTTCTCGAATCCCACGTGGTCTCTCACACACGCAGCCTCGGTATACAGAGCGAAGGCCACACATGTATTCAGTTTTCCAGTCCCATCATTTGTGTGTATGCTCGGGAGCCAATCTTGAACACAGCAGGTATTAAATGTGGCGTCAGGCTGAATATTAAAGCCGGCGCTGAATGCGGAGATATCAGGGCCAGGTGTTCTTACCCTCGGCTACGGTGAGCAGGTTGCCAAAGTCGGAGGCGTTGGTGTGGGAGGGCGTGGGCTCGGAGCTCTTGACCTGACCCAACATAAGGAAGGGATCGTAGTCGGTGGAAAGGTCCGACAGACTGAGGAGGTAGTGGCTCTGCTGGGTGTGCAGATTGGAACCAGACACGCAGCAGTGAAGCACCTGCGAAAAGACAAAACACAAAGAACGGCTGTGACTCAAATCACAGATGAACCGTCCGATCTTTGGCTTTTTCCATTGATGGGCTGGTGCTGGACTGGTGCTGAGAACTCAACTTTTACGTATGTGCCATATTTAGTATGTCAGGTTGTCAGCAGGTATCAGAGAGTGAAATGTAATACTTTTAAGACCCTTTTAGGAGTAATTCAGAAGAATTGAGGACTGACTTTTGGACAAATCATCCCAAGTAATCACCAAGTACTGTTTGTTAAGTATGGCAGTAAGTACTATAAAACTGGTACAGGGAAGGAGTAGGTATTAGGTACAGACAGGATAGGTCATGAACTAGATGATTCTATTACCTGTTGTATAAGAGTTTTTTTTTTAGGACAGATAGCAGGTAAGGGTTAGGAACTGGAGGAAATCTAACTGTTGTCCTTCCAACAGAACTTCAAGTACAAGGATTGCATGTATTTCTCTGCACAGGTGAGTATGGCAACTAAGTATAATGCGAGTTGGGTTCATCTAGAACAAGTACAGTGGAATGCAAAACTTTACTTTGCTATAAAAACCCATTCATCGCAACGACTCAGATTGTCAACCTGGTGGAAATTCAACAAACTCATTGGTAACTCTCCATCTCCAAACAAATTCACTCCAATTTGGCACAACCCAGATTTTCTGGTTAAAAACAAACCAATCATCTTCAGGTCTTGGAAAGAACAAGGAATTACTCATCTGGAAAACATTTTTGAAGACGATTTACTTATATCTTTTCCAACCCTGACCCAAAAGGTATAATATCGGTGGTCGCAGTTTCCTTCAACCGCAACAGTCTCTAAAAGTAAAGATCGAATTAACAAATATCATCATGCAACTACCTCCGATGATTGAACATCTTACTCATACAGGCAATTAAAAAAAAAAAAAAATCCCTTTTCCAGGATATACAAAATCATATTAAAAAGAGAGGACACTTTCTTGACACTGTCTTTACCAACCACTGAATGTGAAAGAGACCTTGCGGTTTCCACCGATATCAACTTCTGAAAGCTTACTTGCAATAACATGTTTTCTATGACCGGCAATTCTAAAATGCAACTCATCCAGTATAAGATTTTGCACAGAGTACATATCAACCAACACAAAATGTTTGAAATGGGATTCCTGGATAAAGATGCTTGCTTTCATTGTTCCCTCAGTACCAGATATGATTACTTTCATGCCATCTGACTCAGACCCATCTGTCCAGACAGGGGATCACAGAATTCCAGTTTCCCCATCTATATGTCTGCTCAGTGACCTCTCCTCAGCTGACCCACGACCCAAACACAAGCAAACTATTTTGATCGCCTTATCAATCGCCAAGAAAATAATATTACTCAATCGGAAAAACAGAGATAATCTCACCCCATCCCAATGGTTACATTTATTAATAGAATGGAAAGATTATTGACAATAACAAAAAAACAGGTTACTTTTATCATTGACATAACTCCATCCAACAATACTTGAATCTTCCGAAGTCGGGGCGATGTCGTGCTGTTTTGGGGCATGTAGGAGGTCCGGGGGGTGGCATCTACTCATGTCTCTGGCTTGAGCTGGCTGGCCGGTCTCCGGGGGTGGGGCAAAGATGTGCCCGCGGCTGGCTTCCATGTGTTGGTTTGGGGCCGTGGTTGCGGGTTTGGGACTCGGACCCTGGGCGGGGGATACGGATTGCGTGGTTGGGTCTTGGCCCTGTGGTCGGTGGTCCCTTTTGTCAGGGGGCGGGGCTTCTGTATCCTGTGTGGGGGCTGGCCCACCATGCCGGGGCTGGTTGGATGTTCGTCTGGGTCCTGGGACCCAGGCGGGGACTTATGCCTGACCAGGTGTGCTCGGTGGGGGCTCCCTATGTAGACTCCATCGGGGAGAGGGGGGGGGGGGAGACACTCCCGCTGCTGGGACAAGGTCATGTCCGGGATGGGGTCATGGCATGGCGCTCGGGGCTTTCCTGCGGTTGTGGAGTATCTATACGGCTGCGGGACTCAAGAGTGGCTTCGGGGCTTTTTTCCGCTGCTTGGAAGCGCTACGATATAATTCCAACCTCATACACCAGAACTAATTGGGACAAGTCCTGTGCACTCACCGGTGGACACATCACACACATCGTCCGCCCCTGAACACCCTCCTGATTACATCCTTCTCCTTTTCTCCCTCCTTCACTGCCATAGCAATCACAGGAAGAGGCCACGTGCCAAATTGCTGTTCCGGTTTTCCTGGACTGGACAGCTGTTTTGTCGATAGATGTTGTCGTCTAATGTTCCTATGTTCATGTTTTTCGAAATACATGTTGTTTGTGTCTATGTTTGTCTCTCACCCATGTTGATTCTCCCCCTCTTGTAGTAGTAATGATGATTGGTTGTTTATAGACCAAACATGGTAAGATTTTTCTCCAAAGAGTGGGATTGGTGGTGGTTCTCTGTAACAAACAAAAAGCTGTGCTCTTGTCATCCCACAGGTCAACCACAGGACAGAGTTATTTCAGCAGTTCTTGATGATTAAAGATTGAATAAAGAGTTGCATTGCAGGTTGAGAAGTTGAACTCCACTTGCAGACTAACTCTGTCCTAGATGCAATGGCAAACAAATACTCTGTGTTGTATGCCCAGCACGCTGACAGCACAGGTTGACAAAAAAAAAAAAAAAAAAAGGAATGCAAAAGTTTGGGAACCGCAGGTAGCAATGCATGTTCCAATGAATATCTAAGTGAACGGAAGCCACTCTTGATCTGTAAACTGTAGCAAGTTTAAGATAGAAAGAAGCATTAACAAAAGTCCAGTATTAGGTTTAGTGGTAGGCTGAGGGTTTTACAATCAGAGACGCGGCTGACGCAGAATAACTTGACAGTAAAGAAATACATGGAGAAATAAAAGCAGACAAATTTTATGCTGAAATGAAGACCAACTCATTCGAAAAATGTAAGCCTGTTTAACGACTTTTAAGGCCCAACATCAGTAATACGGAAATTTTGAGATTTTAAAAGGACCTGCAGACACCCTGATCTGTGGACGCACATCACACAAGACTACACAGCAGTGACTCCCAAGACGAGCCTTGGCGGAAGACGGAAGATGAACTGATGGTCCATTTTCATCTTAAGCCAGCGTAGCCAAAGAGGGAGAGGATCTTTATTGCCGCTAATCCATTTCTCCTGTGATGTGCGAGTGTATCGATCTGCATAACAGATGGCGTGGCATCCGTTGGCAGGGTGAGATAAGGCGCACTGGGGCAGTTGATTACAGCCATTGGACAGGTTTACACTGTTTGATTTAATTAAGACTTTATCCTTGTGCTTAGCTTCCACCACAAACATGCTCTCTCAGCCGCACACTACACACACTCCTACATACAGTGCAATCTGTCAGGAAACAAGGTGTGTGTGTGTGTGTGTGTGTGTGTTTGGCAAGCTGCACAAGATGGCACAGAATGGAGGCTTGCATATTCCGGGGCCTCTCATTCAAAGTAGAGCAACTTAGTTGAAGGCGTGCAAAGGCTAATCCCATTGGAGACAAACACACACATTTGGCCAAGAAACACACGGGGAGGAAAGGCTGGCCCCGTCATCTGAAACAGTATTGTGCGCGGCGATGTCGACAGTATGCGGACGGATTTTTCCATGGAAGCCTGCGAGTGCACTGGGGAGGGATTAGAACCTTGATGCTGAAAAGAGCTGAACCAAACAGCTGTCATGCAAAAGCCCCAAAGGAGGGGCAGAGGGGGAGGGATGGAGAGTGAGTGAGGTGGAGAAAGTGAGCGAGAGAGAGGTGGGTAGAGAGCGAGCGGGGGAAAAAAGAGAGAGAGGGAGGGAACGCCCTTGGCCGTGCTTGACAACTAAGTGGCTGTACCTCGCATAGCAACAGTTCCTGGAAGGTAATACACAGTGGAACAAACATACTGTAGTTGGAGGGGCACATGTGTAGAGATGGGTATGCTTGTGCACACACATCAAATATTAAAGAGAAAGGCAAATCAAGTTACACACACACACACACACACACACACACACACACACACACACACACACACACACACACACACACACACACACACACACACACACACATACACACACATACACACACACACACAGAGATGGAGTGCAGCTCCGGTGAACCAATAGGGTCCAGAGCAATCTTGCTTTTTTCCAGAGAGCCGCCTCCTGCTGTTAGTCAGTAAACACACAGAACACACACATTTTAACAGTTGCATTTGTCCAAGATGTCCAAGATGAACTCCCGGCAAAATGTATTGACGAATGCGTGGCCCAGTTAAAATGAGTTAATTCTCGTAAAAATAAAATAAATAAATAAATCGGAAAGGTGACGTGTTTTTGGGTAAAATTGTTAATAATGCACACTCAGCGTGCACTGCAAATGAACAAGTGGTTTAATTTTCCCTGAAACATTTTGACAAATGAAGGCTTCGATATCAGATACATTTTTTTATTACAGTAGTGACTGTAAAAACAGCAGCCAGCCTACATGTGTGGATGTGTTGAATATTTGGGGAGGAGGTGGGGGGCTTTATACAGCATTGACACTTTCACACCTTCTAACCCCTTGCATAATATATTTTTCCCAATTAAAACCAGAGGGGTCCTTTGTGTGGCATCAGACGACCAATCACACTAATTGTCTTTTTGTCATGGCAGCTGCAGTCGCTCCCATATTAAGACATATTCAATTCAAATCTCTGGGACAAGCATTTATAGCCTCAGCTTATCAAGTCCACAAAGGGCTCCGTTTGAATAATTTGACCATTTCTTATCGGGGGTGACATCCTCACAAAGGTCTGCCGTTGACCGCATCTGCCCAGGCAGGCGACGCAGAATAATACTTCATTCATTTAAGCCTTAAGCTGGAGCCTCTTCCTCAGCACGGAGCCGTAAAACAAGAGGTTAAAGGACCTGACAGCGCAAATAAATACGCGGAAATAAAATAAAGACGCATGCTCGTTTGTTGTAAATGACGGCGTTTTAAATATTCGCTCCTGGGTCGGCAGATCCTGAAGGATATTTTAGAATTATGACCGCCCTATCGGCCATCGAAAGCGGCCACTGTGACACTAAATGGGGCGTATTCATGGGGTCACCGTGGAGGTGAGGCTAATTATTTTTGACAAGCTCTCGGATGTTGGGGAGCCGGGGGGATGGGGTGTCAACGCCGAGGCGGCTGTGTCTGGCGGTCGGGCCGCCCCACCCACCCTGTACACGTAGTCCAGCAGAGGGGCCTTGTGGGACGCCGGGTCCTCCAGCACAGGCATGGTGATGGGCTCCAGCAGCAGGCTGAGCGGCACGGCCATGCACCAGTCCAGCAGGCACAGCAGCAAGGACACCATCAGCTAACAGACGGGAAGAGACATCAAACAGTGCAGCGTTGAGTAAGAGAGAGAGAGCCAGATGGGAGAGAGCAATGACGGAACAAAGATAGAAGGGAAAACTAAGTGGCCGGAGGAGAAGTGGGGTAAAAAAAATAACTCTTCACAGGATTTATTGACAGGACTAGGAGCAGTCGGATTAAATTAATCGGGGAAGATGAGAGATATGAGAAAGAAAGAAAGACAGAATGAAAGAAAGAGAGAGAGAGAAAAAAGGCATGCCGAGAGAGAGTCTACTGAAGTGCAAGTGAGCAAAAGCTTGACTAAATAGAGCCGCTCTAGTGTAAAATTCCTCTGCAAATGCACCATTGCGCCTTGAAAGAGGAAGGTCCTTTAGATCTCAGCCATTTCATGCTCCTTCTATTTCCACAATGTACCTTTTTGTCTGCCTCCACCGTCGAGTGCTCTGCGCTCGGCAACAGAAAGGCTATTGTGGCCACAAAGATCTGTGTGCGGGGACAAAAGAGAGAGAGAGAGACATGGATGACACACCGGGATTCTTCAGGTGCCCCGTGTGCCGCCGCACAATGGACCGGATGCTCGAGGCATCCCTCAGCGTGCGCATGTAAAGCATATATGTGTGCGGGCGTGTGGCAGAGCTCATGTCGGGTTTCATTGAGTCTTATTAATTGCTCTCTTTTCAAATTAAGATCTTTTTTGGGGGGCATTTTTTATGTTCTCATTCCAGATTGAGTTCAGAGCTGAAAAACATTTTCTGTCTTTTTATGATCCTAAACCTTGGCACGGTGTGGCACGGTGGCGCAGTGCATTGCACTGCTGCCTCACAGCAAGAAGGTCCTGGGTTCGATTCCCGCCTGGGGTGCTGTTGGCACCGTGCTCCGGCGGGTTATCTCCCAAATAGGAGCCTTTCTGTGTGGAGTTTGCATGTTCTCCCCGTGCTCACATGGGGTTTCCTCCGCCTCACGTCAGTAAGGACCCCCACCAAAAACATGCACCCATCCTCGTCTGACCAGCGATGGACATTTATCCCCTGGTCCCCGGGCGCGTCCACGTATGCTGCCCACTGCTCCTGGCTGTGCCCCCGGAGGAAGGACAACCCAGGATGGGTCAAAAGCAGAGAATCCATTTCACCGGCCACCATCAAAGCATGTGTGTGTGTGTGCAAGCATGTGTTATAGTGTGGTGTGTTGCGTGATGAATAAAGACTGTTTCTTTCTTTCTTTCTTCAAAAATGGATTCATTAGAGCCGTGGCTTTTAACTTGAAGGAGACTGATGACGATGTGCCTGCATGTATAGACAACCATACACACACACACACACGGTTTACTGTAAAAAATCATTTTCTATAGGTCCAATGTTTGGGTTTTTCCCAATTACTGGAAACATGACACGCACCTTTTCCAGCTTGTTCGTGAGGCTTTGTAGTATTGCTCAAGCCTCTGGGATGCCTATGATGGCCTGAGTGGATAATTATACAAGCGTGCCGTCTAATTTCTTACATCATTAAGCTTGCTGATTCTTCATGTTGATCCAGTTTTGTTTTCTGAATGGCTAAATGAGCACTTTTAGCTTGAAGAGCCATCTAACTCATTTGCAAATGATTGTTGATTCCATCACTGAACCTAAGACTGTTTCTAGCCAGCATGCTCAGACATCATTTCAGTCTGTGATTGTTCAATTTAGTTTGTTAAAAGCCAAGTGGGGGGGTCATTCTAGGTGGGGTATCTCTCTTGTTGTTGAGACAAATATGTTCATTTTGAAAATGACCAGGCTAAAGGTAAAGTCGCAAAACTAGCGAGCTAGGTGCTAGACAGACTATGCAGAATAAAGCTGCAATTTTCAACCGGTGGGCAACAGCCCACTAGTGGTCCATGAGGGTACTGCAGGTGGGTCGCCGAATCAGTGGGGAAACTTGACGATTTGAATAGTTCCACATGCTTTTTGAGGTGTTTTCCTCAGATCCAGTAGTTTTCTGTCAAATGATGAAAATAACCCAAGTGAAAAGCCCGAACCACTTTTTATTTTATCTTTGCCCCGTAACTACGTTATAACGCATCTGTTGCAATTTCACCGACATCTAATACTGTTTTTACACCAAAATTAGCATGTATAGGCAGGTTTTTTCTTTAACATGGGTAAACTTGCTAAAAATAGGCAATTATGCCGTTCAGATTGCCAGTAGACGAGTATGCCTTTATTTTTTTCCTTTCTCGTGTGTCACATTCGACGTTGCAAATGCGCTGGAGCAAATAACAAAAAAACGGTGAAAGCACAATGGAGTATCCATGCTCCCACGGCAGCACCCAATGCGTGGGCCTGGTCCTTCGGTGTCCTTCCTTTTATTTTCGGGGCCGATACCGATTATTAGTAATCAAGGAGGCCGATAACAGATATTTGTGCCCAATATAAATTTGCAGTACAAAAAGTCAATTTTAGTGTCAAAATTTACAGTAACACAAAACTTCCTCTACATGCTTTTAAACATGGAATTATTTCAAGACGGAATGCAACAGAAACACAGCGGAATGCAATTTATGCAACGTGAGCATTTTGAGGGGTTGCGGAGTCCCTGGAGCTTGCATGATGGCACCACCATGTAATCCATGGATCACAACATTTGCCGCCTGCTACCACGCCGTGACGGTGCGACATACATAAGGTGAGGCAAAGAGCCAGAGGAGCTCATTTTATTTATTTATTTATCGGCAATCATATCAGATAAAATAACGGATCCAATTACCGGCCAGGCAGATAATCAGTCGACCCCTAGTGTGTGTCCTACCTCAATGATCTTTTTGGGCAGAGTGGGCTCCAACCTCTGGAGGTGTTTCCAGTGGGAAATCAGCAGCTGAAACACATCACCAGCTACCTGGGCCACTGCCTTGTTCCCGAACTACACACACACACACACACACAGACAGAGAGAGAGGGTGCATAGTGAACAATACTGAAGACAAAGCGCTCTGCTATCTGAGCAGGCCCAACAAACAGGTATCAATTTTCACATATGAAGAGGAAAAAAAAAAAATCTGCCTGGCTTCTGCATTTTGACCTATTTTTTTTTTTCATCCCAAAAAGAAAAAATACTCGAAGAAAAGAGCGCAACCTCAATCACTTTATTATCAGTAGCAGCGTTTTTTCAAAATCCCCCACTACAGTACCTCCAGAGTAGTGTAGTGTGTGATGCTGTCACACTGTGATCTTTTTTTAAATTTACATACATTTTCATGAATTATTTTCCACACTTTTGACACTTGTTGATTGTAGAGAATTTTTCATCTTAACCTCATATTTCTATCTGTAGTTGATGTCACATTGGAAATTCAGAAACTTATTTTTAGTGGTAAGTTGTGTAGAGAAAACGTCACAAAACTAAATAAACAGAGCCGTCCATCATGGCTAGCTCAACAACGGAAGCAAAAGTTTAGAAGCATTTTGCCTTGTAACAAAAGTTCCAAGAGTCCTTTTCTTCCGAATTGCGTCTTCACTCGCTGTGCGGATAATCAGCATAATTTCTTTTCCACTTCAGACTTGGCCTCATTCTCTCCGAACTCATTTGCAGGGGGACTTCAGGAGTTGTTGACAATTTTATGTCAAATGTGGATTTCTTCGGTCATTTGAAAAAAAAAAAAAAAAAAAATCTTGGAGGAGAAATAGAATTTCCCATTTCTTCCGATTGAATGCCTCTCAACATGTAACAAGGGCGGACAATGTGGGGAGTGCAGAAATGGCCAAACACAAAAAGAAGCACTGCGAGTTCAGCACCTGCTTTTAGAAAAGAGACTCTCAGCACCACTCTCCCCCCTGCACCCCCCCCCACCCTGCTATACCCTCTATTTTGGGGCTGTGTGCGAGTCGGTGTGTCAAGTTGTGCAGGGGAGTGATTACTGCTCCATTAGATGAGGGGGGGAGGGGTTGCTAGAGCAGGAAGCTCAGAGATTTAGCTGCTTAAATTGGCCCACATCGACTGAGAGCGAGTGGCCTGGAAATTACGCTACAAACCCAAACCCTTTTCCGACCGCCGAAAAAAAAAAAAAAAAAAAAGGGGAAAAAACCCTGCTTTCTCTTGTTCTCTGCATCTCCTCATTCGCAGAGGAGAAAAGAGGACAAAAAAATACCCCCCCCCCCCAAAAAAAAAACAACCAAAAAAAAACAAAACACGTGGGTCGCATCTGCGAGCGGGCATTTCTCGCACACTCCATCACCATCTCGCCGCTCTCGCAAGCGGGCCGAAATTGTTCCGCCGTCCTTTTGTGTAATCAACTGTCATTTCGCTTTGAGCTAAACACCGCGCCGCTCATGTGTCTGGGGTGGGAAAATGGGCGGAAAAGAAAAAAAAAAAAGACATAAAAAAAAAAAAAAAGCCGCGCAATGAAGCCCTGTGTTACTCCATTCGGTTGCCTTGGCTGCTTCAGGCTGTTTCAGGAAACGTGAGCCACGGGACGGGAGGAGTGCTCAGCGGATGACAGGAAACCAAAAAAAAAAAACAGCACTGTGAATGCAATCCAATATAGAGCGGGTGCAGGTATTGGAGAGTAAAATGTAATACTTTTAAGAATTTTCAAAGACAAATTGTCATGAAATTGAAGACCTTTTTGAGGGCTCGAATCAATTTAGTATTGCAGGAAAGTCCGATATATTTAGCACAGGGGAGAGGTAAGCACTAGGTAGGAACAGGAATGAGTCCAGATGAGTTTATGAAAGCTTTCCTTTAGCTCAGATTGCAAGTGAAGTGATAGGTCTTTTACCAACTGGAATAAGCCTAACCACTACTTTTTTCCTACCAAACCTCCGACAGCTAAGGACAAGGATTTTCTTGGCTTTCTCTCCACAGGGTAGTGCGTAAAGAACAGCTGAGCAAAAGGTTAGTATGAGGGCAAGTATCAGGTTCAGTGGTAGGCTTCGGGTGTTAGTTCATCTACAAATGTTTATTTGTATAAATCAGACAAGAGCCAAGGCCTCATGAATCAACATTTAAAACATGTTTTTACATTTTTTTTGCTGAAAATTCCACTGAGATTATGCATTCTAGCCATTCTAACATGCCTCTAAACCACCCTGTTTCAGGACCAGGTTCCGTTGGATTACTGCAGTCCATAAACATTGACCGATTTCACCTGATCAGTCCACCAAAATCTGTTTCTGAACAGGCCAGAAATAAGAAATCCATTCCAGAGTCTTTACTCATATTAGATCTAAAGGGCCTCATTCAAAAGTTTGTTCAGACTTTCGTGGCCGTGTTTCAAGCTTATGTCACTGTACGCAGGGATTTTTTCTTTCATGTGAACGTCTGGAAATAAAATAAAACAGAATAAATATAATAAAATACATACATCTACAATAAAAAGACACAATTGTAGATTAGCTTAAGCCAAAATATTATATTTTACAATATGTCCACTTGAGAAATTTCATTGAAAATCGAATCAAAAAATAGTAACCTTAAAATAGAAAGTCAAATCGGATCATGGATTTGGAGAATTGTGACACCCCTGCTTATCTACCATTTTTTTTTTTTTTTTTTTTAAGAATCACACAGCAGAATTGTTTTTTAAATATTTACATTTCCATCATCTGTAGTTTCTTCACAGACAGTTGCTATTAATTACTCTTGCTTTTAAAATATTTGTGCTGGTGAGTAGGCCAACAGAGCAGTTCCCAGCAGCACTTGATATTCTCCAGACATCGGTGGAGTTTCTCAGATGGGGGGCAGTTCTAATTCTATTGTGGGCCCTGTAACGTACGAAGGGACCAAAAATCTGAACGGATTGTTTCAGGACATTGTTTCTGACAAAGGTTGCCCACAAAAAAAACTGGATGGTTTGTCAGATGTCATAGTTTGTGTGTTACAGTAGGCCCATCAGAGGCACCTGTCAAGGGGTGGGATATATGAGGCAGCAAGTGAACAGTCAGTTCTTGAAGTAGATGTGTTGGAAGCAGGAAAAATGGGCAAGCGTAAGGATCTGAGCGACTTTGACAAGGGCCAAATTGTGATGGCTAGACGACTGGGTCAGAGCATCTCCAAAACGCCAGGTCTTGTGGGGTGTTCCCGGTATGCAGTGGTTAGTATCTACCTAAAGTGGTTCAATGAAAGACAACCTGTGAACCAGTGACAGGGTCATGGCCGCCCAAGGCTCATTAAAGCACGTTGGGAGCGAAGTCTTGCCCCCACCTTGCACCTTACAGGACTTAAAGGATCTGCTGCTAACGTCTTGGTGCCAGATACCACAGGACACCTTCAGGTCTTGTGGAGTCCATGCCTGAGCGAGTCAGAGCCGTTGCGGCAGCACCAGGGGGCGCTACACAATATTAGTGGTGGTTTTAATGTTATGGCTGATCTTACATCGACAATTTTATGGCTGATTATGGCTGAGATACCACAAATAAATAAACAAACAAACAAATACATAAATAAATAAATACATACATAAATAAATAAATATATATATAGACACACACACACACACACACACACACACACACACACACACACACACACACACACACACACACACACACACACACACACACACACACACACACACACACACATATTGTATTTCATTTTTGTTACAGGAGGAGGATATGAAATATAAACACAATAATCATTACTAAGTTATCAGCTCGGCAGAGCTGTGTTTGTGTCCGGACAACCCTTATTTATTATTCATCATTGAAATGTTATCCCTGTGCATTTTTGTAAGCTTCTATCTGTATTCTGCTGTTATTGTTATGCACACTGCCAAAAAAAAAATAGAAGAAAAGAGAAAAGTACCACCCCCTGTCGGTTATCGCAATACCGTGGTTATACGTTGCTTTCCAACACGGTAAGAAAAAAATTCATACCATCACAGCCCAATGCACAAGCACTGAAAAAGTGAGTTTTTCATAATAGGTCCCCTTGAAGACCATGTCATTGAGCCCTTATATTTAGCTACCTTCAGCGTTACTCCCAGGACGTTGATGGCATCCTTCACCTGGTGGTGGATGTTCTTCTGCGTCAGCTCCTCACACACCCACAGGCCCAGACTGCACACCGCTATGCACCTGGTCCAAAGCACACGTCGTAGCGTGAGACAAACGCAGAAATGTTCATGTCAAATGCTCATGGCAGTGAAGCCGGTCGTACCTGGCACTTTCACAGGGTTCGTTCCTCGCCGTCTTCAACAGGATGTTGACCAGGTAATCCTGACGAGAGACAACGGAACACCATTTTTCTTCTAGAGATCAATTGTTACAGGTTTTCACTCTTCTGATATTAAAATAGAAACTGGGACTAATGACGAATGAGACATTCCGCTGGATCCCGCAAACCTCGCGCACCTTGATGTCCTCGTTGCCCACAATGATGTCGTCGGAGCCGGACACGGTCTGCAGTAGTGGAATCTGGAGGTAGAGGTTTGGGAAACACACTAGGGAGCCCAGGAGCGTCTGAGCCTCCATCCTGGGAGCCTGGTGGAGAGGAGCAAAACAACAACGTGATATCATTAATTTGCTAATGCTGCGCGAAAAAACAGCCCGCTTCCAGGAAAAACACATGAGCTCACTGCCCAGGGGGAGGAGGAGGGGAGGAAGAAAGCGTCGCAGGGATCGAGCAAAACTGATTTGTGTGTTTATTCATGATTCTGCTGAGAGATGTTTTATGTAAAAGCTAAGTGATCAGGCCCTGAGTGCTGCTTCAATCACCTTGCTCGGAGACCTACATCTGTGCTGGGAGGGCTTTTTTTCTTTTGAAGATACGCAGCTGTCTTTTTCTTCTTTTTATTCTTTCCATACATTTTGTACACAATTCACCAGCCACTGCATGTTAATTCTTTGAGCAATGAATACCTGACATATAGTCGTGGCCCAGGTCTCTAGATGGACAGCATCACTTGTAATGTGATGGAGAAATTAGTCCAGGTCCCTCGCTTACACCTGATTGATATATATACACTTCACTGTATGACAATGCATATGATATGAAAAAGTTAACCGCCTTGAATGCGGTTAGAACAAATTTTTCAGTTCTAACCGCTTAAAAAACAACAACAAAAAATTAAAAA
>NC_137198.1:18275710-18373210 GCF_960531495.2 Zeus faber
GTGCTTGGTCATCATCTCGCAGATCAGCTTGTAGGCCTGCAGCTTGCCTGCTTTGTACTCCAATGGCAGCATGGTGGCCTGGTGAGGTGACATGTTTATGTAAGGATACCATGTTTGTAGGGAAGGAAGGTTAAAAATATATATATATTATATAAAAAAAATAAAAAAAAATCCAAAAGTGTAGGATTTTCTGCTTCGGCTATTTAAGCATTTTTTTTAAATGTTTTTTTTCAACCTCTCAAATAAAGGCTGGTTATGATGATGAAGCTAACCATTATGCTTCAATATCAATTATTAACCTTTTCGACTTCAAACCACATTTGGAAACATCAAACAAATATTTTCTGATGTGTCCTCCATTTTCTCAATTTATTTGGCTCATTGCGATTGCGAGTTGCCGTCTCACAACTGGGATCAGAGGTCGATTTATTTACCCTGAAGAGCCAAGAGGCCAGCATCCGTAGAGGAGGGATGAAGGCTGGCCGAGGCGGCGAAGACTGGTTGTCCACACTGATTCCCAGGTTGTCCCGGATCTAGAAGTACACGCACTGAACATCAGTCCACGAACGCGGACATTATCCGCTGCTACAGATTTGTATTTTTGCAGAGGTTCCGCTGTTTGTGTGTGTGTGTGTGTGTGCGTGCGTGCGTGTGTGTGTGTGTCCATCACCTTGGCCAGCTTGTGCCAGAGCTCGTAGAGATAGGAGAAGACTTTGGCGTGGATCTTGGGGCAGCGGATGCAGTTGACGTCTCCCAGGATGCCCAGGATCCTCCGCCACAGGACGAAGGCCGAGTCGGCGTGCCAACCGGTCAGGCTTCCGCCGGCGATGATGCTCACATCGTCGGCCAGGCACTCACTGCTGTCTGCGTGGCCCGACGGGAGGGGTATGAGAGATGGGGCGTTAGGGTGGGGTTTTTTTTCGGTTCAAAATAAGACAATGGAACGGAATCGATTGGTGCAAATCACCTCTGAACTGAAAAAATATGTTTACATTTTAAGACTTCACAATATAACGGCGGATCCAGCAAAACGACAAACTCATAGTTTGATGGGTTTAAAACTAGAAAATTGATGTAGCTGTGCAAAGCAATAAAAGCAAATAAAGACGCAGAAACCTGTTCCCCAATGGTTTCCAAGCACTGTGGGGACAGGTTGTCTGTAGGAAATGTGCAGGGGGGGGGGGGTTGGAACTGAAACAGCTTCAGGATGCATGTGACATCAAGACAGGCAAAGGACAGAAACAGATGGAAGACCTTGCAAAGGGAAGCATCCGGGTACGGGTTAGAGAGCAAAATGTCATGTCATGGAATAAAAAGAGGTATGATATTGTGCAGCGACAAAGACATTCATTTGTGCAACGTGCTCAACCATTGAGGGTCTTTTTCCCGTTTTGTTAATAAATTATGTTAAGGATTTATACATGGTTCATTCTGGTGTTCCAAAATTAAATTCAAGGAATTTTCAAGCACTTCAGCAAAAAAGAGGCCGTTCCAGTACTTAAATTTTTGAGGACGAAATTCAAATCACTTGGAGGACCTGATAAGATTTATTGGTAATGGATCATACTCCATTAGAAATTATAAACCAAGTCCAGAAGAGTAAATAGGCAAATGTCATGTGGTGGAACTCTGTCATGAGGGGAGTGAGGTGTGTTGAATTATGAATGGAAAGGCGGTCGGTTAGGATAAGACTGAAGTCTACGTGGTGGCTTGGAGACGGTACCCAGGTGATGTGGCATGTGTAAGACAGACTGATGCATGGTGTCCTCCAGAGGGCAGTGCGGGCTGCACGTGGGGTTCACCAGGAGGGCTGGAGAGGCAGGGGGGTTCTGGTGGTGGTAGTGGTGGTGGTGAAGGGACTGGGGTGCGGAGTGGGGGAGGAGGGCACCGTCAGGACCTAGAACCGACACAGGGGACAGGGAGGGAGGGAGGGAGGGAGTGGGGTTGAGGAGTTTCACAAACGATCACAATGTCGGACAACGAACGACGGCGCTTCATGAGAAAGAGAGGGAAGAGGAAAGAAGTGGGAACAGCCACGTGTCCATCTGCGGTGGAGGAGATGGGAAGTTAAAGTGAACATACGTATGGAAGTACAACAATGACAGGGAACCTGCAAAAAAGAAAGACCCTGGAAAGAAACTGGAAATTCAGCTTCCTGTAAACCAATTTCGCCAAGGCAGATTTCTTCTGCCTTGATTACAATCAAAACCAAACGCGCCATTGACAATGACATGAGGATTTAGCTGTAATCCATAATACCAAGAACAAACTCGTGTCAGTGTCAGTGTTAAATAAAGATTCCCGGAATGGTTTGTCCTTGAAAACGCTTTTTGCTAAACTTGAGAATCACTGCCTTTACATGGTTGATAAATACATGATATGATTCATTATACAAGTCTAACTTTACCTTCCATAATTATGGGGCCATTGTCCCATCACACACACACTACAAACCAGGAGAACTGCAGCCATCAGCAGCTGCCAGGCGATCAGATGGCTAAGCCAGACGGTCTGAACCCTCGGCCGAGCTCCCAGGTGGAGAGACTTTCTCTGAGCGAGCAGATTCTCTCAAGCAGCTCAAGTTCCATTTCCAGGCGGACATTACCAGGCAACAGCCAGGGCTAATCTCTGGAAAGGTCACGCTGCTGGGAGGTCCAAATCCTACGGCCGGCAGACTTGACACACACACCTGAAATTAACCAGTGGACCTCCTGAACTCGGCCAAGTCTCCTCTCAGCAGATTGTCGGTTTTAATTTCGACTCTTTAAAAAAAAAAAAAAAAAAAAAAAGAAAAAACACCAGAAGGTGATTTCTAACAATGTTGTAATGAGATATTCATTATTAAAAGAGGGATAGCAAGAGTAGAAATTAATGTTGACGCAATAGTGACAAGCACTGTGTAAATGTGAAGTTTCATTTTTACCGTTAAAATTGGGAATCTAATCATGATTCCCTCTAATTGCGTTTCATTTTTAGCCTGAGTTTATTCTTAGTGCTTAACTAAGAGGTTGCCATGGGCCACAAAACGTAACTTCCGCAGATCGTACTGCCGACAATACCAACTGCAAAGAAGTAAGTACTGGGGACGAGAGTGCAAAATGAAATCATATACACTGTATATATATATGACTTTGGTAATTTATCGACCTAAAAATAGTCAATTCGCCTTTTTTCTTTTAAATCCATAGACGTCACATTTTGAAGCCTTTTGAAGATCTCATGAGATTGAGCTGCGAACACCTTCCCTCCAGGTTCTGTACCTGCCAAGGCCTCGTGAGTGAGCAGCAGGCTCCCCTGGTTCTCGGGGTCCGCCGTCACGTCCATGTGGGCCGACTGGGTGGACTGGGTGTCTGCCTCCTCCTCAAAGGCCTGCCACGTCTGCCAGGCTCCGTCAGCCTCGTTGGGGTAGCCGTTGGACGTATCGCTGCTTATGCTCTCACCTGGGCGGGACGAGACATTCGTGTTGAAGAAAAGCACTTGACTTTTGCATTCAGGCATGGGTTTGTTTCTGCAAATTCAGAATTCTTGAATAAATGGCTAATTTGAAAAAACAAACAAACAAACAACAAAAAAAAACAGATTATGATAGGATATTCTGGATATACTATAATTTATGTATTGAAAAAAAACAAACTTGGAAAGGTTTTTGTAATGACACATTTAGCAATAGTTTAAAAACAAAAGGGGCGTGGCGTCTGACTTTTCTCTCGCAGCTTGGTTCTGGTGTGGTTGGTCTGTCCTTCAGAGTTGCAGTCGAGCTCGGCTGGACTGCTGCTCCGTCGGATCAAGATCTAGGAGGCGCAGACAGCAGCATTCAACAGGAGGACATTTTTCGTTTCTCTAAGAACCAACAGCTCCCACAACTATTCCTCTCACCACAGGCAGCTCGCTGCTCTCTCTCCTGCCCTCTGACGTCCTGCTGTCTGAGCCACAGGAGGTGGGCGAGTACTCCCGCTTCTGGGCTGGAGTGGACATGGGGTTGTAAGTCATGGTAACATATTTAAAGTGGTAATCCATGAGATTATTTTTTGAAAAGAAAATTTAGATTTGAAAAAATCTCCTATTTTTTAAAATTTTTTTGGGTTATGCACATGTTCCGCTATATGCTGTTTTCACTTTTGGTAGCAGGTAAGACAACCCAACCCAAATTGAATAAAAAAAATTTGGGGGGGGGGGGGGGACGACCCCTTCAACCTCTGCATCAACAGTTCACATTCTGACAAAATAGGAAATACATCTGTTAAAAAATATTAGACAGTCCTAAAGTCCTAAAAAACAACCCTTTTCTATATTCCATTTTATTCTGTTTTATATTTCAAAAACATTAATCTAAATTGCGTGGATAAATTAACCATTGTGATGAAAAAACTAATTTGTGGGCCATATTTAACAGTATACTAACATATATAACACGTAGTGGGCTGCATCAAATTGTGTGGCAGGCCGGATGTGGCCCCCGGGCCTGTATTTTGAGACACACGGTCTACTGTATATCATTTGGACTGGAGTTCAGAGTGAGTGCTAAGCAACAGAAAACCTGTTTCTGAGATTATAATTGTTTGGATGGGATTTGTGGTTTTATAATACAGGACTGAGATTGGTTTGCTGCCTTCGGATGAGCTCTGCTGCAAAAGCCGAGTGCCCCAGACCGCTGGAGTTAACAGGGGGATGGATCCGAGGTACCTGGGAAGGTGTCGGCGAGCTGCTGGGTGATGTCGGAGGTGCTGCTGCTCCGCGGCAGGGGGCTGTCCTCGCCGCCCAGCTCCTCCTCCGCGCCGCACTCCGACAGCTGACCCTCCTCCACGTCTGGTGCGACAGGAAGCGACACGGGGTCAGGGTGCGAGGGGCACGACTAGCAAACGCTACCTCCAGCGAACTCGCTGTCGAGGTCGCACACAATGGAGATCTTTAGACACCACGGTGGAGATGGAGCAGTTTACGTGAACATTTCAGGGAGGTTATGACAGGAGACCAGGCGGAGGGGATGTGAAGACCCTATCCAGGCCAAACCAGGTTATGTTTTACACTGCATAGAGCAGCAAAATACTGCAACTTGTACGGAACAATCTTTTGTGTTTCGTCCATTTAGAAACAGGGTTCATACTGGCAAGACAAAATACTTTTTTTAAGCACTATTTTTTTTTATTGTTAATTAAAATTTTTTAATATAATCTTAGTCTCATTGTCTATTTTTTATATATATATATATATATATATATATATATATATATATATATATATATATATATATACACACACACACACACACACACACACACACACACACACACACTGTATATATAATGTTATGATTTGAATGACAAAACCAGGGGGGGAAATCATAGGTTTTCAAGGACTTTTCAAGCACTTCAACACAAAAGGGGCTATTTTAAAGGTATTCCGGTACTTAAATTTCTTCAAGCACCTCAGGGACCTGATAGTAACCCTGTAAAAACCTCACAAACAAACAGGTTTGAAAGGGATGAAAGATGAAAGGGAAAGACAGGGTGGATGGAGGTCACACACACACGCACGCAGCTCTTTGGAGTCACTTTACCTGAAAGTCTGTCAGAGCAAGCAGAGTTACCAGAAGCGATACCAGGCAAGAAAGAGCTCACAGTGTGGAGCAGCATAGGGACACTTTTAGTAGTGGGCAAAGCCTCGTAAAGATGGACACAGTTGCTGATGGACTGGCTTCGCTTAGCTTCCATCAGGGTAAAGGGAGAGAGGGAGGAGAGGAGAACAGAGAGAGAGAGGGGGGGGGGGGGCATAGAGAAGAAGAAGAAGAAGAAGAAGAAGAGAGTTTTCACAGCACGTCAAAACAGCTACTTCATCAGGAAAGCAATGCAAGTCAAGCACATCGTCAACAGCTCAGCCCAAAGAAGAAGGAGGATAAAAAAAAAAAAAAGGAGTTTTACCAGTTTTAACCAATAAATCCTAGTGGGGCTCAGAATACATCTCAAATACAATTTGAGCCGGGGTTGGTGGGGTTGGTGGGGTTGGTGGGGAGGTGATTATAAATAAAGATTACACCCCCAGTCAGAATGAAGTCACTGAGACAGGAAATTAGCAACAAAGCAGGGCGAATGCCGAATTTTACGGCATTAACAGCCGAGCCTTGGTTTCAATTTGTCACTTGAAGACTCTTCACCTAAACAAAGTTATCCGGCTCCACCAGATATGTTGCAACATTAAAAACCTCTCTTTTTCATTAACGCCAAAAAAAATAAATGTAACGACCATCATCATTTTATTTATCGAACGGATTTCTTTTGTTTTCCAAGACTAGCTTAATTAGTTCTCTGGAGACGAGGACGAGGCGTGGATTTGTGCTGAAACCGAGCGGTGCACAACAACAACAACCAAAAAATGTCTCATTTTTTGCGGGAGGCACATTCAAAGGCCACTTTCGCGTTATGTTATAATTCAGCCGCAAATTTCTATCGATACTTTCCCGACTAAAGAGATCGCTGCCGTGATAGCAGCATGAGTTCAGTTCAAGTGGATCTCGGCGGCTGCCGCGTAATTTGCACACGCGCCCAACCCGAATATCTTGTTCCCTTATCCTCCATCTCCCCCGACTGCTCGTCACGACAATATCAAAATGAATTTGCATACGCAAGTACGGGCAAGTTTTGACAGTCGTCAGTGCCGAGGCGCCGCCATTGTGTCTGGATGGCACTTCAGGCCTAATCTCAAAGTGAGCAGTGAAAGCGGGAGGTTTCCATTCTCCCCCATCGCCACACTTTAATTACTGCCTTTCACCGGGAGAGATAACATCAGCTCCGCCGCAGACCGCCGCGGTTACCCATCTATGCATATTAATGAGCATTAATTACACTCTTAATGAAACTATCAAAAACTGCAAATGCAATTGATGTGCAGGTCTTCTCTTGAGGAGGGACACGGGGCTGTTTGAAGATCAATGTGGGGAGAAATCCAATTAGAGCGAGAGAAAGGGAGGGAGTCGGAGGCGGCGGCGTTTCATGTCTGCTCGCGGTCGTATGCAGACGGAGACATAAAGACAAACGGGATAAGTAGCAAAACACCTACGGATTTAGCATGCATGCATAAATACAAACACACACCCATTAAGAAACAGACGGAACGCGTCCGTGAGGAAACTTGCGGGGGCTCGGTTCCCCTGAACGGAGGGAACCGTACGCCGCGACGGGCACGGCTCCTGGTTTGTACTCCGCCACCTTTCAGCCCAACTCATAATTATCCTGCCACGTCGCCATCAGATAAGACCCTGTTTGCCGTCTCTGGTCTGAACCGATGACAATGGCCGTCTGAGCGCGGCGGCATCTTTGACACGTCGCAGGTGGGAGCGTGTGTCCGCGGCCGTGTGCGTGAGCGGTCGGGATGTTGATGTTGGCCGTTGATGTTGGCCGGTGACATACGCGCGGGGGGACAATGTCGACCATCTGCCGGCCTCTTTGTCTGCCGCGTCTGCCCTTTCAGCGACACCCAGGCTGGCGCGCACGCGAAACCTGTCGGGAGGCTTTCACACGCGGTCGATGCGAGTGGATCCTGTACCACCACAGATAGGCTTATCAGCACGTAAAGAACCGCTTAAAATGTCCGACTTAAGATAAGGCGCGCTACAGTACAATACAGTACAGGTGTCGAATCTTCTACAGGCCGGGCCTTCGCGTGTTTATAGCATGTTGTAAGTTAAGGGGGGGCGGGGGATGACAACACACGGTAGAGTGAGAGAGTGATGGAGAACTTGTCCCCATCACGCACTGTGCTTGTTTTGTCGCACACACACTGTTTTGGCACAACGACCACACAGCGCCCCATCGCTGGCGCGCCATGGGCACAGTCTGCACCGTCAGAGAGGGAGCAATCAGATGCCCGGTTTATTTCGAATTATATTGTTTACAATGATATATTGAGAGGGAAAATTCTCCATTTTTCCCTATAATTTCCGCTCCTGATTGCTGGTATCACTATTCTAAAAATATTTTAGTTAATGGAGCGAATATTTTTAAATTATAAGTTTATATAAAATAATATAATAATATTATCTGATATAAGATAATGAAGAATATGAGGTAATAATTCATCAGGATTGGGTGATTGGTGAGCAAAGATTCACGATAGGATGTTAAGAACTCACTGCAAGTTTCAAGTTTAAAGGAGCAATAGACAACTTTTTTGCTTTTACTTACCATTATAAAGTTAATTGATTGATTGCACAGTTTGATGGTCATAGAATAACAACACCATCGGCGTTCGATTGGCTCCCCTCAAGCCTTGCTTTCACTATGCAATTCTCCGTGGCACCAGGTACAAACTCCCGGGAAAATGATCGATTTACGTGGGTCACAGGAAGTGCGTCAACCAATGCGCAGCCACTAGCGGAAATGGCGGACGGTGGAGCAATCTACTCCAGGTAGATCATAAACCCATGAATATGAAAACGACTCATTGAAATCAGTTGAGAAATGTTAACGTTAACCCTTTAACCAGAAAAACCACAGCTCCACTGTGAATTGTGTTTGTTTACAGGCCAGTCTTGCCCGTTTCAATATGATGGCGACGTTGACGTATCGCAGCTACAAGCTGAAGCGGTCAATGTGGCATCTATGTATAAATGTCTATGATAACGCACCCAAAAGTAATAAAATTAAACTAAAATTGTGACAATTTCAATTTACCGCTTCAGTGAACAGGCTTCTTTCTTCTCTCAAATTTCCAAAGTGGCGCTGATCATTTACATGGAGCAAAAGTTGTCTATTGCACCTTTAAAAGGTTTTTTTCATACGAATCTACCAGGAAGCCTGACCCTGCTGATCGCAGATCGATTTGTTATGCCTCTGTTTGCCCACAAGGGGGCGACCATTCCTCAATGTAGATATATAGTTTGGATGAGGAAACACAACCTGTGATCTTTCTTTCCTTTTTCGGGGAAGTGCAACAGAAACACCAAGTGAACACAAGAGCTCAGCGACGACTCGACCGCTGTGGGGGTTTTTCCCATGGGGGCTCACCAGACGCCTTCTGCCGGACGTTGTTGCGGGCCTTCTCCACGCCGGGAGCTCCTGACGTGGTGGCGGAGCGAAACCTCATGGGCTCCTGGACGCCGGCCGCACCCTCGCTGCCATGCGTCCTCCAGCTCAGGGAGAAGGAACGGGCCACGGCCGCGGCCTTCTGGGAATCCTGGATCACTCCTGAGGAACACATTCCCTCTTAGATTAATGAAACAATTTATATCTTTTGACAAATAGCTCAATTCATTAATAGGATGATGATTGGCGCTTTCAGATAATTACACACAAGAAATATTCGTCAGACATTTTTCAGTCATGTGGATATTATGAACAAGCAGGTAGAGGTGTGGACAAGAACAGCTACAAGTCTTTGAAGGTCAGAAAACGGCATTTCTTTACTGTAATGCAGGCAATGTAACGAAAATCAAAATTCCAGACAATATCTAGTCTCATATCACAATATCAATGTTATGACGATACGTCACCCAGCCCTAACGGAATGCATCAGGCTTATTAGGGTATTGGCTAAGATCTCACAATTCGGTTCAATTATTGATTCAATTCGATATTGATGACATGGCTCACAATACGATTTTCTGCAAACTTTTCAGCATACCATCTGATGTGCAGGACAAAAATATTTCATGGATCAAATTCAAATTTTCATTTGTGACTATGGTGGTATTTAATTGAAGACAGGTAACAGTTGCGTACATTTACATTTATTAATTTAGTAGATATTTTTGTCCAAAGCGACTTACATGAGAGGCTAGAAACAATCAAAGTAGACATCGACCGTTGGTGCAACCTGGAATTTGAGTGCCTGAGCACCTGTTTCTAAATTCAACCATATACAAGTGGAAGATAGCTGTACAGAATCACAATAGAAGTTGTGTTATTGGTAAAAGTGTTTGTCTGGTATTTTGTGCAAAATGATAAGTATTCATATTCCAACAAAATATCAATATAAAAAATGTTCAAAATCGATTTCCTTTAACCCCGCGCCACCTCCCATTTTATTTAGCCCTACGATACCCAAGTATTATTTCTCCATTCCTTCCATCCCCTCACCTCTCCCGCGCTGCTTCTTCTCCTTCTGCTCGCTGAGTTTGTCCAGCGGCAGGTTGGCCATATCCAGGTTGTAGACAGACCGTGCCAGCACGGCGGTCAGCGAGTCCATGATGCTGGCCCACTCCACCACCAGCTCCTCCCAGCCCGTCAGGGAGGACAGCACCGCCAGCAACTCGTCCCAGAGCTCCCGCGAGATGAACACGTACAGGTTGGCTCGCACCCATGCCACGATGATGGTCTGGAGTTGGAACGGACAGACCGGTTAGATAAAGGAATCGCACTTTTCAATTATTCGATGCACATTTCCGTACGACCGACCCTGAAAAGTATTGCCGCTAAGCTCTCAGCAAACATGTCTTTTCTTTGGTTCTCCTGTGGCCTTTTCATCACCGCCTCGGTGATCCTCAGCAGCACCTGCAGCATCTGCTCCCTGTGGGAACGGGTTTGATTACATGATCAAACATGTTGCCAAGCGGCGTGACTGCGTCCAAACATCTGGATTCCACGTGTGTATCAACACTGACCATGTCTGCGTGTTCATGGAGTGCTCCATGATCATGTGTCGGTATATGCTGAGCACACCCTTGCAGACCTCCACCTGGTTATCCAGCAGTTTGGGCACGTCTTGGCACGGCTCCAACAGGAACACGTTGGACGAGTTGGTCAGGAACACCTGGAAAACAATGTCAATGTTATGAAACCTTTTCTTTCTTCCTTGTCTTCATTTTCCTGAACATGTCTTTTCCCCACAGGGCCAGAATATAGTGTGTTGAATCAAAGGTATCAGCCCGACCAATCCTGTTGACGCCAGGGCTAGGCTATAAAATTGAAAATATCAAAATATTGCTTGATGAGTACCTTGATAACAATAATTTGAGGATATTTTGGGGAGAACTATTGACTAGTGTTTTCATCAAATATTTACCCACAAGAAATACTTGAGAAACAATCATTAGACTAGGCATTGACTAAAACATTTAGAACCGTCTATGAAGTTCAGAAAACTCCATTACTTTATTGTTACGATTGTTACGATGCCGATGTCACGATATCCGTATTATAGCGATATGTCCATCACCCATCATGTGATAATGTGTTCAGAAGGTAAACCTGTAAACCTCCTTCAGAGCGGACGGGGACAGACCTGTAGTGTGGGCTGGATGCCAGCCTTGACGTCCCTGTTCTGCTCCTCAGTGAGACAGCCCCGGCTGATGGCGCTGCTGAAGGAGTAGGTCCTGCCCCAGCTGGACGACCGCTTGTGGCCGTGACTCTCCACCACCTGGAGGGAGAACCAAACGGATCTGCTCACACAGGATCTGCATTTGTTACCGGTGTCATCAAGTCAATCCTGTCTGTGAACCGGTGCTAAATGAGAGATAGTGGCATTGATCCTCCATGGCTAAGTACCAACACAGTTCCATGTCCCGTAGGGCTGGGTTGGGAAAAAAAATAAAATAATAAATTCCAATAGTTTGCACGAGTGTGCTGACCTCTACGTTGACGCAGTCCGCCCCTCGGCTGAGCGGCTGCTCGGAGCTCTCGTCCACCTCCTCCTCCCGTCTGCTGCCGTCGGGCTCCGTCATGAAGGCGGGTTTCTCCTGCAGGATCCACTTCCTGTACACCTTGATCACCTTGCGGGTTGCCGACGCCTCGCAGGACGGCAACAGGAAAGCCTTAGAACAAACAGAGAGTGATTGTAAGAGTTTTGGATGTGGAAAGTAAGGACTGCAAGTCAATGAGCGTGTCCGCTGCTCATTTAGAGATCGTTTTTTTATTTTTATTTTAGTCATTTCTTTAGCTGTAATGTCAACAAGGAGCCACTAGAGGGCAACACAGTCCAAATAATGCAGTCAATAAGTCACGACCCAAACCTAAGAGTTGAGCCGTTTCACAACATGAATAGTGCGGCCATTGGAAACAATAGCTTCTAATTTCCTGAGATTCCATAATACCATTTTATCAAGACAGAAATAAATACACCTCTTCATAAACACGTTTCTATTTTCGGTGAGTGCCGGTATGAATTCCTTAGCTTTGACGATTTGTACCTGGTGAAAGACCTCGTTGACGAAGTTGATGTTGTCCCTGGTGGACAGCAGGATGGCGTGCACCATGTCATAGACATAGCGGTGCTCCTCCTCGATGCTGCACAGGCTGGAGTCGCTGGCCCGCCGGTCCGACAGCGTGCTGCTGTTAGAATGGCTCTTCTCCGTGTCGCCCACCGGCCCGTTGGGCTCCCCCTCCGTCCCCTTGTCTGTCCCCTTCTCCTGGCTGTTACCGCCTGCAGTGACAGTCTGAGGAGGAACACACACAGGGGAACGCAGGGTGGACATTTAGAAGAGGAATCCAACAATGATACAGTATCACAACTCTGTATTACAACCGAGAAGATAAATCGTACATTCACACATTATTTCATGAATCAACACAACGTGGAAATCAAAGAATTGTAAATTGGTAGATCCTAAGGAAACACCCCATTATTAGTGAGGGACAGGTTCTGTCATGACCAGGACACTTTAGTTGGTGATTAATTGTCAAAAAATGTATTTCCATTGTCCATTCTGTCATTATCAAAGTATACGTCTATAATAACATAATAATAATAATAATAATAATAATAATAATAATAATACACATCCGCCTTATGAAGAAAAGCCATATATTCGTAGAGAGCAACGGGACATAAAATTTGGGTAGATGGTGGATTTCCCTCAATCCATTATTTGCAGTGTTTCATTCATGGGCTAAAAACTCCTTTGTGATTGGGACAGAAACACATCATTGTTCAATCTAAAAACGTTGCAAAACTATCACAGTCAGCTCAAATAATTGCAATGAGGTGATAAAGCTCTAGTGAGGGATCAAAGAAGGTTGTTCTCCCTGGAAAAACCCAAAGACCATAAGATAAGATAAAGACGAGATAACACTTTATTAATTCCCCAGGGGTGAGAAGCCGTTCTGACGCATCTCTGCGGTTACGAATGTGAAACCACTGCCACTTACCTGGATGAGTTTGGGAAGGACTTCGGTGCCGTTTTTGGCACTGGGCACGGCGGCGGCTGAGCTGACATACTTCTTCTCCAGGAAGAAGGTGACCAGCCAGGTGATGAAGGCCACGCGGGGAGCCAGGTACTGGTCCCGGGTGCAGAAGGTGCTCTCGTGGTTTCGCGTCACCGGCACGTACAGGGGCTTTGGTCGGTGGTGCGGGAGGTCTGCGGGGGAAGGAAGGAAGGAAGGAAGGAAGGAATTAAGTGAAACAGTTGAAACAAAGACAGAAATAAAGAAAGTCCGATAGAAGAAAGAAAAAAGAAAGAAAGAAAGAAAGAAAGAAAGAAAGAAAGAACTGATTCAAATTCCCGCTATTTCCCGGGTACAAATTACTTTAATTAAAAGGCCTTTAACAGGTAGATCTCCCATCACCGCTATGAGCTCATCGTCACAGTAGTGGATCAAAGAAGGTTGTTCTATGGTGACAGAACTAAAGACGACACACGTGACAAAACCAGAATTTGGTGACTGAAGGTCAACAGTCAGCTTTTGAACCAACAATTTTGTGTCAATTTTGATGAAAAATTGAACGACTTGCGGTAGGATTGTCAAGGCTTAAAACCACAAGACTTCTAAAAAATCTGCTCAAGGCTGCACATCGCAGACGGAGAACGTGAGCATTACTAGCTGAATAACTGTTTCCCTCTCCGGAGAGTAAAAGGTGCATTTATTTTTCTATGTGTTCGCAAAGCAGCAGGAATAAAATGTACAAGTGGGCTTGGGCTTACCTAATAACGGCTTGTAGAGATTTGTAAGCTTGGTGAAGGAGGGGAAGAGGTGCGGAAGGTAGTACTTCTTGAACAGGCTGAAGAGGAACCTGAAGCCCGTGTCCTGGTTCTCTTTGTTTTTCCATTCCAAGCTCGACGCCTGGCGGACAGTCAAAACAAGGGCAATGATCTCCATGTTTGTAGTTAAAGCAAAGTCTATTTCCGTGGAAAGAAAAGAAAAACAAACCAGTGTCTGCGTTTTACCTGGATGACCATGAACTTCAGCAGGGTTTGAAGGGTGTAGCAGGTCTGATCGTCGGGCACCTTCTCCCCCGCTACAGCGGAGACCAGCGGGGTGATCTCCTCAGGCACCACCTTGGCTGCTCGCACGGGGGGAGAACTTACCTGATTAGTCTCTTTGTGCAACATCTGTATTTTCCCTGCGTGTAAACACATAAAAGCACGTGTGTGTGTGTGTACCGTCCGGGGGGTTGGAGAAGGGGTTGTAGATGATGGTGTCCAGGGTGCAGGGCCCTCGGGTGGAGGACACGGCGGGGAAGCCCGGCACCAGGCAGGCAAAGATGAGGAACTGCTCCTCGGCGCAGTTGTCCCTCAGCGCCTGGAGCCACAGCAGGAAGAGACGGATCCCCTCACAGCGGATCTGGGGTGGGAGTGAAGGGGGACGAGTTTGGACGGAGAGGAGAATGGGAGGGTGGGAGGTTAACTTAAAGGACCTGGTGCTGAGACACTTCCTCTCAATCAAAATGGCTGAAAAGGGACTGACCGGGGCCGGGTCATTGGGGTATTGAGGTCATTACTGTCATCACCGCAAATAATATATACTGTACACACACACACACACACACACACACACACACACACACACACACACACACACACACACACACACACACACACACACACACACACACACACACACACACACACACACACACACACACACAATAGGTACACTTCAACTGTGAGAGACTGAATCTAAAAAAAAAAAAAATCCAGAAAATCACATCGTATGATTTTTCAGTAATTAATTTGCATTTTATTGCATGAAATAAGTATTTGATACATCAGAAAAACCGAACCTAATATTTGGTACAGAAACCTTTGTTTGCAATTACAGAGATCAGACGTTTCCTGTAGTTCTTAACCAGGTTTGCACACACTGCAGCAGGGATTTTGGCCCACTCCTCCATACAGATCTTCCCCAGATCCTTCAGGTTTCGGGGCTGTCGCTGGGCAACACAGACTTTCAGCTCCCTCCAAAGATTTTCTATTGGGTTCAGGTCTGGAGACTGGCTAGGAAACTCCTGGACCTTGAGATGCTTCTTACGGAGCCACTCCTTCGTTGCCCTGGCTGTGTGTTTCGGGTCGTTGTCATGCCGGAAGACCCAGCTACGCCCCATCTTCAATGCTCTTATTGAGGGAAGGAGGCTGTTGGCCAAGATCTCGCGATACACGGTGCAGTCGTCCTGTCCCCTTTGCAGAAAAGCCTCCCCAAAGAATGATGTTTCCACCTCCATGTTTCACGGTTGGGATGGTGTTCTTGGGGTTGTACTCATCTTCTTCTTCCTCCAAACATAGTGAGTGAAGTTTAAACCAAAAAGCTCTATTTTGGTCTCATCAGACCACATGACCTTCTCCCATTCTTCCTCTGGATCAGCCAGATGGTCACTGGCAAACTTCAGACGGGCCTGGACATGCGCTGGCTTGAGCAGAGGGACCCTGCGTGCGCTGCAGGATTTTAATCCATGACGGCGTAGTGTGTTACTTATGGTTTTCTTTGATACTGTGGTCCCAGCTCTCTTCAGGTCATTGTCCAGGTCCTGCCATGTAGTTCTGGGCTGATCCCTCACCTTTCTTATGATCATTGAGGCTCCACAAGGTGGGATCTTGCATGGAGCCCCAGACTGAGGGAGATTGACTGTCATCTTAAACTTCTTCCATTTTCTAATAATTGCGCCAACAGTCACAACAGTCACCAAGCTGCTTGCTTATTGTCCTGTAGCCCATCCCAGCCTTGTGCAGGTCTACAATTTTGTCCCTGATGTCCTTAGACAGCTATCTGATCTTGCCCATTGTGGAGAGGTTGGAGTCTGATTGATTGAGTGTGGACAGGTGTCTTTTATACAGGTAACAAGCTCAAAGGTACAGTTAATACAGGTAATGAGTGGAGAATGGGAGGGCTTCTTAAAGAAAAACGAACAGGTCTGTGAGAGCCGGAATTATTACTGGTTGGTAGGTGATCATACTTATTTCATGCGATAAAATGCAAATTAATTATTTGAAAATCATACAATTAGATTTTTATTTTTGTTTTAGATTCCGTCTTTCACAGTTGAAGTGTACCTATGATAAAAATGACAGACCTCTACATGCTTTGTAAGTAGGAAAACCTGCAAAATCGGCAGTGTATCAAATACTTGACTACACACACACACACACACACACACACACACACACACACACACACACACACACACACACACACACACACACACACACACACACACACACACACACACACACACACACACACACACACACACACAGTGTTCCAAATTATTATGTAAATTGGATTGAAGTGTCATAAACATTACATTTTTTGTTTTTCAATGAAACTCATGGATGGTATTGTGTCTCAGGGCTCTTTGGATCACTGAAATCAATCTCAGACACCTGTGATAATTAGTTTGCCAGGTGAGCCCAATTAAAGGAAAACTCCTTAAGAAGGACGTTCCACATTATTAAGCAGGCCACAGGCTTCAAGCAATATGGGAAAGAAAAAGGATCTCTGCTGCCGAAAAGTGTCAAATAGTGCAATGCCTTGGACAAGGCAGGAAAACATTAGATATTTCACGAAAACTTAAGCGTGATCATCGTACTGTGAAGAGATTTGTGGCTGATTCAGAGCACAGACGGGTTTGTGCAGATAAAGGCATAATGAGGAAGGTTTCTGCCAGACAAATTCATGGTATTAAGAGAGCAGCTGCTAAAATGCCATTACAGAGCAGCAAACAGGTATTTGAAGCTGCTGGTGCCTCTGGAGTCCCGCAAACCTCAAGGTGTAGGATCCTCCAGAGGCTTGCAGTTGTGCATAAACCTACTATTGGGCCCTAACCAATGAGTAGTGGATGGTTGGTGGATGGCCACCATGTCCCAACAAGGTTGCGACATCAGCATGAAGGTGACGGAGTAATGTTTTGGGCTGCAATCATGGGGAGAGAGCTGGTAGGCCCCTTTAGGGTCCCTGAAGGTGTGAAAATGACCTTGGCAAAGTATATAGAGTTTCTGACTGACAACTTTCTTCCATGGTACAAAAAGAAGAACCGTGGCTTCCGTAGAAAATCATCTGCATGACAATGCATCTCATGCTGCAAAGAATACCTCTGTGTCCTTGGCTGCTATGGCTGCTAAAAGGAGAGAAACTCATGGTGTGGCCCCCATCCTCCCCTGACCTTAACCCTATTGAGAACCTTTGGAGCATCCTCAAGCTAAAGATCTATGAGGGGGGAGGCAGTTGGCATCAAAACAGCAGCTCTGGGAGGCTGTTCTGACGTCCTGCAAAGAAATTCAAGCAGAAACTCTCCAAAAACTCACAAGCTCAATGGATGCAAGAATTGTGACGGTGATATCAAAGAAGGGTCCTATGTTAACATGTAACTTAGCCTGTTAAGAGGTTTTTGATTGAAATAGCTTTTGATTTCAGTAAATATGACCTCCTCATGCTGCACATTCAACAAATGACCATTTTCAGTTCTTTACAACCGATAAAATGTTTTGAAACTCTGTGCATAATAATTTGGAACAGTGCATTTTGAGTTTTTTATTTTTGAAAATAAATACTGTTATCATTGGGAGGTTTGTTCAATAACATTCAAATTATACCCTAACGGTTGATGACTTGAAAAATATACTGACTGTCATTTGCATCGACTATTAAGGAAAATCTGAGAAAAATATAATTTGCATAATAATTCGGAACACGGTGTGTGTGTGTGTATGTATTTTTATATATATTATTATTATTTTTTTGTATTTCATATTTTTGCTGGTGAACAGGAGGATATGAAATATAAACACAATAATCATTGTGTACATTACATTGCATTTAGCAGACGCTTTTATCCAAAGCGACTTACAATTATTCAAACACCGACGGACGCAGCCATCAGGAGCAATTAGTGGTTAAGTGTCTTGCTCAAGGACACTACAGCATGCTAGCAGGAGGAGCCTGGGATCGAACCAGCAACCTTTAGATTACTAGACGACCAGCTCTACCTCCTGAGCTACCGTCCCGTAGGTATCATCCCATGTAGGTATCATCATTGACAACTTTTCAGCTGCGCCGTTGAGTCCACTCCCACTCGTCACTCCAGCTTCAGCGAGGGGGAGGTACAGTCCATTAAACATACGGGGGATTTATTATTAATCATTTCTAGGGCTGGACCAGACTAAGAATTTTGTCAATCGATTTGGACTCGGCTGTTCAATGCGAATATGAACGGGGCACGACCAGGGGTGGGAATTACAGGGGGGAACGAGGGGGTTAGGACTCTTACTTCCTGGAAAAAACAGAGTTGTCCCTCTCAATATATCATTGTAAACATAACTATATCATTTTAAATAATCCCGACCCTGTGCCCCGATCACTCCCTCTCTCTCACAACATCTCACAACATCGCTGTGGCGCCCACAGCGCGCCAGCGGTGGGTCGCCCGTGATCGTTGCGCCAAAACAGTGTTTTTATTTTAGAAGTAGGTTATTTTACTTTACCCTGTTTCCTTATGTACAAGCACTGTGCGTTCTCAGTCACTCTCTTACAACCCCCGTGCCCCATCGGTGAACCGCAATACCGCGGTTATACATTGCTTCTCACTGCAGTAAGAAAACAATTCATACCCTCAAAGCCCTAGACATGCATATTTATCCATGTTTGAGTCATTTACCTTAAAAGAGTTTCCAGTGTGCAAAAGCTTTTTCAGAATAGAACCTGAGAAAAGAAGGAGAGGGAAACGGGTTAAGCCTCTGCAGCTGTTTTCTCTAAAGATCAGACAGACACTGTCCACAAGGTGTCCTCTCGGCAGTCTCCGCCGGGGACGGGCTGTCCTGACAAACCAATCAGGTGAAAGGGGACACCGCTTATTTTCCTGATGAAAATGAACAACAGTTGGCGGCGAGATGCATTTATGAAGCCTTTGTTTTGTGTGCGTGTGTTGGGGGATGCATTTGCTCTTTCCTCGTCAGGTTGAATCAATGACGTCCTGTGTGTTGGTTAAGTGAAGGAGGAAATAAATTGATGTGCAAGTCCTGAGCCGAGAGAGAAGAGATTAGAAATTGGACGGCAGGAGAAGGATGGAAGAAAGATCAATTTTCTTCAGTTCAGTAATGGATTGTGTCTGACACTCGTGTCCTTGCGTTCGGCGGCGCTCTGAGGGGGAGTGTCCGAGAGGAAGAGTTGTTTATAGAGTTCACGATCGGTTTGCGGCCTTGAGCGCAAGTGCGGTGTGAAACCATTATTTCCAGGGAAGAAACGTCTCCAAAGAACTTCGCCATGGCGTTAAGAGCCAGCGCTGTTTTTTGTGCACTGTGTGAACTAACCACCAGCGTTGGAAGTTCAGTCAGGAACGGGTGAAGAGGAAAACTTTGGGCGGTCCCTGACTTGTGTTGTGAGGACAGGTGAAATCGTGAGTGTGTGGCCTTTTGAGGGGGATGAGCCTTAATGTCTGCACTGAAAATACCCAGGGTGACGGTCAGGCGGCAACACCCCACAAACAAGGACCGTGTAGCTGTGAAATGGCTGTCAAACAGAACTGTTATAATTGAGGTTATCGCTTCCCACGAGGGTCTTCCTGCACGTGTGGGGCTGAAAACTGCGCGAGCATAATTTGATTACTTATTTGCATTTCAAATGAAGTGCTCATTTGCATTTTTCATTTACATCCCCCTCCAAGACTAATTATTTTCTCCTTACCAAAAAGGATTTTAGCATGGCTGCTTCCTACAATATATTCAAGAGGTTATAGCAACATAAGGACAGAGGCAAGGGGTCCTATAGCGTCTTAATGTCTGTCCCAAAGAAACTCTTCAAATTCTGTGCAGTGAAAATGTAAATCACACATACCTATACTGTGGAATTGCCATCTACTGTAGATTTTCTCTGGTAGAAGTTGTAGAATTTTCTGCAAGAGAGAAAGAAATCAGTTATAAAAATGCGTTCAGAAAGGATATGGAGTAGCTGTGCTGTGGTGAGATAGCATGCTTTAGGATAGACCCTTTGACAGTAAAAAGGGAATCCTATTGAGCAGGACATTTCATAGCTTCAGTACAGGCTTTACGCAGACATTCCCGTATTGACCATTGAGGGACCAGGTATGGACAGTGGAACAGCATCGACTGCAGGAATGCCGTGCGCTGTCCTCCCACCTCTCCTCAGCTTGATCCGGCAACATGGTACGACGCTCAACAATGTCATCACTGCACCATCCGCCGCTTCACAACTCAATTAAAGCGCCCTGACCTTTCAGCAGCCTATCATTATGTGAGGATGGAGGGATGGCTTAACTGGGTCCCTATGGAGTGATGAAAGGGCCTAGGAGACTGTCCGGTATGGTGTTGGGGTGTGTGTGTGTGTGTGTGTGTGTGTGTGTCTTTGTGTTTGTGTGGGATTGTTTGTGCACATAAGCGTGGGTGGTTAATGGCCAAGGCTTTGCAAGCAATTGATGCCCCACTTGGCTAGCCACTCACAGAGCCCTAAGCGTTGACTCAATGAGACTTCATGATTGCAATTTAGAGGTCAAGCCCGTCTTTGCCACTTTAGGTACGAGCGCTGACGAGAACCACCAAGCGGGGGACTCTGGCCTGCATGACTAACAGTCCACACTACAAAACTATTTTTCCCATTAAAACCAATGTTATATAGGGTTTTGGCAAATAGATATACAACATTCAAGCCTTGAATATATATAAATACAACAAATATCTGACAGGTCAAGTCAAAATGGACATTTGCCCTAAGTGATGACGCTTGAGTTTTTTATGTTGGAAAGCACGTGTTATTCAGAAATAAAATGCACATATTAGGCAAGATTTGTCAATCACTCAACATTCTGCGGTGCCCTGGCTAGTGGGGGCCAAGAATGAGAAAGAAGCGATCAAAAGACTGAGCGCATTAAAGAGACGGAAGGAGTTACAGCGGAGAGGAGAACAAGTGAAAAAGTGAGCGTCTAACCTAGCTTATCTGCCTTTTCAGGGGAGAGAGGGCCACGCCGCGCCATACCACTGAGGGCCGGCACGGTCCAGAACTCAGCTCAAATTTGAAGCACTCAGTGCTGCAGTTCGTCAACAGGAAAGACACACTTCCTCTTACATCTTCTTCTACCACTCCTTTGTCCTTCAAGAGTAAATCCCAGTCATTCGCAAGAACACTGGAGATGGAGAAAGACAAAGAGCCGTTCCGGTCGTCTCCTCTCTGATCCATGGGACGTGATGACACGCGTGTCTAGGCGTGCTGCTGTACCGCGCTATTGATCCTTCCTGGGATTATTTCATCTCCTGTACAGACTCTGTATGGACCACCCTCCCTCTCCTTACTTAGAGCAGTTGCACATTATTCTAGGTGGTAACGCAGCAGGGGAGCTTCCATAAGCCTTATCCCAGTACATCTGTGTGAGTGTGTGTGTGTGTGTGTGTGCGCGCGTGTGTGTGTGCATGTGTTGCGAGCGAGAGAGAATGTACGCACACAATAACATCTTCTGTCTACCGACGCAGTCTTAGGGGAGGAGAGACGTGAAAGAGAAGGCGAGGCTGGCTCTGGGAGACTCCCCACTGAGAGCGAATGGCTGCTGCGACAATAGGGAATTTACTGGCTGATGTGAGTCCAATACAGAGTCTTGGCGTATCAGAGGCTGGCGGAGCTACTCTAATCTGGAGCCGTACTCCAGCATAAAGATGGAGGCATTACTGCGCGACGCTTACAGCCCCACCGCATTTACATGATCCGTACTTAGATTTCCGGCTGCACCATCCGAACATGGCGCAGAATACGCTTCTCCCAGAGGTGGTCCGCAAGGGCTTTTTGGCAGCGCTGTGAGACAGACTACACACTCTGGGAAAACTTCGGAACACAGACACGTCAGTGGGCGCGCTTAGGTTCTGATTATGCTTGGGTTGATCTTGACATCTAAGAGCAATGAGTTCTTAATTTTAAAACCCCACAGTAATGGGCTATGTCAGGACAAAAAACAGTAGGACTACTAATGGACTGTGATGAGTATCCCAGCCCTTTATGTGTTTGTCACATAAAGCAGTTCTGCCGCTGATTTGTGACAAAGTGATAGAAACGGTATGAAAGCCAGACTGATATCGGTCATTATTTGACTTTTCTTAATCACATCGGGATCGGCAGTCATGCAGTTGATGTGTCTGTATAATAATAAGTATAATAAATAAATAAACCTTGCTTATTTATGCTGTACTTGTCTGTTAAGCACTACTTTTAAGTTATTCACCAAATAAGCGGAGGCCGACTAAGCATTATAAATCCAGCCATGTTTACACTCGCATTTTCGACAGGAAAGCAGTAGGCGATGCGGCATTCATGGGAAACTTGGAAAACTAATTTGTATAGTGATGATGCGTTGCACTGGAATTTCTCAATCATCTTTAACATTTAATTTTTAATCTATCAAAACGCTCTTCGTGTGTTTATTTTTATTTATTTGTTTGGTTATATGTTCTCAAATATAGATACTTAAATAAAATATAAGTTTTTCAAATTGATTCATTTTTTGCACTTTTTTGATAAAATATCGGTCAAAACATCTGCATTGGACCCAAAAAGCTGGCATTGTCAGGCTCTAAAAATATATATAGACGATACCATTTTCTATAGTCTTTCGATAGTCATATTGCCCAGCCTTAATATTAAATATAAAATATAAAAATGTTCAAGTTGTCAATGTTCACATTACAAGTGTTACCCAGTATGCAAGCGCACACTGAGAATGGCATTGTTATGATTGAATGACTACCCTGTCAGTCACGCTCCTCGTTACCTGACGTTTTTTTTTTTTTTCCCCCCCATAGAGAAGCCCCTGTGGCCCTCCAGCTGGTTACACACATAAAGTATGATCAGATCACATCATTATGGCGGCGGCGACTGTGCCAAGAGTCACCACTTTCTGATTCAAAAATTTCATTCAATCAAATCAATTTGTGCAAAATCTGTTCATATTCTGCAAACAGGCAGACGGACTGACAGGGACGGAATGTAACAAAGTTTGATGTTGGAAACTGGCTGTCTGAATTTCACTGTTTAAAGATGATGTGGAGGGAATATCTTTTTTGATTGAGAAGAAATTTAACAAATACGCTATTATAAAACCCTTTATTTTTTATTTCTTAATTTGAAAAGGTTAGATAGATTGGCCAATAATATCATAATTAGATGGGTACCTACACCTTGTCTTTTCTCTTTATAAAGACAGGATACTGCAGTTAAGACTGGAGTAACTTGGGGAAAGTGGCTTGACTTGGGACTTGTCTTGACCAATGTTAAAATGACTTGGGACTTGCTTGAGACCTGGACCAAATGACTTGAGACCTACTTGTGACTTGGAAAAGGGGGACTTGGTCACATGTCTGCAACAAGGAAAGTACTAAATAGCGTGTAGAGTAACATATTTCACAGCTTCATTAAGGTCTACTCCTCCTGGCTCAAAGCATTACTCATTTGAATAGCAACCAGATTTGGTGGATGAAGCAAGGCGTTAAATCAGGCACGGCAGCACCAAAATAAAATTGTTGGAAGGTCATAACTTTTGAATTTACTCAGGGCTATAAAGGACGAAGGAAAGACTGCAACAACAGTGCTAAAATTGAATTATAAAGAAATGTCTGCTTCTGTCTGTGACCAGTGGGTGGCAGCAGGAGAGTGCAATCCAACGCTTCCTCTAGCCTTTTTGTCATACCATCCTCTCTTTTCTACCTTAACCCAAAGTGTCTATGTATTGAAATTGGATATATATCTTGTAGTTAGACACCGGTGGTGTTGGACAGGGGAAGGGAAGTGAGTTCACATAATCCAAATTAGGAATTCACAAAACAAATTGTGTTTCCAAATGAATTCTGGTATAGTAAGACAATACATAATTCTTTCTCATACATTATGAGCGTCACAGTTCCCCTATATAGATGTAGGCAAAGTAACTAAACGGCAAATATAGCTGCAAACATGACGATTCCTTTGTTCTCAGCCTGTTCAACATGCAGACCAAAGCCACACTGGGGTGAATTTGCATAAGCATTAACCAATAATCTTCTGTAGTAGATCAGTCAGTCTTAATGAGGGTTCTATAGAGTAGTAAAAGCAATGTCTTCGACCGGGGTTTCCAAACTTTCCTTCCCTCAGAGACGCCCTAAATTAAACCCGATTCAATCTGAGACAGCCTATTTAAAAGACACATCTTTGTTCATGTATTTATTAGCAGTGAGTGGTCATTTTTTCTGCCAGTATTGGTTCTGTATTTATCCGTTTTTCTATTTCCATTGTAGAGCGGCAGGTTTTGAGCAGTCAAACTCGCGTTAAAGAAATGGATATCCAATGATCTGATATCTTTAAACTTACTACTATACATGGCACGCCACCAGTGCTTAAATTATTCTTCGGCGTGGATAAGCCAGAAAGCTAACACACTCAACTTTGAGCCAAAGCAGTCAATATAAATAGCACTCTGTTGCAGTTATAAATAGCCATTGTGTCTGTGTTTTGAGTGTGCATTATACACCTATTAGCCACAACGTTAAAACCACCACTAATAACCACAAATACTGTTTAGCTCCACCTCGTGCTGCCAAAACAGCTCTGACCCCTCGAGGCATGGACTCCACAAGAACTCTAAAGGTGTCCTGCGGTATCTGGAACCAAGATTTTAGCAGCAGATCCTTTAAGTCCTGGAAGTTGCAAGTTGGGGCCCTATGGATCAAGCTGGTTGTTCCAGCACATCCCACAGATCCTTCATTGGACTAGTCCCTAACCCCAGCCATCCACATGATGAAGAAGTTCTAACGGTACCGTGCCCAGTGTAGACGCTTTTGGCAGCGGACAGGGGTCAGCATGGGCACTCTGACCGGTCTGCAACTTTGCTGCCCCATACACAGCAAGCTGTGATGCACTGTGTGTTCTGACACGTTTCTATCATAGCAGCATTAACCTTTTTGGCAATTTGTGCTACAGTAGCTCTTCTGTGGGATTGGACAAGACGGGCTAGCCTTCGTTCTCCATGCGCATCGATGAGCCCATGGGCGCCCATGAATCTGACGTCCGTTCACCGGTTGTCCTTCCTCAGACCACTTTTGGGAGGTACTAACCACTGCATAGCAGAAACACCCCACAACACCTGCCGTTTTGGAGATGCTCTAACCCAGTCGCCTAGCCAACACAAATTGGCCCTTGTTAAAGTTGTTCAGATCCTTACACTTGTCTATTTACTTCAAGAACTGACTGTTCACTTGCTGCCTAATATATACATCCGTTGACAGGTACCATTGGAAAGAGATGAGCAATGTTTCTCACTTCACCTGTCAGTGGTTTCAATGCTCTAGCTGATCGGTGTATATTGCTGTTTTACGGAGAAATTGTACAGATAAAAAAATGTTAACCGCTAATTTATATATTATGGTCACATCGCTCATTCCCCTATAAACATGTAGGCACTATGAAAAAGATGGATTTAGTGGTTCTCTCCAGGTTCAGGGTTCCTACACATTTTCCATTTAAAAATTCCATACTTTTCCAGACTCAAATTTCAATTTTTCTGACAATATTTGACATTTGAGTTCAAATACCTCGATTTTTATTATGTAAATACAGATACTCCTCACTTAAGGATCGAGTTCCGTTCCTAGGACCAGGTCGTTAAGCGAATTGGTCGATAAGCGAAGACCCGTGTTATTTCACGGTAAGGAGGCGTGGCCATTGCAAACGCTAGTGTAGTGAACACCGATAGACTGTGAGAAGAGACTGAGACTGAGAACGGTAATAAGATGAGATTTATATAGTGTATATAGTATATATAGTAAATATAGTGTATATGGTGTAGATAGTATATACTGTATAGTGTATATAGTATATATAGTGTATACAGTATACATAGTGTATGTAATAAATATAGTGTATATAGTATATACTGTATAGTGTATATAGTATATACTGTAAATTGTATATAGTATATAATGGGGTTGGCGTATATAGGCTTGATGCTGAGATGCTGCAGTATTGTAGGCAGCGTACAATACAGACTGGTATGAGAGCAGGTCACAAGCCCGAACGGTCGTTAAACAGGTAAGTCGTTAAGTGAGGACTACCTGTAAATGGTTTGCAAATCAAACTGTTAACATGTATGTGACATTCTGACTATGTATGCTATTATGTTGCCAAATAATTGCCAGAAGACTGTAGCTAAGTACTGTAGCTCATGCAAATAAATTAACACCAAACCCAGGCAAGTTCATCCAGGCTACCTATACTAATTATTTTCTGAATATTATTGTTCCGCCCCACATATTTTCAACTCTTTTATAAATAACAACCGAAAAGGAGTGGAAAAAAGTGAAATAATTTAACTTTCACGGCATCTGTGTGGCCTTCTGTGTCCATGGAAACGACGGTGAACACAGACTTAACGTTATGGTTTCCTTACGCAGAAACAAGGGTCCGTTTGATTTTCTGATGACTACATCAATGCATAACTCATACATCATTTGGATATTCGTTAGGGGTGTCACGATTCAGATTCAAAATCGAAAATAGTTCCAAATGAGCGGTCGATTTCGAACTTTGAAATCACAATCAGGTTTGCGATTCTGCCCATATTTTTGTGGTAAATATTGTCCAACATGGTCGTGATATTGGGGCGGTAAAGATCCGTACAATGCAGCGTACACTGGTGGGTGTCAACTGCGGCTCATCCCGGTCCGGACCGACTTTCATGAACTATAAATATGAATGCAATTTGAATATAAAAAAAACAGACAAAAAAAACAATAGAGTTCAATATAAGTTCATACAGTTTGTTGCACAGTGAATGCACATTAGAGAGAAATATTCGGTGCCGAAAGTCCGTGTCGGCGGAGAAGCACGACACACCGTCTCCCTCTCCTTCGGAGTTCGTCTGTTATCCCACTGTCCTGTTATCCCACAGATGTAGTGATGAAAGTGGGAAATAAACCCGACCATCACCCAGGGAATGTCTTCTAGCCAGAGGTTCCCAACTACTGGCTCGTGGACGATGCCAGGCCACAGGATATTTACCACCGGGCCTTGAGGACGCGGGTAGATTTTTTTCAGGAACGATCTGCAATCTGCTCAACAGCAGGGCGGCAGCAGGAAACGGAGTAAATTAAATACATCAATACATCAGAAGAAAAGATTGCTCTCATCAGAGCTGCGGAACTGCAGGTAGTTATTTGCCTTTTGCTACCAGCGTTCCCCTCCGGCAAAAATAGCATCCTTTTTTATTGATTATTCCCTTATTTTGGTGAGTAACTTAAAGTAATGTAATAAGTAACTTATTGTCCATTATTCTAAAGTCTAGTTTTGCTAAAGCTCTTCTGTGTTTAGGTGTGTTGTTTACACATTCTCATATTTTTGTTTTTATTTATAATTGTTATTAAGAGAGTGATGCTGAGAGTGTGCCCATTACGCACAGTGCTTTTTTTATATAAAGAATAAGGAAATTGAGTAAAATAAAGTAAATATAAAATAAAAATAATGTTTTTATTTTCTTTATTGAGAGGAATGGGACACGTGATTGCTCCCTCTCCACTGAGTGAGAGAGGGGCGCAAATTGCACCCCGATCGCTCCCTCAGAGAACACACAGAGGACCCAAAACATACTTGCGTTTTTGATTAATGATATCATATTATTTTCGAGAGCTTTAATGGAGGACAGATGAACAGATTAGGGGCATTTTTTAAATTATTCTTCTTTTTGCTAAAAAAAAAAAAAAAAAAAAAAAAAATTAGATCAGGGCTTTTTTTTTTTGATTTATTATGAACTAACCCCATTTGTCCTTCATTACTTTTCATATACTTTTCACATATTAATAAATAACTGGCCGTTTGTATGAAGCGGACGTTATCTGTCATCAAAACCTTTGAGACCCGCCTCTTTTATCTGATTGCTAAGTGACCATAATGTGAAATTGACAAGCACTGCTGCTGTTTGGGGTGTGGGGGTCAGAGACCATTAGCCAAGGGAGAAGCAAAACAATAAAACAGAGAGGAGATACTGATGGCTACCCATGATACAGCTTGACATTTTATTATTCATGACCTACTTTCACCATTTACATGCAGGGTGGATTTTGTGCTGCGATTTATACAGTTATTTATCAAAACTAATAGTCGGCCTGCCAAGAGCGCCAGAGTATAATAATAATAATGTGTGCCATGTAATCTCTAATCTCCCTTTATCAGTCCCTGCGATCACAGTACTATCACCAGAGGGTTTTTTACAGGAGACAGGTTCCACCTCAGAGGTTCCCAGTTCAAACTGCTCCACTGTGGATCTAAGGAGGAAATTATTCACCCAAAATCAATATCAGACAAAAAGCAAAAACAAGTTTTGAGGGAGTTTTCCGTGCGGATGACAGCGTGGTCCAGAATTCAAAATGCTGAGTCAGATCCGAGTGACAAATGACCAAGGTCAGGGTAAGGTCACATCCTGGGGAGACAGTGTGGCAAACCATGCAGCAGATGTTAGCATCCATACGAGGTTGCTTGATCACAGGGCCAAAGGCTCAAAACTCTCCCATAATCTGTCCCACAACCTCTGATGGCAGCTGGAGCCAAATCCCCGAAAAGATTAAAGGTCATCTATGAACATGAGAGAGGACAAACACACCAGAGGGCCTCAAGGCCTGGGACCCAAGTCAGTTGACTCATGAGTTCAGTGTTGTGACAGTGACGACAGCAAAAGAGATCAAGAGTGTGCGTGTGTTTGATCCTTGTTGTACCTGCACATACTGAGCGAGCACTGTTGGTGCCCAATTGGTTTTCAGAATCATTCCTCATCCGTCTACTCCTCCTTTACTCGCAATTAAGCTTCACAGCCGTTGAACAGTCGGAGGTTAATTGGAAATAATGTACTTTGAAATCAATTTGATATAGAGATGGGAGGCAGATGGGGTCGGTGCCAGGAATTATTCATATTAACGGCTGAGGTGAAATGACAACCAAAGGGAGGGACCACATACCACACTCTTAATACATGCGATAAAACTAATCACCTGAAGCTTGTTTGGAGAAAAGAGAAGCCTCACTGCTTCATCAACTTTTCCTAAACTAGGCCTTGTTTGCATAGCCGGAGGCCAGAGCGCAAATGTGGCAACAACATGCAGAGATAAGAAGGGCATGCAAATTTTCCCCCTGTTTTGTCCAGCCTGCTTTCCTTTCAAATGAATACACGTATATGCAAATACCACTGTAGATAAACTCGGCAAGGCGAGGCTTTTCACTGAAAAGGCCCTTTTTAGTAAAAAGCCTTGACCTTGAGCAACCTTTCAATTCATTACTTATTTCAGTGATCGTCAAATTACCCGATTGGCTAGGTAATACATTCTTCCGTGCTGCCCTGCCCTAGCCTAAACAGTTGAACGTATAGGTGTTAGAGTTACCCAGCAGACTTTCATGGTGTGACAATAATTGTGGTTAAGGCGAGTAGAGTATGCTGGTTTGGCAACAAAAAAAACAAACAAATGTCCTTTATGTTTAATTGGAATGTGATGGCTTTCTCTTAGTCATAAGCTCAATGATCTGCTGAGCATTTAGGTCAGTGAGTGAGAGTGAACTGCTAATAGGTGGTGCAAAACTGACTTGTTCCTCCTAATGGCCCTAAAAGGCCAATATCAGTCTATCGCGTTGCCTACAATGCTTGTTTCAGTCAGTGACATGTATCGACGAGTGTTGCTGGCTAAATGCCTGTAAAAAAGAAAGCTAGCCGTAGCAATGTTGTAGCATTCTTACACAGATGCACATCCCCCCCATCTCTGGAAGCAGCATCCCTGGTTGATGGCACCAGACACAAAGAAACCTTGGAAAGGATTGGAGATGGCTGGTGGTGGAGGTGGCTGTGGGGGCAGGGACGCTACAGCACCGTTTAGGGGGAGGAACAAAAGATAATCCCCCTCAAGGCACCCATTACTACAGCAGGCTGAGAAAGGGTGGGGTGTGTGTATGTGATGCTTTGCCACAGCAACCGATAAAAGGGGGTCACATACCTCATCATGACAGTGAAGTAATCCCCATGGAGCAAGCAAACCCCACACACAGACTCACATTTCAGGAATCCATGTCACAGTCTCATTCGGACAAGGATACAAGAATGGAATGCAGGGAAGGACTGATACAGACACTGTAGTGCTATGGGATGTCAGCATGAGACCGGGTTGGAATGGGGGATTGTATCAGATAGCATCTCCAATGCAAAGACCTGCATTGAAGACTGCCGTTTCCGAATTGGTATTGGAAGCGAAATGTGTCATTGGTCCATCCTTGCAAGGTGGAAAAGAAGCAGATGCAGACAGACTGAGGGGTGACATCTTCTTGTACTATGGCCAAATTTTTTTTTTTTTTAAATAATAAAATAAAAATAAATGACCGTGACCAGAGAAGGGGCCACTGTAGCTAAGGGGGGAGTCTTTATTCTTGGACTGTCATTCAGTGTAAAGAGTGTCGGAAAGTACAAGACTGATAAATGGCTTTTGTTCATAGAGATGTCTGAACACAGCTTATTCGACACACAGCTCTGTAGTGCCTTGGTACTAAGTATGGTACTTGTACTAAAATTACAGAACACAGCATTGCCAAAAAGGTTACAAAAGAAGATTAAGTTGACCGACTCAATACGCTCAGAATGCTACCATCATAGCAACTCGATTGTCACCATTCTCACCCTGAACTAAATATCACCTCTTACTAACATACCATAAAATATCATTGTATAGTTGCCCACATAAAAGTATGCATGAATGTCATATTTACAACCAGTTGTGATACAATGTGTGTAATCTCATATAAAAAGAGGGTCCACATAATGCACTAGAGCTGAGGTTCAGAGCAGCAGTTTATCTTTCCTTTACAGACTGCTCAAAGTGAACTTATCTCCCCAATACAGAGTAAAAGCACACATTGCAGGACAGGGCTAAAAAGGGACATGTCAGGGTTAAGCTGCTTTAAATAATACTTCTTTTTGAATGGATAACCGCATAAATATGTAGGAGTTAAGTAAATCTGGACCATATTTACAGGTTCAATGATGGAATGTGTGTAGACGGACTAGAGAAGGCTTCAGGGTAGCTTAAGAGGCAGCCCAGCAAGATGGCTGCCCTCACCTCAAAGATGGAAAGGAAGCTAAACTGGGGTTCAGGTTTAACAATTTATTCATAACATACCATAACGTCAAAATAGAAAGAATCAATCAACACAAAAAAAAAAGTATTTTGTCAACAATATTTTTATAAAATTGAATAGGGGAGGTGGACAATTAATTGAATCAATTAATATATTTTGAATCAACCTTTAATAGAAGCCATGGCGTTCCCCACCTACACCCGTCCCCTTAAACAAAATAAACACTACCCTAAGCAGGTAGTAGGTAACATGATAACATGGGAACAGAGACGAAGCTGCATTAGGGATACACAACTGGTCCATGGGGAATGCATCACTGGGAATGGAGTAGAGGGTGTGTGGTGTCTGGTCTGATGCTACTGTAACACAGCCATGATTTTCAGAGAGATACGTTGAGTGTGTAGGCCCTTCACTTTGCAGACGCAAGGATAATCTTCTTCTGGGCCGGCTGCGCTGGGAAGAGCTTTTGTTGACATAGTTTGAGGGACACTCCCCTTTACAAACTGCTCTCGCCCGATCTGAATGACCAGGACAGAAAGAGGGACAAACGGGACATCCCTCCCCCTGATCCCTGCTCAACCACCAAGCTCCCACGCCCTGCCCTGAGCAAATGTAACTGGAGAGCTGGCTGTTTGTACTGGAAACTGGAGCCGCTGTTGCAGTCAGGTGGGAAAACAAGGCGGAGGACTTTAACCTCCAGCAGTCAGACGACATGGGCAGTAAAGCAAACCGTGCCCTGCACACACACATGCACGCGCACACGCACGGACACTATACATGTCTTGGAGGAGGAAATATAAATTCAGCATCATAAATAATGGGAACTGAACTGCCAAAGGAATGGCCTGTGCGCAAATAAAAAGCAGCAAAGCAGAGGTAATTGTTTTTTTTTTTTTCCCTCCTTAACTCAATCAGCAATCGGTTACAAGGTTATTTCAGACAAATTTCAGGAAGTAGCCTGACTTGCACGGAGGTGGCATTGAAGCTGTAGCCCCTCCCCAGAGTTCAGTAAACACATTGAGGCTGCAGGAACTCTCAACACGAATGGAGACACAAGCAGGGAAAACGACAGGGGGACAGACACTTACTTCAAAAATAAAGAGGATAGAGTCCAGCTCCTCCCTTTGAGATTTGTTCCCTGAAAGAAAAGGAGAGTGGTTGGATTTATAAGCAAATAATAATAGACACACAATCAGTGAAAAAGCAATTAAAATAGATGATTTTACAAGTAATGTGTTGAATGTTTTCTTAATCTGAATCATTTATATGACAACAAGTGCCTGGATGTGTGGTATGTTGGGATTGAGATGTAGGAGGAGGGACAGCAGCTGAGTGTCCCTTGAATTACTTAAAGGCATGGCGCGTGGGTGCGTGCCTGTTTGTGTGTTCAGGTAAGATCTCTTCCTTGAGCACTTATGGAGAGTGAAAGTGCTCCGCTCTGTGTATCTGGGTGTCACTGTGTGTCGAGTTGTGTCAAGTGCTGTTTACAGTATGACAGATAAACAGCACTTTTTTTTTTATCTAGCAAACACTCAGCGTCCGATGCGAGCCTGATACCGAAGGACTAGAAGAAAACACACCAGTTCTGAGAAACAGCAAATATGAACTGAATTTTGGCTTTGGTCGTTTTTGTAATTTTCTCCAATGTTCATTATCTTAAGTGTCAGGAGTTCATTACTTTCCCATTACTCAATTCTCCCATGTAGAGCTGAATATTATGACATACTCATTATAGATAGAATGTACATCAAATCTTCCAAGAATACAACCATCTATTAAAGTAAGCTAAATTATTCTGTGGAATAAGGGAAGAGAAAGAAAATCTTGTATTTCCCACAGCGCGTCTCTGTAGCCTGAGGTGGATAATATATCACTTTTATAAAGCAGTGAATAAGCTCTGGGGCTTTAGTGCTGATTATTTCAATTCTCTGCTTTCCCCTAGTCCCAAATCACTGCCCGTTCTATGGCTGTAAAATCACGTGGTTGCGTTACAGACCACGGTCTTAATTCATGTTTAGCTGACTGGCCCAAAGCGAGTGCATGAACAGGCTTGGATATAGACTGAAGTGAACCTGACACCTTGTTAAAAAAAAACAAAAAAAAAAAAAAACTCTCTAATGCTAGCCATGTTGGCTTTGTGTTCACAACAATTCCCCCAATAAATAATGAATGCACATGCAATGGTCCTCACCTTTTTGCTTTAAGTTACTTTCCAGTGTAATGAAATTTTCATAGAAGATAAAATAAATCTGAGAACAGTTGCTCTCGAAGAACGTCTTGAGTTCACTCTTCTCAATGATATCTGCAAATGAAAAACAAAGACACGGTCAAAGGAATGTACTCAATAATCAGAAGACAACGCTTAACTCAAAATGTAACTGACAGCATAAACCTAGCGACATATCAAGGATCAACAGGTAAAGCAAATTTAAAAATACAACACATGAGATGGAGCCTACAGTGAACCATTAAAGGAGTATTCATATCAAAGAAGCCTACTCTATATGGATTCTAATGTGTGTGTGTGTGTGTGTGTGTGTGTGTGTGTGTGTGTGTGTCTTAAGTAGATGAATCTGCATGTACATACATGTGCATGCTGGTCTACAGGGACCTGTCTCACAAAGTGCCAATGGGAACCTGTGCCTAGCCTTGTATCGAGGACACATTTCCTCCCCGCTGTTCCCCAAAACCTGCCCGCTTCACAACACTGGAGTCGCATTTGAAGAGTGTGTGGGTGCGTGTGTGTGTGTCTGTAAAAGGTGTGGTTTAAGTGTTACACAATGTCAGGCATAAACAGACATAAATAAAAAAAAGTCTTACAGATCTCTGGAGATCTATGAGAGAGTTTGGGCGGCTGGTGTGTGGTGTATTAGGTGTGGTATTGTTATAGGAAAAGAGAGCTGGCCCGGATCGAGGCAAGTCTGAAGGTACGGGAGTGGTCACACACACAAGCTCGGGGCAACAATAAATAGGGACAGATATAGGCCAAGCACTCACAAAGTCACAGACAGACTGGAGATGGCGAATTCCCAACACACTTCATAAAATGTCCAAATGAAGCATGAATACGAGGCCGGGCTCTCATACAACCGCGGTAACGAGATCGGCCTGGTCTGAATAATCAGATACAGGCCAGGAGGAGCGCTGGCACACTAACAGAGCAATTAAGACTCACCTTCTGTTGGGAGTCTCCCTGTACCACATGGCATGCTGGAAGACTCCCAAAAGCAGCATTTTGCAGTCAATGTGCGACAAAGACACTTGTGATTTTTTTTTCTGAGCCCTGAGATTTAGGTTACAGACAACTAAACCACCACTGCACAATGAATTTGTACTCATGGCTAAAGGTGGAGCACAGCAGCTTGTGTGTGTGTGTGTGTTATAATATAATAATACATACGTACACACACACACACACACACACACACACACACACACAAAACATGTATTCCATTCACACACTTGTGATATTCCCTTAGGATAGGCAATTATGTTGAACTGACAGGGATGCGCAGCTGTACAGGAAGGAACTGGCAGACCTGCGTTGCTCAACTGAGAAATGTAGAATATCTAACACACACCAGAGCATCTAGATTCCAGAAGCATCTTGTCTTTCTTCTATGAACCAGAAAGCCTGCGTTACATATACAAATACAGAAACTAGACACAGGAGGCATTCGTGGCATTATCTCCAAAACCATGAACCAACATTTACAAAATTTATCGACGATAGGCCTTTTCAGTCTTGGAGGGATTACTCTCTGAACATAATACTGCTTGGAGCCACTAAAGTAAGCCGTCAAAGCTAAGTGGGACCAAGTCTTCTTTAGAAAAGGTTTGCAAAGTGAGGCACACAATCCTCTTACTATGCTGAATTTGAGGTCAAAAAGGAAAGGGTAAGGTTTCTCTGGCAAGGTGATAATTTTACCATATTCTTTGACGTTTTCTGATAAATGTGAGCTCATATAAATACCGAAGAGAAATAAAGACAAGACTCCTTTATCATTTAACAAGGAGCTATCTACACCTAACACATAGTGTAAAATGTTCCAAAGGAGACAGAAAAACATTTACATTAATGCCAATACATATTCAGCATTCAGCTTTCCACGGAACAACGATATTACAACGTTCAATAGAAACATGGACCTGGATTTATTTATGATGAAAGCTCAAGGAGGGTTGAGCCTTGCGTGATGCTGTTGGTGCCGCCATCCTTACTGTTGCAGACTTTCCCATTAAAAATGTATTAAGTGCTCTGTCTCCCCTATAATAATTATATCTCTGCACTAAAGTGAAAAATCTTTTACAACCAGCCCAGCGTCAGTCTGAACTGATTACTTTTTAGTTTGCCACGTGATAACTGTGCATGTGTATATGCCTACACTGTTTGTTTATCTGCATTGCAGGTCAGATCACTGGATCACTCATTTGCATTTCAGATGGTATCCCTCTGTTTTTCTGAAGCAAACACACACACACACACACACACACACACACACACACACACACACACACACACACACACACACACACACACACACACACACACACACACACACACACACACACACACACACGCACGCACGCACGCACGCACGCACGCACGCGCACCTTCCTCGAAGTGTCCACCTCCCAAAGGAGGCCCCACATCATTAAATGCTCTCTTTGCTTCAACAGCTATTGATGTAGACAGTGCTAGCTTACAGTCATCAGGGCAGCGGCAGACATTGAGCTAATCAGATCTGTTCAATTCACACTCCGCAAACTGTTCTGCTCCGTCAACCTTGAGCACTAGCACGCACACACACACACGCACGCACACACGCAGGCAGGCATGCACGCACGCACGCACGCACACGCCTTGCAAGACTATACTTCCTAACCACAGTAGACAAAGAAAATAGGATTAAGGCTGTGGAATAGACCATGATAAGTTATATTAGCCAACAATTTTCAGTCAAAAATTATTTCAAGATATCTGAAATTCACTGCGGCAGAGTTTCAGTGGCGACGGGCTGCAAGGCCCCGAGAGGCTCTCAGGGCCCTGGAGCTGGAGTCTCTTATCTCAGCCTGTCACACGGTCCGGTTTTCAACACTGCTTATTCAGTTGGAGGGCGTCCTGTCTGCTGGCCTGCCAGCGAGCTCAGGAAAACATGTTGACTCATCAGCAGAACTGCTGCATGCCCGGGGAGCAGAGGTGAGGGGCGAAGAGGAAGGAAAGGAGGAAGAGAACAGTGGAAAGGAAAGGAGAGGAGAAGGAAGCCCAATGCCGACCACTTTGGTCGGTGTGTGTTTGGGCGTCCATTCCAGGTGTTACGAGATTGATACTCCAATCTTGTTGTTTTTTATCTATGAGGACATCATAGATACATACATCTTTAATAGTAGTTTGCGTTTAAATCATAGAATAAAAAAGAAACACAACAAAACCTACCTCATGTTTAACAAACAGTATATTTCATTTAATAACCAACAAATAGGCGTAAATAAATCCCAACACTGAAAACAGCTGCCACATTTATCCCCGTTAGAGTCCTATACTAACACAATTTGTCTGCTGGTAATTGAATATCAAACACAGGCAGCTGTGAGTTGTTTGCGCGTAAGCTATTAATTAATTCTACGATAATCTAATATTAGAAGAGTAGACCAATTTGACTTTGTGTGAAGTTTGTGTCAATGCTTAAGTGTAGATGTGTGTGTGTGTGTGTGTGTGTGTGTGTGTGTGTGTGTGTGTGTGTGGAGAAGTTCCATTTGACATGCTGCATGTCAGACAGGCATCAGAGCCTCTCTAATTCTGATCTCTCTAGCCTTCACTCTCTGCTCGCCGTTTGCACAAATCCCCAGAGCCAGCTAGCCCGCGGAGCATGACGGATGGAGAGGAAAAGGAAAAACAAAATAAAAAAAAATAAAAAAAACAAAACAGTCTCAAGGCAAGATGGAGAGGAGCAGTCTGATGGTAGCAAGACTGAATCTGAGAAGGTGCACCTCTACTACATTAGAACGGGCATGAACAGAAACACTTATTTTCAGTTTCTCCTCACGGCAAAGGTTAGAGCCTCTCCATTGTCAGCGTGTACTGTCACTGGCTGAAGGGCTTTCGTTGCACATAGAGATGGGACCGATCCGATCCAATATTGTATCGGGTGCTGATACCGACTTCATTCACTCATGGGATATTGGAATGACGTTGCCGATCCATGTGCCGATCCAAATTCTATTCCATAGGTTGTTCTTGACCATGAACCAGTCTTTTTATTTTGCTAATGCTAATTTTGCTTTAACGGTCTGCCTCCTCGAGAATTAAAACTCGGCAAATAATTTAATTGTAAAGCGCAATGCACGAATAGTAACTGGTCGTTGGAGTTTGGGAAACCATCGCGGACTGAAGCAGCCAGTGAGCTGTCTTTGTCCTCAAAATCAGATGTCGTGATGCGATGTATATAATATGCGCCACTATAGAGCTACCAAGAGTACAAGCTCTATTTGTGCAGCTCCACACGGAAACGAATCACAGGTTGAGGATTCAAAACTACACAGCTACACCCTTTGCAGAGTTGCTGTTATCCGATGATTACTAGTTTTTGACCGGGAAAATGTGTTGAAGTCCAACATATTTAAACCTCTCAGGTCATAATGTCCAGTGAAAAAAATTTCCTCAAAGTACTATTTGAATTAGTGCTGGGTGATAAAATGACAACGATTATTATCACCATATTTTTCCCCTTTATGTTGAAATAAACTTGATCATTTCGATAAAAAAAAAATCTGCAGATCCGTTCATTTCCATGTTCAGCAAGTTGCAACGGAAAGCCAATCAGTTTGGACCATCTAAAGCTGACCTTTCACCTCGAACCAATCACATTTGTCGATATATAAATAAGCCCCGCCCACAGGCTGCACTTGTAAACACAGTACACACGGAGCAGAGACAGAGCATAGCGTCCAAAGCTCTGAGGAGAAGCATAAAAATGATGTATCCTTGACAACAGGGACACATACATCCATAGTTCGCCATTTTTTTCCAATATTTAAGTTCGACCCAAGGCAGAGTAAAATATACGAGAAATATGCGACGAGATGCTCAGACGAAGAGGGACACCACAATTTATTACTACACCTAATATTTAGACATACTTGCCAAAATTGTATTTAAATGAAATGTTCATTTTTATGGTAGTTATTTATTGATTTATTTTTACGTGTTCCTTTTTTTTTTTTTTTTTTTTAACTCTCCAGGTCCACTAGCTGTATTCCACCTTATCTGCCCTGTACTGGCTGTAATATGCAGGTCTGGCTGCCTTGTCAAAAGCTCTGCTGAATGTCAAGGGAGACAGGGAATGGTCAGCACCTTAAGGAGACCGTGGTTCTCTATTGCTTTGCCATAATAGTGTAGTGTTAATTCTGCCTAGGGGAAGGCCTTCCTTAGCAACAACACGTCATTGGGACTATGCTGTATGTGTGTGTGAAATTAATGGTAACTGAAAGAGTGGTTTTTTTTTTTGTTTGTTTGTTTGTTTTTTTTGTTTTTTGTTTTTTTTTAATCTGTGCTGTCAGCGTGCTGGTCATACAACACAGAGTATTTTTATGCCATTGCATCTAGGGCAGAGTTAGTCTGCAAGTGGAGTTCAACTTCTCAACCTGCAATGCAACTCTTTATTCATTCTTTAATCATCAAGAACTGCTGCAATAACTCTGTCCTGTGGACGACCTGTGGGATGAGAAGAGCACAGCTTTTTGTTTGACAGCACCAATCCCTCTCTTTGGGGAACGATCTTTCCATGTTTTGGTCTCTAAACAACTAATCACTACTTCAACAGGGGGATAATCACCACGGGTGAGACAAATAAACAAACAACCAAACAACACTGTAAAACGTAAACATAGAAACATCTGATGACAACATGTATCGACAAAACTGAGTTCATTAAGTCCAGGAAAACTGGCACAGCAATTCGGCACATGGCCTCTTCCTGTCGTAGTTATGGCAGTAAATAAGGGAGAAAAGAAGAGGGATGCAAACAGGAGGGTGTTCGGGGGTGTGTTCAAAGCAGGTGCTGGTGGTGTATGTGTGTGCCTGTGATGAGACCGCCTGTATGTTTGCTTGTGTGTGTGTGTGTGTGTGTGTGTGTGTGTGTGTGTGTGTGTGTGTGTGTGTGTGTGTGTGTGAGATGTTTCTACCGGTGAGTGTATGGGACTTGTCCCAATTGGTTCTGGTGTATGAGGTCGGAATTATCGTAGAAGCCAGGCACCGAGAGAGGTCCCGCACCGACAGACCACCCCGCCACCCATCAACGCCTTGCGCAATGGCAGGCCCATCCTACCACAACTGGCTAGACGCCCCATCCAGCCGCGAGCCCCGAGCACCCATCCACGGATGTCAGGCCCCCCCCCCCGCCGACAGCCAGATATATGGGCCCTCCACCCTCCAGTGAAATGTTAATTAAAGCAGCTGCACTTGTTACTTCTTGCTCACGAATGGAAATTATTTGATTTCAAGTTGTAATATTGGTAATATTTATTTATTTATTTTTAAAATGCGGTTAACTGACGGGACTTATTTTATTTTGAATATTCAATAAAAAATATAGATCTACATGCCTTCATTATACCCTTCCTTATATAGGCTACCTACCAATTGTTTTTAAGCTCAATAAACACAGATAATATTTGACCGGAATCTCTCCTATTTGTCAGGAACATTGAAATCTTCCAGGACACGTGGACCGGCACCAATTTTTCCAAATGGAAACTCTGGTCTTTTGGCTTGAGTGTCCGGTTTAAAACCAAAATAATCCTCAAATATAATTATCGCCACCATATGGAAGGGGAGAGTCTGGCCTGTAAACAAATACAAGTAAGAGGAATCTGTGGTTTTCCTGGATAAAAAGCACTACAACATTTACATTTCTCAACCGATTTCAATGAGTCCTTTTTATATTCAAGGGTTTGCGATCTACATGGAGTAGAAAAGAGAAAAAAAAAAAAAAACTTTCCCTTACTCCACGACCGTTCCAATATGGCTGCGATGTTGACATACAATCCAAAGGCCCAGGTCCAGATCTGGATGTTTTTCACATCTTTTTTCAAATATTCACTTTAAAGAACTACACTTGTTTGTATGTGAAGGTAAGTTGTGAAGTATGCGAGGCCTACTTAACACACAGGTCAAATAAATTGCTCTGGAATACATTTAAATGTAATGGATCTTTGTGGGGTTTTTTTTGCTCTTTTAATAAGGTGAAGTGCTGTTTGTTTTACTACAGCCTCATGTAACCTTACACATAATACCAACAACAACAAGAAAAAAAACAACAACTCTGGGATCGGAATCAGTATCAGTATCGGCATCGGCTCATATGTATTGGAATCGGATCGTAACTGAAAACAATGGACTGGTGCATCTCTAGTTACATAACGGTCCTCAGTCTCGTCAGTGGGCCACCGCTGGCGGGACCCTTCACTTAAAGGGCTCCTCTGACTTCTTAGATGTTACCTGTTCTCCTGGCTGGCGGTGGCATCGTATCCCCAGCCTCGACATGATGACTGTGTCCTTTTACTTGACACCCCCCCCTGCAGAAATCACCAGCCAAAGAGAATGAAAACAAGGCCCGTCTGATTCACAGACAACAGTGGCCTTGACATTGATGTCATCTCCCATCTGCTCTCGGAGGAAGCAGTGTTTTAATGGTGGAGATCGGAGCTGAAGGAGCTGCCGGCCCCGATAAGTCGCCGCTCTTGTTTGGAAAAGCCTGTTTCAGGAAGTTGAAGTGTGCGCCAAGGCTCAGCTGGCTTCACTCACGAAATGCATGCACAATCAGATCCAATCTAAAAGTGGCATTAGATCTTCCTAAAGTGTATTTAGGAAGATCTATAAGAACATCGTGGCATTAATATTTTTTCTCTTACCTTAATTTGTTCTTTGGTACTATCAAAATGTATGTTGTGAATGTTTGAAACATTCTTTTAACAATTCTTAAAAATAAATAAATGAAATAAATTATGAATCAATTATGAATAACTGCTGGATTACATTGGTAGACATGAACTACTGATTAGAATAGTATGAACAAAGCTTGTTAAGTGACTGATGGTGTTAGATAGAGGTACTGTACCAAGGGAAGGGTGTGCTGTCAAGCCTGACAACAATGGAACATTTTCTTTTATTTGAATGGATACGTTTGTGATTCTCTTCTTGGGTCTTTTCACCGTCCTTTGGGCCATTTTCTCATGTATATCATTATAGTGTTGACAGGGGTCTGTATGGGCCGATGCATCCTGTTTACTTTGTATTCATTATCGGGTACACCTGAAGCAAACAGTAAATTGCGGGACTAGGAATGCTTCATGAATCGACCATTGCTTTTACGTAGGCTCAAAAACAAATTAAAGGAAATAAAAAGAGTTTTGTGAATGTGGCCCAGTGATATATGAGCAACAGAGGACAAATCAAGGATCAACTTTTGCTCCAAATGGTCTATAAGTAACTCCGCTTGGTCAATTTAAAATCTATTCCTTATTGACTGCAAAACAAAATACTGAACTCAACGCACAATTTTGCTTACTAGGGCTTAATAACCTACAGTAAGGTCATAATGTCAGTTTGAGCTGCACAATGTATTCACGGTTGGTTTATTTGATCAGTATCACAATCTATCACAAAGGGCTGCAATGTAATATTATATAATCTATAGGTGTGCCTCTCACTGCACTTAAACCGATTTCCCCAACCAGTGATATCATCTTAATAAAATGGCCAGAGACCTACATAAAATAAGTGGAAAGAGTTAACTAAAATAACAACCACAGATACAATGTTGACAGTACAGGAGTTGATACCAAAACAGGGAAGTGCAGTCTGATGTGTGAGGCAACACTAACGATAGAAATCTTTACTTCTTTACTATCACTTCAAATCCAACCAAAAGGAGTTACATGACAAATTTCTGCTGAAAAAAACTGAGATGAGTTAGAGGAAGTTAGTTTCATTTCATATTTTACATTTTCACCAGCATTACATTGTCGGATAGATGATCCAAGACACATTCAAAAATAAAATCCTGGATGCAGTCACACTGTATTTTCCAAAAGATATGCTGCTAATTCACAATGTTGCCAAGTTGCCATTCACAAAAATATATGACAAATGTCCAACATACGTGGAATCAAAACTGAAGCAAATGTCCAACTTTGCAAGTTTGGCCAACCTTTGATCTAGTAGCACAACGGAACCCTACATCAGCATCACTGTGCACTTTTAATGGCCTACTTCCCCAATGAAAAGAGGGCTGTGGTGTAGGGGTGGTGTGATTTGAGCAGCCACACTTGTCCTGGGGCTGTACACTTTTTGCTCATTGATTGGTCTAACGAGCAACAGGTAAAAACACAGACAGACAGACAGACAGACAGACAGACAGACAGACAGACAGACAGACAGACAGACAGACAGACAGACAGACAGACAGACAGACAGACAGACAGACAGACAGACAGACAGACAGAGGAGAGGAGCCCTTGTCATGACCATCTGCTCCGGGGCTTGTTCCACCTAGCCCACTCGCTACAATATACAGTACTTGTGTGTCTTCTACTCCATCATCTGTGTCTCTGTGCCGCCCTGAAAACACCACTTGTGTAGCGTGTGGCAGGCGAAACTGCCACAAGGGCGTACAGTACAACAGTTTGCAGTGTTTTATTACGAATCCAACACTGTTTAGGTCATTTAGCTTATTGAATTATAGGTTAAATTTCATAAATTGTATAGATTTCTGGACTTACTACACTTAAAATACTGAAAATACTACACTTAATGCTATACGATAATAAATAATATATAAAAAATGAAATACGCTGAATAGATTATTAACATTAGAATTTAGTTAGACTGTTGCCATTATCATAGTCATATTGTAATTGCATTATGAAACACATTTATCGCATACTGTATGAAAATGTTGTATGTTGTATGAAGTTGTGTTCCATCATGATGTGACAATACAGGGAACCTGTTCCCTTCACTATGTGGGAAAACCAGCTGGAAAATAATAACCTGTAGCCAGAGCTGATGGCCATAATGAAATATTCAGGAGAGACGCAGCAGCCTTCTCACGTGAACTGTTGGGGCTGATATATCCCTAGGACACCCACCCATTATACCTTCTGGAAAGCAATCTCACTCAAATGTCAGGGATCACACAGAAATGCAATGTTTCCCTGCCCTCTGACCAGCTGAGATGGAGTCCACAGGATGTCAAATGCCATCATGTCACTGTGTTTTTCTCCCTGTGCTTCATGGTAACCTCTGATGCCAAGGGTCAGAGGTTGGTTAGAACATTCCCAGCATTTCACTGAAAAAACACTGAAAACATTACAGCACCGCCACCCATGTGGAGATTAAAGGACTTTTTCAAGACTATACTGGATAATCAGTGGTTCTCTATACTGCATGTCATTCCACTTCAATAGGATATCTTGATTCGCCCAGCTAGCACTTGGAGGGTGCACTTTCTTTGTCCACCATGTTTGCTGAATGTGTGAAGGTCATCGAGAATGCTGATGCCTATGGCATATTTACACAGTCAAAACCAAACGTCAAACCCTTCTGCCCATGGCTCACAGTTTAAACTCAATCAGCCTGCTATCTGTGTGATGGCAAGAACGCACAGTTACTGTTCAAAAGTATGTCAAATGATATTTAACCCCCTGGGAGTTTGAGGATGAGTTAAACGCCTCACCAAGACTTTGATCAGACAGAGGCTCATTAGTATGAGCTCCAGGACAGCTAGCACTGCAGGTGCACTCAATTTTTGGCACACTAGAGCTGGGGGGGGTGGAAAAGAGAGTGATACGTTTCTTTGGCAGAGAGCTCAGAGCAGAGCCAGAGGGCTATTGAAAATCCCAGGCACAAGAAGACATGGCAGTGGCTGCTAATACAGGAGGCACAATAGTTTATCTACATACACACACATGGATACAGGATTCCTGGGAAAACAGAAGGGGCTGCGGGAGGTGGATAGTTTCATTTGAAAGAACAGAAACATGTTGTCTTTCAGGGGTAATGCATTTTCACAGTCTGCATTTCGTAGTACGTCAGAAATAGAGACAGGACCCCCATTGAAAAGATGTATCCAGACAGGAAAGCCAGCAGCAGTCCGCAACAAAAACAGCAAACAAGTACACATTATTCAAAGCAGTATATCTAATGAAGCAATTCACATTATATCTGATATTTTACTTAAATAAATTATTTATTAGATATTCTTTGAAGCCCAGCTAATCAGAGAAATGTCCATCGGTGTGACGTGTCCAAAACAACTTACCAATATTTATTGGTAAGTTGTATCCCAATATTTTTAATAACAAATAACATAAATATACATTTTAATATTATTGGCCTGATTTTGAATGTTTCTATTTCAAATAATTATTTATGCAATTATGTCTTTAAAGACATTTCACATTATTATTGACTGATGTGGTCAAAGAAAGTACATGCTTGTAATGTAATTAACATAACAGTCTCTTGATTGCATGGTCAAAATAGAATAGAATAGTTAGTTAAGTTAACACCATATAAAATAAATATTAGACTAAAAGAAATCCAAGTTAACAGCCTAGTGCAGAACGGACAACATAATTTCTTTGTTTGGTCAGAGGAAGTCAGACCACATTTCCTACACCCGGCAAAACTTAATGTGTGAAATCCCCAGAGCCAGAGCACCTCATTGGGCCGCCAAAATCACCAATCTTAATTGGTTTGGTTTTACACTACATGTGATAATTTCACTTCGAAAGAAATCCAGGGCAACGACCAACAGTTGTTGCATCTAGCAGCCTTCTGAGCAATGTTCTGAGCAATCCTGTTCTCCTCCGACTGACAGGCTTTTCCAAACAAAGGGACAAAAAAAAAGGGAGATTTGTCAAGAAAGGTTCAAATCAGTAGCCAACAGTACTCCAGGGCCCTCGTCAGAACACGGTGACTTTTGAACCTTGTTGAAAGGAGGTTAATAATCAATCCATAGCAACCAGCTGAGACTAAGTGAGTCTGTCGTATTGTGAAATTTACAGAGAAAGCTGACTAGTAGACTGAATGAGCCTCGTTCCTAGGCCTAACATCACACAGCTGCTCCTCCACTACTCAGTTGGCTCACTGAGGAGCAGGTCTGAAATGTCCATCATAATTCATCCCACGGTGTTAAATTGTAGCCTCTAATTAGAGGCAATTGCAGTGCCTTCAATCAGCACTCTTTATCAGCATTGACAAGAGAGCGATCTGATTTATAGGTTGGTTGAGCTGATAAATCCTTCTGTCTGCTGCAAAGCCTAAGAGTGCAGCATAACAAACGGTTCTATAGGCATGGACCAGGATGACAGATTTAAGATGCCAGAGCTACTCAGGAGAGATGAGCATTAACGACAAGCTTGGCCATGCATTACATCATCATCGTCTCAGAGTGGTGTATTGAAGGAGAGCGATTACCATTCTGTCAGGCTGAGGCAAAGGAGCAACTGCACACACTCTTAGATGCAGATTGTGATTAATGTGTGGTGTGCTGGTCTGTAATAAATAAGCGCCTTTGGATGAAATTACAACAAGTTTATAATACCTATAATACTGATAGGTTTGGCAATGCATGAAAATCTACTTGATGATGCATAGATAACAAAAAGGAAAAACAAGCCAAAGTAAATGGATCATTGTAAGACTTTATGGTGAGTGTGATTTCATTATAATAATACCACTGTGCCAAAAACCGAATGAATGTCTCAACATGAAGACAGTGTCTAGCTGCGAAACAGATTGAGGCCCAGCCATATTTGCAGCGATGGCACAGTGTGAACCAGGGTAGCATTGGCAAAGGCCTGACCTTATCCCTGCATGAGCTCATTGATCAAAGAGTAGCTGAACTTGGCAACTTAGCTTTGGGCAGCAAAGAAAGTGGGCAGCAGCTACACTTCCTCTTTTGGTAGCCCTTAAATACTCACCTTAATAGACCATTAGTGCCAAGCAGAGGACAATATCAGGCATAGCTGATCAGCAAGCCAAAAAGAACAGCTCAAACAGGAGTTAAACCTGGTATAGCATATAGGCTTGGGCGATCATGCAAAATTCCAATTACTGAAGATTTTAATTGGAGGGGGGCATAGAACGTAATGTAATGTGGTGAATGCAGTCGCTCCCTTACAGAAGTGCAGAATTTATTATTTACAAGTAAAGAATTTACCCAGAACGTCCAGTTTTTACTAAATTAAGTCCCACAGCAACGGAAAGAAACCGGTCCCCACCGGGGATGCACAGGTTTTTTTGGAACGGGACAGTCCCATAACTCAGTTGTGTTTAAAAACTTTCATACATGAATGAAACAAACTAAAATAAATCCATATATGATAAAGACACAGGCACTGCGTGCGCACGGTACACCGCTGTCTGGATGAGAAATGAAAACAACTCTGCTCTCATTCTCTGAGTTAGGTTTATGTTTTTCATTTTCCATACAAGTAAGAAACTAAGGAAACAAAATAAATCAAAATCTTTCTCTATGAGATTATATTATATATATATATATATATATCGCTATATTATAATCACAAGATTTGCATATGGAGCGGGGAAGTGAGATCCGATCACAAGTGGTAACTCAACAGCTCTGAGCAGAGAAGGCGAGAGCCTTCTTCCCCTCTCTCTCTTCCCCTCTCTCCCTCCCCCTCTCTACCTCTTCCCCTCTCCCTCGCCACTCCAGTTTCAGAACACAGTAAACTGCACCTACACCGTTTCAATGCTCGGATTTTTCCTGGCGGATAAAGATTTTGTTTAAAGAAATGTATAAAATAAATAAATAAATAAATAAATAACTTGTCTATCATTAATGTCAATCATGAACGATGGAGTCAATCGTCGATTAATAATTTCATTGTAAATCTGCCTGAGCCGAATAGCAAGAGTCTTGAGAGTTGAGAACAGGGCGAGTTTGGCTCAAAATGTATGGTTAATGTAGTGTTTTCAATACAGTCTGTAGCAAATCCACATTAAGCCATAGCAGATTAATGGCAGCAGACATGCTGGAAGTCCAGATACAACTCACAGTGAGCGATCAAATCTTGATCAGTTGAAGTACTTAAATAACCCATAGAATTGGACTTGAATTGGCTACTGTGAAAACAAGACTTGGGTACAGTGTTGAACTTACGTCCAGGCGGCCTGCATGACAGGCCATACTGGTTTTCTTTACTTTCATGTACAGTCTAAAAAAAAAAAAATCCCACAGATACCCTTCACTGCAGAACAGAGGGAGCATTGGTCCTTTCTTTCCCTTTGGCCTATAGCGGGCCAGCGGCTCAAAGAAAAAGCCTTTCATCCAACACTGATCAAAATGCTGTGAACTATTTAGTATTCATAATGTAGGTTCTAAACAGAAGCCACCACATGACAGGGATAAAACCGTTTTTGAATTATTATTACTATTTTTTATTTTTATTTTATTGGTTGATAAAGAGGGTTTTGCTCATAGAACTAAAAACAGCTGCATTCAAAAAATACTTCATACTTCGTCTAAAGTTGAAATTTCTGTCCCCCAACAATTTAAGCCCAAAACAACCTTGTTGCAGTTGCTGTATGACCCAACCCAATGGTCACCAAACTATGTCTAGACTAGAGAGTCTGGCAGGGTATTGAAGTACGATACTGTTATTAAAAATTTTTGAAGTTATAGTTATTAAGTTGAAGTATAGTTATTATTAATAGTATTAAAAAAAAGAAAAGTGGTATCAAAAAAGGATAATAACCCAGCTCTAAAGGGCTATAGAACATAGCAATGACACCAAAAAACATATTATCAGGAAGCTAAACTGATATCAGGTGTCAGAGATGACATGACAGACTGGTAGTTTGAGAAAATGTATAAAAACTGTACACTAGCCAGTAGCAATGAAAATTCTTAATAATCTGCATCATTGGGAGAAGAAATAACATTTAAAACAAGTTTCAAAGAAAGTATGAGCATGGCTTTAAGGATGGCACTGATAGCGATGACCATCTGATCGGTTGCAGATAGTTGTAAATGCTACATGGTAAATATTGAAAGTATTGACTATAAAATGGTGTAAATATGATATGAAACCAAAGCCAAATATAATTTTGGCACTATGCAATGCATGTGCTCCCCTCCCTCTCGCCCGGATGTACTGAAACATCAGGTAACTCAGGGGCCAATATTTTTTATTGGCTGTTTATTGTTTAACCCTAACCTTAACCCAAGCATGATGTGTAAGCAATAATCTATTTATGCCAAACTCACCGTTCCTCCAGTCTCTATTTATGACACTTGAGCAACAACTTTACACAAGGTGTGAACCACTTCCCTGCCCAGCTTGAGAAAAAAGGTGACTGACAAGTGGCTGGAGTTGTCCACGACTTTGACCTGAGTGTTTTCCAAAGATTTGGGATCCAACGCCTCAAGTTGAGCGGGAGACCTGCATCTCATCCAGCGTTTATCGCCCACCACCCCACAGTTGAACTCATGATTTCCCTTCATAACAGAAGCCCTTCTGGTTGACCCCTGACCCCAGCGTCTCAGGGCTTGTACGCGGGGAGATGGATCATAACACAAGCACCCACTTGCTCACTCTCAAAGACCAGAGTGGAGCTCAAAAAAATCCCTTTGTCTGCAATCTTGATGACACTTACAAGCCTAGACCCAGAGCTCACTAGTAATCACCCAAAATATTGACTTTTATTTAGCTTGGTATTGATACAGATCTCAAAAGCAAACCGGTAGAGCCATGAATGACTTAAGTTGAAGTTTTTATACGCAAATTGATCTGGCAACGTTGTGATTAGCGGTGGAAAGGTGTGGAATGCCATGGTTAAGCTTCCAGGACAGCAGTGGGCAAGGTAAAATTTTTATAAATAAACAGTTTATTGCCCATTATACACCTCACCATTATCCCAGTCCCACTGCCGGAGGAACTGGAGCAGCAGCATGCTACAGTGAATGTAAAATGAGCCAGGAGAGATAAACAGAGGCTCAGAAATAGCCATTTGTACATCCAGTGAGAGAGGCTGCGTAAGATCAGGTGGTCTGCTGGGCTTGTGTAATTAACAGCCGCAGCCAAATCCAACCAGGCATGACGGGCAAATTAACATGCAGCAGCTTTCACACTCACTATCCCACAGATCTGCTCAGTGAGCAGAAAACCACCACTGGGCTGCTCAGGGAAAAAAAAAAAAAAAAAAAAGCTCCAAACCAAATTCTAACCATCCAGGTACAGCACCACCGATGCACATTGGTCACGCAAGATGGCCCAACACACTGTGCATTCTCTCCAGAGCATTATTAATATCAAATAAGTCATTGTGAGATTTGCCAATAGAAGCCAGCAACAACAGTCATGTGGGCAAACCATAGTTGATAACGGTAAGTACACAATAGTTACTGTATTTTAAGAACTACCAGATAATCCCCTGTCAAAAAATAGGAAAGTTATTTCCTGAAGGGAGCATATTGGACTCGTTATGTGTCATGGTCATTTTACAACAGCGGCCAGACAATTTTGCTCTAAATTGCTCCTTTTTTTTGATATCTTGTATCTTTACATTTCCGACATATTCATAAAAATTTACGGATAAAAACATGAAAAATGTCAACGTCGGCTAAATCCCCTGCAGATGTTACGACCCCTCTTCAAAAGACAATTTAAGTTAAAAAAAGCAGAATTTCAAAGTCACGTCCTGCTTGGGAAGTGGAAGAGAGTTGATATTAATGGACAATTATTAGATTAAATCATTTTCACATGGGCCAATTAGCTATGACTAACTGTCTCACCGAATGTTCTCCACAACTTTTTAACATAAATAGCAGCGATGACTGTATAGTAACGATTTTTAGTAAGTTAGGCCGTGATCTTAAGCATACACCGTACAAACTCCATACACCTAGAGACAGAGAACATCTCTGGTCATCGTGGCCCCTAAAATTTACACCAATATGGGCCTTTATGGGCCATGATGTTATAGGATGCCGAGCACACGGGCTGTCTTTACAAGCTTCAAAATGCTCTAGAAACAAACAGGTTATCGGTTGATTTTATGAAAAACTGACAAGCCAACATGTTCGATATCACAACACCACCTCCACTCCTCCTATCACCCCATCACTCCTCAGCGCTTCCTGTCCGCACAGGAACCAGCGGCAGCAAGAGGAAATCCTTCCTTGGCTTTTAAGCGCTGCAGAAGGTGGACAGCTTGAATATCTGGGGGAAAGCGACACGTACGGCCGCACTATCAGCCGCTGGACAAACAGAACAGCCTCAGCTTTATCAGCGCATAAGGGCAAGAACAACAAATGGGAGAATCAGACGTCCAAAGCTCTGGACTGACCTCCGACTGCGCCACACTGGTCTTGACATTGAAGCTGTGATATCACAGCAGAATGGGGTTGTGGGAGGTTATTTTTTTGTTTGTTTTTTTAAACACGTCAGCTCAAATACACGCTACCGTTGAAGAGGCGAGTGCACAGGAAGTGAACGGTATCGCCACCGTGTGAAACGTGTGTGAGAAGTGAAAGTCAACCTGTGTGAAGCAAGACAACACTGCAATATCCCGTCTCCGACTGAATTTCAATGAAACTCCAGCAAAACAGCTCTGTATTTAGATAGGGAGTGCATCAAGATATTTGGATTAAAAAAAAAAAACAGAAGATGCTTTGCATATAAGGATATTCGCCACAAAACCAAGTTATAAGTTATGTGATTCAAAATGTAACCTACTACATTTGATATATAGCATAAAGGAAACCTCAAATCTAAATTGTAAGTTTTTTTTCAGCCTCGCTGCCCTTCTGGGTCCAATAAATGCAAATTAGATAAATGTCAAACCAGTGACAGCTTTTTATTGCTAAACTATGGTCCCATCTTCACATAGATATATTTTAAAAAACAGATGAGTGAAAACATTAAAATTCACATATAGAATTTAATCAAATATATTTGATAAATACCTCCCGAATAATGTACACAATTATTAGCTCTGCTTCTACCCCGCCTTTGACTGGTAAACCAGTGAAACTCTGCCAACTGAGTCTTAATGGAGAAGCACGGTTGACACAAGCAGAGCTTGCACACCCTTGTAGGCCCATCACCTATTTTGAAACACAATGATCTTCCTTGCAGAAGTTGATCTGTCGAGAGCTGCTTCCACACATGCACTAGAACCCGGAAATTATCTGGACATTACCTGGAGGAGATGTACGTGTGAACGCAAATGTCCAAATCATTTGGACCGGACATTAACCAGACTTTACCCAGCCAACACCCTGGTACAAACTCTGGGTGAGCGGCATGTTTGAACAGAGCAGGTGATTATCTGGATCATTCACAGCGAGCGAGTGGGCCTGTCGCGTGTTGATGACGTCTGTCATGCGCCAGTTATTTACCCTTGTGCGGATCTTTGTGCACAGACCGTTGCTGCTTCATACTCTTTTCTGCTTTCTTTATTATTACTTTCACTCTTTCCTTTATATTACGTCCAAATATATGTGCAGTACATAAGTATCAACGGCAAAAACAGATACGGCTGCAGCCTCATTGCCTCACATCCTGCCTCCTGCTCTACCCAAGCACAGCCCCTTGTCTAAAGCAAATGGATTATTTCCAGGTAGTGTAAACGCCTCTGACACAGACAATCTCCGGTTTCTAGCTACACGTGTGAAAGGGTAAATAAATCCAGATAATGTCCGGACCTGATTATCTGGACATTATGCAGAGTTCATGTGTGAATGTAGCTTATGTATTGCAACGGAAACAGATTCTGTCTGTAATACAAACACCTTATGTGCAGCATAAGTCAGGTGGCTTTAGAACAGATATACAGTTATGGCAAAACTCCACTTTTAAACAAGTGAAATTAAGAGCCTTGTACGTATTAGGCCACAGATCCCATTTAATAAGATCATGTCTCTTGAGCGCCGATCTGAGAAGACCTTTATTGTTAGATATGATGTCGTCCAAACTGCCTGCGCTAAAGACAGGTGTGGACTGCACCATACAAAGATCCTGGTTTTGTCTATGCAAAACGCTGCTTGTGTTTCGACTGCAGTACAACACTGCTGTTGTATTTGCCCTGGTATCGAATTTGGAATCGAGAATTGTGGAATTTCGCTGGTATTGGTAGGGACTGCAAAGATGCTGGTGTCGCGACACCTCTGGTGGATAATATAGTAATGTGAGATAACAGCGAATCTGTGAACAACAGTGTTGCTATCCTCTGATGGAACTAACGCCTGTGAATAAAATACAGTTCTGTCTGACTGTTTTGCTGGGGCGCCCCCGGAACCTCTTGGAGGACCCCGCGGGGCTCCCCGGACCCGAGGTTTAGAACCACTGGAATGAGCTGCGTCGAAGCCCCCAGCTGACAGCCAGAGACCGTACACACAGTGAGGCGCGTTGCTCAACGTACAGCTCCGATACGAGCCTCCGCCTCGTACAATAACGCGTGGGTTCGGTACAGCCAACGTTACTTGTCAGCGACCGCTATCCTGCCCGACACGGCGCCGTCTCTGTGAGCAGCAGGGCGAGCTAACACCCAGGCTTGTCGTTAGCTTAGCCGGGGTAGTCACCTGAGCGTTCGAACCGCGGTGACAGCTAGCAGGCTAGCTAGCTCCCGCTAGCCGCCGCTAGCCGCCGCTAGCTCCTCTAGCACCAGCGCTCCGGGTTGACATTCGCACTCACCCAGCAGGGAGCGGAGGTGCTTCAACCGGGTCAGCACATCCTTCTTCGGGTCCAGAACTTTCTGTGTAGATTTCTTGACGTCCCCATGGCCCCTTCGGGTGAACATCCCGCTGTAAAAGAAAAAAAAAAAAAAAAAAATGCGACGGTGGCGGCTGAAGGCGTCTGTGTCGGAGCACGCGCGGAGCCTCCCCGAGTGGCGGCGTCGCTCTGCGCTCTGTGCGGTGCGCGTGCAGCCCGCGCGGGGTGTAAACACGGAAGCGGCCGCGGCCCGCGGCGGGGTCCGCCGGCCTGCGGCTGGCCAACGGCGGCCCGGACGCCGGTCACGTGGTCCGGACCCGGCGGCCGAAGAGCACCTGCTGTTCGACGAGGACGAGGCCGCGGCAAATGCACGGCGAAGGCACAACGCACGGAGAGCAAGGACATCATACGTACATCGCAAACGCACAGCGGGTATACAACAGATATATAATAAATACATCACGAATATACAACAAGTATATAACAAATGTTTAACAAATATACAACAAGTATATAATACATGTATAGCAAATACACAACAAATGCACAACACACAAAGAACAAATATATCACAAATACATCGCAAATATACGACAGATATACAACAGACATAGAACAAATATATCACAAATACATCGCAAATATACGACAGATATACAACAGACATAGAACAAATATATCATAAATACATCGCAAATATACGACAGATATACAGCAGACATAGAACAAATATATCACAAATATACAACAAATATATAACAAATGTCTAACAAATATATAACAAATATACAACAAATATATAACAAATATTTAACAAATATATAACAAATACACAACAAATATATAACAAATATATCTATATATATTCATCTTTTTATATATTCATCATATATATATACTGTATATATAGTTTATATATATAGTCATATTTATATATAGTATAAATATATATATATATTCATCATTACATACAGTATATATATTCATCGATATATATATGTGTATATATATATATATTTCTTTTTTTTCATCGTTTTATATAAAATAAATTGATTTAAAAGTAAAATCATTTCAATCAGTGTTACTTGGTTTTTTTTTCCTGATTTGAATAAAAAGTATTCAAGTCATACACAGTGTGTGTGACAAGGTCCATACATCTGGGTAAGAAACAAAACTATCATTAACTTCAACTATTTACAAATTATTATGTATAAAATAATAATTATTGATTATATAATATTATATATTATTATTATTATTATTATTATTATTATTATTATTATTATTATATTATTCACATAATTATTCATCATAATAATTGTAACAAACAATATTTATGTATCTACAATGTTTGCCGTCTATCTGCAAAGTGTGCAATCTTTCCATTACCAGTCGTTAAAATGCATCATATCTTTATTTATTTATGATGTTTTCATTTGTGTAAGGTACCATGTACAATATTAAACATAAACGTTGCTTTGATGCATCGTACCAGTTTTAGTTTTGGCTCATTTTCCTCTGCAGTCCCTTGGTGGGTTACAGTTACATATAGTTACATACAGTTACATAGTTATATACAGTTACATACAGTTACATAGTTAAATACAATTACATACAGTTACATAGTTACATACAGTTACATACAGTTATTTAGAGTTACATACAGTTACATAGTTACATACAGTTACATACAGTTACATACAGGTATATACAGTTACATACAGTTATATGCAATAACATACAGTTACATAGTTATATACAGTGACATACAGTTATATACAGTTACATACAGTTACATAGTTACATACAGTTACATACAATTAAAAGTTACATACAGTTACATAGTTAAATACAATTACATACAGTTACATTCAGATATATACAGTTACATACAGTTATATACAGTTACATAGTTATATACAGTTATATACAGTTACATAGTTACATAAAGTTACATACAGTTACATACAGTTATATACAGTTACATACAATGAAAAAGTTATATACAGTTACATAGTTACATACAGTTATATACAGTTACATAGTTACATACAGTTATATACAGTTACATAGTTAAATACAATTAAATACAGTAACATAGTTCCATACAGTTGCATAGTTATATACAGTTACATACAGTTACATATAGTTACATACAGTTACATAGCTACATACAGTTACATAGTAACATACAGTTACATACAGTTATATACAGTTACATACAGTTACATAGTTAAATACAATTACATACAGTTACATAGTTACATACAGTTACATGCAGTTATATACAGTTACATACAGTTACATAGTTACATACAGTTACATATAGTTATTTAAAGTTACATACAGTTACATAGTTACGTACAGTTACATACAGTTACATACAGTTACATACAGTTACATAGTTGCGTACAGTTACATACAGTTATATACAGTTACATACAGTTACATAGTTATATACAGTGACATACAGTTATATACAGTTACATACAGTTACATAGTTACATACAGTTACATACAATTAAAAGTTAAATACAGTTACATAGTTAAATACAATTACATACAGTTACATTCAGATATATACAGTTACATACAGTTACATACAGTTAAATACAATTACATACAGTTACATAGTCACATACAGTTGCATACAGTTACATAGTTACATACAGTTACATGCAGTTTTATACAGTTACATAGTAACATACAGTTACATAGTTACATACAGTTACATACAGTTATATACAGTTACATACAGTTACATACATTTACATAGTTACATACAGCTATATACAGTTACATAGTTACATACACTTACATACAGTTATATACAGTACATACAGTTACATACAGTTACATAGTCACATACAGTTACATACAGTTACATACAGTTATATACAGTTACATACAGTTATATACAGTTACATACAGTTACATAGTTACATACAGTTACATACAGTTATATACAGTTACATACAGTTATATACAGTTACATACAGTTATATACAGTTACATACAGTTACATAGTTACATACAGTTACATAAAGTTATATACAGTTACATACAGTTATATACAGTTACATACAGTTACATACAGTTACATAGTTACATACAGTTATATACAATTAAAAGTTAAATACAGTTACATAGTTAAATACAATTACATACAGTTACATTCAGATATATACAGTTACATACAGTTACATACAGTTAAATACAATTACATACAGTTACATAGTCACATACAGTTGCATACAGTTACATAGTTACATACAGTTACATGCAGTTTTATACAGTTACATAGTAACATACAGTTACATAGTTACATACAGTTACATACAGTTATATACAGTTACATACAGTTACATACATTTACATAGTTACATACAGCTATATACAGTTACATAGAGTTACATAGTTACATACAGTTACATAGTTACATACACTTACATACAGTTATATACAGTACATACAGTTACATACAGTTACATAGTCACATACAGTTACATAGTTACATACAGTTACATACAGTTATATACAGTTACATACAGTTATATACAGTTACATACAGTTACATAGTTACATACAGTTATATACAGTTACATACAGTTATATACAGTTACATACAGTTATATACAGTTACATACAGTTACATAGTTACATACAGTTACATAAAGTTATATACAGTTACATACAGTTATATACAGTTACATAGTTACATACAGTTACATACAGTTATATACAGTTACATACAGTTATATACAGTTACATACAGTTACATAGTTACATACAGTTACATACAGTTATATACAGTTACATAGTTACATACAGTTACATACAGTTATATACAGTTACATAGTTACATACAGTTACACGCCACACAATTCCACAATACAAGAGCAAAAAACGACACATACTGTACACATCACGTTATGTCACAGAATAGAGACACTGGGCGACAGTAAATCAACATCGGATGCAATGTAGTTTCTTAATGAATGAAAAGCCATTAGATGGGACGACGGTGTGTTCGGCTGTCCATGCGGTTATGGCTGAAGGCTGCTTTACACAGTGTAGGTTGTGTGGACACATTTTAGGTGTCCAGATTTGGTCAAGTAATTAACAGAAGGACGCCTCGGCGTTTGAGGGTTTGGGTGGTTGCACTCCCAAGTGCCCTCTGCTGTTTGAGGATGCACTCGACCTGAAAGGAATGAGCAACGCAGGATCTCCAGTCAATGTCTTTTGCCATCGGTTGACATTATTGCATTTCATTCATCCACTCGACTGCATATAGAGGAGCTTGAATCATTCACTGGATTTTTCAGGTATCACTTCACTTTTTACCTCGCTCGTGGAGCCGTGCACCATAGAGACCAACTGGGAAGAGGCAGTGCATTTCTCACAGAACATTTTCTAAACTGACATTTTGTGTTGAAATTGTATGCGCATTTCAATATTTAAAACAAAACCTTTAATAAGCTATTTTATACCGGTCGGATCAAAAGGAACAACAAGGAAATAATACATGCAGATAACCTTGCAGTGGAATCGAAGCTGCTCTTGAAGTCATACCAATTTTAATTCACCCATCACCTGCACAACCACATAATCTATAACTGTTTAAGTCTGATGTGCTTCTTATTTCACATTGTGATGAGGATAGAGGCCATAAGATCAGTGGTGCATATGGCGCAATGAAAAAATGATAATAATGAATAATAATAATAATAATAATAATAATAATATTTTCTTTGCATTTTAGTGCAGCTAAAGTCCTCTTTAAAAGAGTGTCACTGGAAGAATTAAACCCAACACAGCCTACATGAATTTAAATGAAGGTCCAAAGGTAATGATTTACAATTACAAGGTGTCATTTACTGGTAAAGGGTCAAAGGGCATGGCCTGTATAAAACAATAATGACAAAGCCTGAAAACTATGGTCTCCAGAGTAATAAAAAGCAATACTTTGTGACGATGAAACCCATTCGATATCTCTAAATACACTGATTTATATACCACAACTTCCTCTCTGATTTTCCAGTCCATACTTAAAATGAATGTGTGTGTGATGATGATGGTGCATTCTATCGTCGTGATGTGAACGGGGCATCAGCTTTGATTCCGCTGTCATTTGACCATTTCGAGCGGGGATCTATTTGAATAATTAAATGGAAAGTTTTAAGCTGGAGATAGATTTAGTGAAATTAAACAGAGCTCCACATGCTGATTACTTTCATGATTTTTCAAAGGAAAGTGCTCGCACACAGCAAAATTCCATCATGGAAATGAGGGAAAGGTGTTAATGTTCTCAAGAGTCTTAAATTTGAAGAAATGGAATGGGTTCATTAACCGACCCACACAAATTAACATTCTGGGCAATCTTGTATTTTTTTTTTTTATTATCTCTTATTTTGCAGGCAATTAATTTGCATTTGCAAGGCTAATATATATATATATATATATATATATATATATATATATATTGTATTTACTTTGGGGCTGATCTTGCATGGAAATCAGGGCAAAGAGCATGTTGGAAAAAAAATAATATGAATCAAATGGAGCAATTTTTCTGTGTATTGTTTATTATATTTTGTTATCAAACACATTATAAGCCTACTGCCTGCGCGAGCACCTTGTGGCGATTACGCACATTTTGGTATTTTTTAGTATTTATAGAGCTTATTGTGCGTAATCACCGGGTGTCATGACATTTCACTGCATATATGTATGACCGTATGTATATGTATGTGACAAATAATCTCTTGAACTTGAACTTGAACTACTTCCTTTAGGGGTTGGTGCTCAGTATTTGGGGAAAATTGGTGTGAGCGCCAGCAGGTGGCGCCGAAACACAAACAGTATTCCCATTCCAAGGCAAAAGGCAGCTCTACGGTACATATCTGTACTGCAAACATTAAAGTGTTTAGTTGCAGAAATGCAGAAAGGATGTCGAGATGCGCATCCTTTGCATGCAAGAAAAGCAGGAATCCACGCTCTGCCCCACCAACAGAAGATAAATGTTGAATTTTCAATTCAAACAAGCGTTTACCCAGAGATGCAGCGTGCATTTCTAAGAAAGACTTTTTTAGGCAGAGGGGACTGCATTGCGTTTCCCACCACACTGCCAGCACCACGCCTTGGCACAGACAACCCATCAGCATCCCCCTCTTCCTCCAGGCCTCCCGACCATGGGGGAGGTTTGAATGGCAGAAAAGGGAAGCAGAGGGGAGTAAGTGTGGAGGCCGGAGAGGAGGAGTAAAAGAGGAGTAAAATCAGCCTTTGGCCCGCAGTTTGGAATGACACTCATTATGTGAAGTGGGCCATTCTGAGGAAAGGGGAGGTTGCCTGTCACAACAGATGCTGATTACACAAAACAGAGTAGTTTGGAAAGGATGCATGAATAATACACAAGCCCCCCCTCTCCCTCTAACAAGCAAACACACACACACACACACACACACACACACACACACACACACACACACACACACACACACACACACACACACACAGACACAACACCATACCGGACAGTCTCCTAGGCCCTTTCATCACTCCATAGGGACCCAGTTAAGCCATCCCACACACACACACACACACACACGCACACACACACACACACACACACACACACACACACACACACACACACACACACACACACACATACATAGTCGTCGCTTTATTGTCGGTGCTTTGCCATCAGTCTTAATTGATTGTAATCGCCATTCCTTCTTGGCAAGCTCTACCTGTTCTTGAAGTGTAAGCTAATGCTTATTATGTACGGTGGCGTGGGTCTAAAAACGACGGCCGGTCGACCATAGCAACAGGGCTGGAGGTTCTCTGCATCGTGCACCTGGATGCGAAAAACGCCGAGACAACTGAACTTTCTGGTCCGACGTCAGACCTGTTGCTTTCCTTTAAATAGTTTAAATAGTACGTGCTTTGGTGGTGATGATGATGATGATGAGGAGGAGGAGGAGGAGGAGGAGGAGGAGGAGGATGATGGTGCAGCAACTGACGTTACATCTGAGTTATTGAGGATCAATTCAAGATAACACCTATGGGCCATTTGTTTCCCCTTTATTTCCATGCGAGGTGAATAGACAGCTTGTGGCCCAGTGGTGGCGCTGCAGCCTCACAAATGCGGATGTCATTCAGTCGGCCAGGCATTCGGACTGAATCCAATCCAAGGTTTGAAAAGCACTTGTCTGCTCTAAATTGTTCTTCTAAAGAGCTTGGAAATACTTGACTTTTCTCCTTGTGTGGTTATGGATTTCCTTTTTGTACAATTAAGTGCCATTAAAAGCCAATGTACCCTATTAAGCCACATTAAGGTGTTGGGGTGGACGGTGAAAACAATTTATGTTTCTCCCACCCACCATAGTCTGAATAGGAGCCCAGTTTCAGGGCATTAAAAAAAATAAAAAATAAATAGACATTGGCGCAGAACACACGAAAAGAAAGAAGATTGGACTCCCAGTTTGGGCGGGGGTCTGCTTGGCTTGCTGCTGTCGGTCCACCTTGTTGAGATGGATAGTCTGTGGAACAATAAAATGTGATGGAATGGAGATTATATGCAGGACAATCCTATGGCACACACAAAGAGGACACTCTAAGCATGTGTACTGGAGGTTCTATTAAGAGGACACCACACATCATGTTGCATTCTATGACACCGCCCGTATTATTGTTTGCCACACGGTCTGTGGGACCATTATAAGACACAATTTCATATGCACGAAAACATGTGTATATTGTATGTATAGCATCAACAATTCCATGTTGAACTTTCCTGGAAATACTGCTTGGCCAATCTGAAATAGGCTGCACACTATTTAAACATATATATATATTGCATTTATTAGTAAAAAAATGAATAAATATATACAGTATATATACCAGGCATTATTGTCGGCCGTGTAATGGATAATTTGAGAATTCAAGATTATTAATAAGACGCGGTGGTAAGCGCAGCGATGTCATGGTGCGTTACCACCAGATGTCGTCACGGCTCCCGTAGCTATCAAGGTTATCTCTCAATTGTTTCAATGCAAATAGCTCAAATTTTCCAGTGTAATAATAATAATAATATTAGTCATATTATTATTAATATTATTGTTATTGTTATTATTATTATTATTTATAATAATAATTATAATAACAACAACAATAATTATAATAATCATAACAATAGCAGCAACAATGATAATAATAATAATAATAACAATAACAATAACTATAATTATAACAATAACAAAAACAACAATAATAATAATAACAACAAAAATATACATAGAGGCCATTACCACTAAAAGGGTATTAGTTTTAATGAAGGAATAATTCCTTGAATTTACTGATTCTTCCTCGGGCTATCATATTACTTATGTTTGTAGCAATATCGGTGCAAATATGAAGCCTAATATATGGATATGAGCAATTTAAGAGTGTAGTGTTTGTAATGCACACTGCGGTGTGGAGCACATCTCCGCAGAGGTTAATGAGGGGGCACTCCGAAGTAATTAAAACAAGAGCATTATAAGGCAGGAGTTTCACATAAGGTACTCATAGCAACATACCCCATACTTAATTAAAACTCTGTGCTGACAGCACATTGTATCTCCTCAGGTAATCTGCTGTGAAATTAATGAACAGGGGGAGAATTAAAGCCATAATACTGGCTAAGAAAGACTATTTCTTTTAGTATGCACGCCAGAGGTTTCTATCTGGAATGCATGATCCATGTTATGCTAAAATATACTTCTCTCGCCCCCCTCCCCCCCAATCTGATTCCAATTTAACTTGTGGTCTGACACTGTGGCGACAAGCGAGGGGACGTTTAATTGAAACGCCCCTGCTTTTAATTGGATTCTGGTAAGATGTAAAATTACCTCCTGAATGAGAATCTTGCATCCTTTAAGGCCGCCGTGGAATGGCTTCCACAATCCATCAGTTAAGGAGCGTAAATAATGCCTCCATTAAACAATGCCTTGCTCCGTGGAGGGAGAAAGAGCATTCCGGAATTTAAAGACAAACAATTCAATTCAATTTATGGCCTTGCATTTCAAAGACATTCATCCGGTTACATGGATGGCTGTTTTAAACAAGGTTGTGCTTGAGAGACAATGCCCTACTTAACACACTCCTTTTAAGGTTCCACTGTCTACTCGCAATTAGGACAATATTTCCTTCGCGTCAGATATTATTTTCTTTAATGTGATTTCTTCCCCAAACGTACAATTTTTTTTTTTACACAAGACGTAGAGAGAGAGAGAGAGAGAGAGAGAGAGAGAGAGAGAGAGAGATAGATAGAGAGAGAGGGGCGGAATTTGGGTTTTTAAAAAGAAATGCAATGTTCTCTGCGCGTTTCCCTGCAGATATCCATTTCTTGGCGAGTCAACTGGGAACTCATGATATCATAGCAGAGTTGAAGGGATCAGCATGCACCAGTCCTACATGTCCGGTGCCGATAACACACTGGTGGGGGGGGGTAGGACCGTGCCGAGCGGCTTTCCTCCTCTCACCGAGGGCTGTGCTCTTCCAACCCCTGCACACATAGATTTCTAAAATTTCTCTCTTCTTCTATTTTTTTCCCCCTGACCATTTTGTGCTGCTGAATCAACCCGCTGTACCTATGCAAAAATATTCTCACTGGTACATTCGCACCTCTCCCATCTACATCCGCGACCCCCATCAACCCGGGTGCAGAGTTCATTCCCTGGCGGTGATTAGTTTGCTGCCGAGGATGAATAGCCGTGTCGGCGCGGGCTGGGTCACCCTATGCAGCCTGGGCCGGGTTGTACAGTACCTGCGGGCGGCTGGACTGGCGGGTCGCTGCCGTGCTTGTCAGTCACGATACCGAAACCAACTATTTTCCAAGTAAATAAGGGGGACACTTGGTGTCAAGTAAAAAAAAAAAAAAAACACCTTCTCCAGCTCCTCGGAGAGGCTGTTTTGGTGGATACATGACCCTGCGCGGGTATTTTAATCTTCTACAAAATATGCGTATGTATTTGGTAGGGATGCGTTTTGGGTTTAAGCTTTGATTTCGATTTTTTCTGCAGATTTATTTATTTATTTATTTATTTTTTGCAATGGAATTATTTTCAAACTTGCTCCAAGATTTTTGGGCTTAAGTGACCATTCTGCTGCTATCAGATATTTGGTGTCTTTGTGAAAACTCTATATCGTGTGTTCGGTTTACTTTGTGTGTGTGTGTGTGTGTGTGTGTGTGTGTGTGTGTGTGTGTGTGTGTGTGTGTGTGTGCTTTTTCGGTTCATCTATTTGTCTGCTGCGCTGCCATCCTCCCCTGAATGTGGCCGTAGCCACAGGGGTGTGAAATAACAAGCACAAGAGGGATTTGGGTCTGCTCATCATGAAGTATGTCTAGGATTTCTACTGGGCTGAAAAGACATGTTTCTGTCCATTTCCATTCTGCACAGGACTGTTTTCCACCAAACTAGTTGTAGCTTACCTTTTTGTCACCCTTCTAATCTATACGGCATGATTATTTATCGGTTCCTGTGGGGCTGGATATTTGTGTGTGTGTGTGTGTGTGCGCGCGCGCGTGTGTGTGTGTGTGTGTGTGTGTGTGTGTGTGTGTGTGTGTGCATGTGCTGGAGTATGTTTGTCTTGTTTTTAGCACTGCTGTCAAGAGAAACCTGTTTTATCGCTGTTATCGATAGCGAGCAATGCGTCTTCGCCAAGCCAAACAAGCCCGTTTTCTTTTTCCCAGGAGTCGTGGGGGTTGGGGACAGAAAATCAATACCTGGTTTCCCATGAGCGGCTAATTAGTCGGACACTTGTGCCCTGTTGATACACAGCCTTGGGGGTCTTTGTCTCGCCAGTCGATTGGGTGAAACGCACAAGATCTGTGACCGCCGCTGATAAGGCATCGACACTAACCGTCCGGCGATATGTGAGACTTTATTCCCCCGCCCACCCCACCTAATACGACGAATAGCCTTCGGTTTCATAACTGTACTTTATGCACGTGCAAAAAAGCGAGGTTCCCAGAAGAACATCGGCCAACGATACAATAGAACTCAGCTTGCTGCGACAGGGTCAGGAAACAAGTGGTGATTTTTTATTTTTTCCCCTTTGAGTGTCATGCAAAAGGCAGGTTTCTAAAATGGCCCTGGCTCAATTGGTCTCTCTCCGGCAATTCTAAACATTCAATGAAAAGGGAAGAGGAAGGGAGAAAAAAAAAAAAAAAAAGAATATATAAAAATGTCCAATCTTGTTCTACCATTAGAGTGACACTTGCGAATTTCCGCCGCGGACAAGGTGGCAGTACACACGCAGATAGACGAGGGGGGGAATAAAAGGGCCTTCTCATGACAAACTTTCTGTAAATGTCAGCCTTTCATGCCGTTGAGAAGACCTATTTCATATCTATTACAGCAGGCATTCTGCGGCCGATATTTCAGATTTCAGTCCTCCCCGTGCTGCAAATCCTCTGCCAATCTTCCGCCCTTAAGAATCTCTGCCAACCCCCCGACGCATTATTCCCTCTACCCCCCCAACCCCATCTCACCCACCCCTCTCCCTCCCCCCTTTTTGATGTGACAGAACAAACCGTGACCTATTAGGATTAAGGCTTTGAAAAGATCTTTGAAGCCGCTCAAGGTTCCTTTAAACTAGGGGCTGACAATATGAGCTGTGTGGCAGCAGATGCTGAATGGAGTGATTGCTAGTCCTCAGCGAGGTCTGCTGTCACACATACACACCCGCGCCCACGCACACGCACACACACACGCGCGCGCGCACACACACACACACACACACACACACACACACACACACAGATGCACTCCCTCTTAAACAGACATGTACATTCGTAGTCGAACCAACATGCGCTGACATACGCGCGCGGCCCCTCCAAACAGATGCACACGTGCAATATCCCACCCTCAGCGATCGTCCTCTACGGCAACTGCGTCGCGCTCACAATGGCGGCTCCCACATGTGTATTTGTATCTCCTTTGTCTATTTTTGCTGCTGCTTCGGCGGTGATTGTCAGGGCTGATTTGGCTCCGAGCGGCTGCCGCTGCTGCCATACCTGAACCGTTGCCCGGGATGAAAGAACACAATGCCTTTTTTGTTTTTGTTTTTTTTTTCCCTCCCTCTGCTAATGATTCGCTTGAGTCCGGGACACAAGCGTGTCAAAAGCATCAGAAGCGCCGGGGATGCTGAAATGTGAAGGACGGAGGGTAAACACGGGGAGGATGTGGGCCGCGTTGAAAGACTTAAACCGAAAATCCAGATGAAAGAGTGAAGTCGCAGCCCACTTGTGCATGCTATCGGCGCCCGTGTGAGTGCGTGCGTTTTGCGTCTCCATATAACACAATGGCACGCCGCGGCAGCGGTTTATCTGGCTGAGAATTCAACAGGTTCAAGGTGTCTCACTTTTCACAGCAGAGCTTCTCAAAGGCGCAGAGGATTTTTTTTTTTCATTTTATTTCATTTTTTATTATTTTTCATTATTAAGCCTCACCTGCGACAGTGCATCTGATCATATCACGCTTTTTTGTGCTCATAGTCACGAAAATGTATCTATTGAATCGTGTCCCAGAGCATGATTGTCCGACTTTTATCATGCTACACATAGCTAAATTTAAACCAATTCATTTGAATAAAGAGATTTAATCAGGTTTTTTTTGTACTGAACTGAACAAGAGTCAAGATTCAAGAGGTTATTTTTTTCACATACATATACATACGGTCATACATATATGCAGTGAAATGTCATGCCAAGGGGGTGGGGAACATTTTCAGCTCCAAACACTTAATTTCCTGCATTCTGGTGAATTTCTATGCACCAATGAATGTATTAAAATTTTGAATGCATGGGTTTTATTTTTGTTCTGTCTCGCACACAAAAAAAAGCAGGATACTGGTTTGTCTTTTTCTCTGTTGAATGGTCTATTAAATTCAAGGTTGGGCGAGAATAGGTATATAGCGTCAAACCCTCAGTATGAATTCAATTCATAGCTACAATTTATCTATGTATAAATTTCAGCATTTGCATGCCTTGCTGAAAATTTGAATGTACCCATCAGCCAGTGCACTAAACATTTCCATCGTAACAGCGAGCTCTGCCAGTTAGAGATGTCGCTGTTACACTTAGGATTATGGGTGGTGTAGTCTCCATGACATCGCAAATAAAACATGTTTTTCTTAAACCAAGGTTGATATCATACAGACTTGTGACTTCTACGGGAGCAAAAACAAATTATTATATACATTGCGTAATAGTTACGAAATTATTTATAAATATTGCAAATTCAATTGTTAAACCTAATCCTAAAAACTACAAAAACTACAATTTTTGCACCATTTTGTTATACATCTTGATGCACTGGCCTCCTGGGTAAGGTAGTTACATTGTAATAGCCTAAATATTAAAAGACGGTATGGGTGAAAAAACAACATGCATATGTTACTAATGGTTAATTTGCCTGGGAATATACCTGTATTCACTTATGTCATTTTCACATACGTAAAAAGTCAAAGAAAATTTCCCAATTGAAACGCATTGGTTTAAATGTAGTTCAGTCCAGCATGAAAAAAAGTCTGAGAAAATCTGCCTTGTTCCGTGTAGCACGAAGAAAGTTGGACAATCGTGCTACGGACACGATTCAAGAGATAATTTTTTGTGACTATGAGCATGAAAAAGCCTCATACTGGGTTAAAATGAGGGAATACCGTAGCGCTACGAAGGGGAGCAAAGGAAGTACGAGCGACAATCCTGAATGCTGCCTATACACGTCACTTCAGTCACCGAGACACAGCCGAGTACAAATACCCCCGCCATGCATCACCTATAATCGAATGGGAATTCTGCTTTTTCCCTCCTTTATCTAATCACTTGCGCTTAATATTTCTTATCGTTCCTTTCTTGCCCCCCGAGGAAGCCGGGGACAGATGCGATATTAAATATTCAAACTGGGTGATTCCTGGAGAGATTTATCATGGTAAATTTCACATCTGATCCTATTTAGATTCACCGTCTGTTTTGTGTGGGAGCCGGGGTTAAACATGCCCAGGTGCGAGGTGTCATCCAAAGACAGTGACTGCAGATAGTTTGGTCTATGGAGAAATGGAGCCATGGGCCACGCAGGGTGAAGGGAAAAAGAAAGTAGAGAGAGAGAGAGAGAGAGAGAGAGAGAGAGAGAGAGAGAGCGAGAGAGAGAGAGAGCGAGAGAGAGAGAGAGAGACGGCACATATTGATCTGACTTTGCATCTTATCTCATGATTAAAATGCTCCACACTGGGTCTCTCTCTCGCTCGCTCTCTCTCTCTCTCTCTCTCTCTCTCTCTCTCTCTCTCTCTCTCTCTCTCTCTCGCTCTCTCTCTGCTAGCCTGAATGCCTTTCTATTACCCTGAGTGGAGGAGCTCTCATCTCCCCATCAAGTAGCAGGAGCCTATCACTGGAACAACATAAACAGCCCTCGCTGGAAAACCGGGGGGATGCTTAGACTTAGTCATCTTCAAATGCATCCCATCGAAACAATAGCTCGTATGATAATCAGGATTTGATCCTCTTTGATCTCGACCGCTTGTTGTTTTGTCTTTTAAAAACGTTTTTTTTTTTTTTTTTTTTAGTCTGTAAGATGCTTGGGCTTTAGCTCCCCTGATATTATAATCTATTTCTTGTTCCCCAGGTGCCGTCTCCATAATCCAAACAAAGGGCCGTTGTGGACGCATATATATTCTTCTTGTGGGAATCAATTGACGGAAATAAGATCCTCTTGGGCCTCGTTGAATGTCCCCTTTTCTCCAAATTAGTAGGGGGAACAAAGGGTTCCAGGGATAAAAGCGAGGAAAAACCTGGACAGAGGAACGGAGGAGCCCCCGAGCTCCGCGTAGGGCCTTGACTTTGGCCAAACAAATGTTTGTTTTTCCCAAGTAGTTTTGTGGTCAGATGGATTAAGTCGGATGTGGACCAAGTCCCCCACTCCCACCCCTGACGCCCCTTTACCCATCTCTGGTCCCGTCAAACGCTGCATTGAGAGCAGGGTCGCACCTGGCGGGGCGGCTCGGAGGAGCGGGCCCGGGATGATATTGAGCCGGGCTTTGTAGGTGCTGGAGACAAAACAAAGCTGTCAGCCGGGGCTCATTCAATCTTTGATGTTCATTGATGAGGAAACCGGTGGGCCTCAACGGGGCATTGTTTCTTCTAAGTGGTGCCCATTGATTGCCAGAAAGCCACGTTTGTTATTAGCCTCAGACGGGTGGAGCTCATTTTAAAAGGCTTAATGGTGCGTTTAGCTGGTCCAAAACACGGCGCTTTGGAGCACTCCTCACACCCTTGGCTGAGGGCTGTCTTCCCCTTTTCCTCAATGGCTTACAAACAATAACAAAATGCTAATAATGTGTGAATGGCCAGCACCGGCAGCCATTGACGTACCGTCGAACCCCGGGACTCTTCCAAATCCTCCTCCTGTGGCGAGGTCCAGGAAGGAGAGTGTCTCCGCCTCTCCACCTGGATCGCCTTCATAAAGTGCATTTCTCATGCCATTGTTCAGACAATCATATCCTCTCCAATCATTCCAGGATGTGACAAGATAAGATTGTGAAAATTAATGCTATATTGCCTCATCTCAAATTATGAAAAAAAAAAATAAAAAATAAAAAAAAAATAATGTGTGTTGGTGTGTGCGTGTGTGTGTGTGCGCGCGGGGCGGGTGGGGAGGGGGCAGAGGGAAATCAATTTGTACCGCTTCCATTCTGTTTATTGCCTTGAGTAATTTTCCATGTTATCTACCTCAAATCCTATTTAAATTAGGTTAATTTAGTGGCAACAATTTCAAAATGTCTTGATATCATCAGCTGATGTCTTTGAGTGTTCTCCGCTTGGAGGGTGAAACTGCCCCAAATTAATATCTTGTCACAAGCCGTATCCGACTGATGCTGGATCTTGGATATCGCTCGCAGCGAGGCTCGTGTCAGAATACCAAATTGGGTGAAATGATTCAACGTCCGGGGTCCACACATGAAAAGAAAACCACAGCCGGACCGGAACGTCCCCGACGTCACGTCGCGTTTTCCGAGTCCCAAAGTGACTCCACGACATTTCCCCGCGAGTTCTTCGCCACAAAATAGGTTTACAAGCCGCTGAAGGATGACGACGATCTTGAGCTCCAACCACTATAGATTTCACACCCATGAATATGAATGTGTCTCGTTCAAGGGCTGGCCCTTATTGTTCTGGCAAAAGGAAAAAAAATCAAGGACTCTTGCCTTGTTTCAGAACAGAGGTGGATCAAGGATGCTCCGCCACATCTCTCCTCTGGTTAAACCTTCACAGCGTCGCAGGGAACACCCCCACAGTTTCCCTTTATCTCCCACCAATGATTGTTTGCAAGCTTGATTTTTATTTTTCACTTCGAATTTCTTTTAATGACAGATATAGACTTCACGGCATCGGGAGGAATAACCCCGCCGTTTCCTTTCCCGGCGCCTGACAGACTTCCCAGACTTAGTTTGCGTGGCCACGTCCTGCTCCGCTGATTCCTTAGTGCCAGTGAGCACGAGGAGATAGGCGAAGGGCAATCAAATAGTATAAATGACAGCGGATGAGGGAAAGTAAGTTTGCATTTTCACTCCTCATTTGCCGTTCAATTGCCAGAGTCTGTATTGCCTGTTTTTCTGGAAGGAAAATAGATAGCTTTGTCACTCAGTATGCATAAACCGCCGCTCTGTTTTTCTGTACGCTGTCAACACCAACGATGGCAATTCCCTTTGTCTCTTTGTCTTTGAGTAGTTTTCGAGAAAAGGGGTTTTTTGTTTGTCAATTCCTAAGTTGTTTTTCCCCGGCATCGAGCTGCACATCTGGCTTCTTGTTATGGCGAGATATGTTAAGAGGGGAAAAGTAAAAACCTTGACTTTTCTTCCGCGGATTCACAACCCGGACCACACACACACACACACACACACACACACACACACACACACACACACACACACACACACACACACACACACACACACACACACACACACACACACACACACCATCCGACTGATATCGGTATGCCCCTATCTCTCTCTCTCTCTCTCCCAACGGAGTATATTTCAGGCGTCGTAATGAAAGTGGCGGTGATCGCGAGGTAGACGTCCGCATCACACTGTATACGTCGCGGATTACAATTTTTCCCTTTGTCTAAAATGATAGACGCCGCCGCCTGTCGATCTCGCCGAACGATATCACTTAGCACTTGAACCAAACATATATTTCCATCATGGCGCCGGGGGGGGATAGCATCCTCTGTGGTACACAGCGGAGGTGTGTCCCCCTCCCAACCCACCCCCAGCCTGCAGAGAGAGAGAGACAGAGGGAGAGAGAGAGGGAGAGTCTCTTTTGTTCAATCCCCTCTCTAACTGGTGGTGTTTGACTTCCCCCAGTCAGGAGTGGGTAATTCTGGAGCCCTGTGTGAGGTTGTTAGATCAGTGAGGCCCAAGACAGCACCATTCTTTGCAGACCCTTGACAGCAAATATGTGGTAATGATATTGTCTCCTGCTGGGTAATAACACACAATTCAGACTGCCACATACTGCAGTCGCCGGGAAAAAAACGGAGGAGGGAGAGGGAGAGAGAGAGAGAAAGAGAGAGAGAGAGAGAGAGCAAAGTATTACACTGAAGTACTGGAGGAAAATGACAGGAGAAATGTCTTCAACCTGAAGTGTCATATTGGAAAAAAAAAAAACCCTCGTGCAGGACAACCGCTCTGCCGACAACGAGCAGGTTTCCTTTCCCCGCAGAGGGAAGGAACACGTTACGTTAAGGGAGCGTTTTACCTGGTGCGGTTGTTAAAATAAGCCGCGTTCGGTTCCCGGCGTTTAGATTTCCATTGTGGCGGGTCAAGGCTGTGATATCGCACCCGAAAACGTGGCTTCAAATGACCACGGCACCTTTGCGGCGGCGGTACGAAATAGAGCGGCGTTGCAGTCGTTAAGTGTAAAGAGTGTTTTCCCACTGTGGAGACCTTCCATTGTTAACCAGACCACACTGGCAGTTTCAACCTTGGCCTCTGTGTTGCTACACTTGCTACTCGGCTTGTAACTGTCAACACCATCCATCAGCGGCCAATCAGGGTCCGGGCTGGGGGGCCGGTCCCCCCGCTGTACTGTGAAATTGTGGCATGTGATCCTTAATGTGTGTGAAGTAGACAAAGCCATGACACAATGCACAGGGCCTCAGGGGGGGCCTCCTCTGTCCCAGTCTATTAGCTTCCTGCTGTGCCCCCGGCGGCCCAGACTTATTCCCAGGGATAAGTTGGACGAGCTGCCCTCTGTCAGCTGTCAATCAAAAGATATAGCGATATGTAAATTACATATATATATATGTATGTATATGTGTAAATTACACACACACACACACACACACACACACACACACACACACACACACACACACACACACACACACACACACACACACACACACACACACATATATATATAAAAGACAAATATAAAGACAAATATGTAATTATTATTAGTCTTATTCAAGATTCAAGATTAATAATTGTATATAATAAAATTATAATAAATTGGTGAAATGTAAATAATAACAGTACGTGCATATATAATATAATATAATATAATATAATATAATATAATATAATATAATATAATATAATATAATATGATATGATATGATATGATAGGATATTATATTATATTATATTATTTTACATTATATTATATTATATAATGCTTACCCTCTACTGAAAGTGTCATCTTGGCTCCTGAAGCTATCTCTAGACCATGTAAGAGAAAGAGAGAAAATGGCGAGAGAGAGAAAGAGAGAGAGAGAGCGAGAGAGAGAGAGAGGGAGCAAGAGACTTCCCTTTTTCCATGTATTGGTTGCTAAGAACAGCATTGTGCAACAAGGAAACATAAAATAAAATAAATTGGAGCACCAGGTAAAAAGGTAGCCTTGATGCTGCAAATTGTGTGGAAAAGAAGGAGCCACATTGAAATTGAAGAATTCATCTTTTCCACACGCGAACAAGCGCCGCACACACACACACACACACACAAATACAGCTCCTGAGTTGAACCAGGTATTCAAATGGTTTTGGTCTCAGACGCTCGATTTGCATAACACAGACAGATGACCTCAAGTGATTGATTGGGCTCAGTGGAGAGGGGATAAAAGAAAAAAAAAAGATTTTCAAACGAATTAATGAAAGGAACGCAACAGTAAAGGGTCTGCGTTTATTTTCGGTGCTGAAATTATTGCAGAATTAACCTTTTTCTCCTTTGAGACAGCCACTCTCTCCAAACTCAATGAATCTGATGTCCTGGTCTTTCTCACAAGGCAAACTTGACACCCGTCTCTTACACGAAATGATCGGCTTTCTCCGCTCCCTATCCTTGTGGGGTTTCCCCCCCATTGGTGCGTTTGGGTCAGCTGACCCGGATGGGTGGGCCGCCGAGCCACCCGTAGTGGCACGCTTTGTTGTGTAGCAGTGATGTAACACTAATGCCCGTGCACATTCCCCATGACTGGCAGTGACCACTATAGAGTCACAACACTGCAGGAGGGGAAAAAGCAATTTCATGGTTCACTCTGTGGTTAATGCGCTGCTGTAATCTTTAGAGAGCCCCGTCTTTTTGTTTAAGTTTCACCGAATAAAGGGTCGGACTATCACAAGCTCAGTCCAATTAATCACCGGCCTCAAAGGTGGGTGGAAGCAGTCCAGTGGGCTTGGACCCCAGCGACTAAATGGGACAGTCGAGAGTGAAAGTGTGCTTGCACGCCTGGTCTCAATGTGTGTGTGTGTGTGTGTGTGTGTGTGTGTGTGTGCGTGCGTGTGTGTGTGAGAGAGAGAGAGAGTGTCTGTCGTCTCTCTGTCCATCTGTGTGTTTGAGTGTGAAAGTGTAAGAGAGCACGGTCTGTTGAACAAGGGAGCTGTTTCAAAAGGCTCCAGTCTTTCATTTTGAGGGTCTCTCGGTGGTAGTTTGTGTTGACGTTAGTTTGGTGTGTATGTGTGTGTGTGTGTGTGTGTGCGCACAACGTGTCCTTTCGTCGAGACAAATACAATAACTTTCTGAGTGTGTGTGCGCGCGCTGTGCTCACACAGTCAGGTGTAAGCGTCTCTAATTGCCGCGAGGTACATTAGCACTCCGCCACCTCCCTCCCCGTGACTTTGTTTTTCCCTCTCAGTGCCAGTCTGTGGACCCGAGGACAATCAGAGCAGAAGGGTCATTTTCTGCAAGAGCTCACCTCCCTCCTCCGAGCGCCGCCGCTGTCAGGCTCACGCTCGGCGGGAGACCTAAATTAACACTCGACGTCGGCGAGGCTCGGCCTTGATGAGGCCGCGGGGAGACGAAAAATGTCAGAAAACAAACACTCCATCACTTTTTTGCTTCATTTGCTTTCTGTGCCGAGCGGAGGCTCACACGCACTTGCCTGGAGGGCGGCGGAAACTCCTACTCCAACACCAACCCCCACCCCGACACCACCACCACCACCCCCCTCTTTTACCTGCTCCCGCTGGATCGGTCTGAATTACCTCGGTGCTTCCCAGTGAGTGGAGGTGAGAGGTTGAGACCAAGGAAGTCTGAGGAGGGGGGTTCCAAGTGCGCTGCGAGCTAAGAGGAGAGAGCGGCTAATTGTATATTTTGTACCGAGAAACACCCTGGGAGAAGGCGGCGGCGGTTGTGGTGGTGGTGGTGGTGGTGGTGGGGGGCAGCAGTTATGTACTTCTTGGCATAGGGTTCAAATCAATTAGCCATTTATTTCTGTCATGTATAGATGTGAGCTGTGGGTTTGGATGTCTGAAGATTCGCTTTGAAATTATCCTTATTCATTTTTTTGCATCGTTTGAGTTTGGGCGTCCGGGCTCTACTGCTCATCCCTCCCGGCGAGGTGTACAGAAGGAGGCGTACTGGGTGAGCTAGAAATATTGGCGTGATGAGCTGGAATCCCCGACTTGGATAGAAGAGTAGAGCCCAACAGGTGGATGCAGGGGAGGTGGAGGGAGCGCAGCAAGCAGGCTGTAAAGCAGGCAGCAAAGCAGGTAGGGCAGGAGGGATAACGGCTTCTTAAACGGGCCGACCTTATAAGGGCGTGGAAGCGCGTGGCGCCGTCGAGTTGTCTGACAGAACTAGCTCTGCAAGCTACACCTCATGTTTGTTTGTTTCTGCTTTTTTAAGCAAATGTACAGTAAACTGTATGTATGCACATGAATATGTATGTGCCTGTTACAACTTGTATGTGCAACTTAGTATGTATATTGATTTTGGTCGACAGGGGTTTGATGTAAATACTCAACGCTTTGAGCAGTTTTAATAAAGTAGTAGTAAGTCTTTATTTCCCCCAAATCCATCGCTGTTCCGCCATTAGAAATGAAGTACCCAAAAATAGTTTTTATCGCTGAAAATACCGCTAAGATTATGCATTTTAGCCATTATAACCTGCCTCTATAACCTGGACTATAACTGATGCGCTGTTTCAGTGTGTGTCGCTTTACACCGCGCACCACGGACCTGACCAAGATGGCGGACGCACCGGCTCGACGCTCTCCTTTTCGGTGCGCTATATGTGTGTTTTTGTTTATATGTCAGTTTGCCAATTATGAGCATTAGCTAGAGCTAAAAGTCAAAAGAAACGCACAGCACAATTATTTTTTAAATACTTACATTTCTCACATGTTATCAATTAATCAGCGATTGTTTGTTGAGGTTAACAACTATCGATAAAGGAAATTCCTTTAAATTTGCATCCCTACCCCAAGCACTGGAAAAGTGAGTTTTTCATAATAGGTCCCCTTTAATTATTGTTTTCCTGAGCACGCTGACAACAACCCTTGTAATTATTCCCCGCTGGAGATATGCGACAACACTGGGATTCAACGCTGCGGAGAAGTATGATACTATTTGAAGCCTACTTCAAACACTGTGCCCCCAGCGAGTTCCCGATAGCAGCAGTGTCTATTTTATTATTTGCTTTATCTCTTTGTTGCGCCGAGAGTTTATTTGTTTACACAAGAGGGATTGGGGGGTTTGGTGATCTGAGCAAATTGCGGCAGAAAGTACTTCAGATGGAAATGACTGTAATTAGCGTGCTCTTAAATGTGGAACGCTCTCCTAATGTTTTTGTTTACGTGGGGCGGCTGATCTGTGGCTTGGTGCGGGGGCGGCCCGCAGGCAGGTTAAAATCACTTGTCATGCCAGAGATCATCATTATGAGCTTACAATTGGTCAGTGTTGAGGAACAATCAACACAGTGCCAGGTAGACACTCCACCACCAGCCTGCGTTAGGAGCTTCCGCGTGTAATTCCCTATTTATGGGGGCATTTTCCGGAGTGGATTATTTAAAACAGCGAGTGTGTTCCAGCGCGTGCACGTGCGCACGCCCGGCATGCTTCACGGGGAGTGTTTTGCGGGAGAGCACATGTTTGGGTTTTGTTTGACTTTAGTTCTCGCGGATAGCTTTGCTTTACCTAATCTCGCCATCTACGACGCAGCATATGTTCCGTGACAATCACCGAGACTCAATTAACAATGTGCCGATGTGCCCTGTTATCCAGTCAGTGATTATATTTCACTGGAGGATAATATCCAGGTAAATTAAGATTTCTATTTAATTTGGCGCCAGTTGTCGCCGCATCTCCATTTCACATCATGGAACAATTGAGATCTTATCATGGATTAAAGAGGGGGATATTACCTCTAATTTAAAATATGCACAGTTTCCCTAGCGAGCACAGCTTAAGCATCCGGTAGTTATTATACATTATATCCTGGGAAAGAGAGAAAAAAAAAAAAAAAAGATTAAGCGGTTGAGACTAAAAGCTCAAGAATGTAAAACTGGCGGGGGAACACTGGGGAGGAAATGGCGACTACAAGAGTTCTTGAGAAAGATGGAGAGAGGCGGCTTATGAAGGAGGAGGCACGAAAGGAGCAATGAAGAGACAGGAAGTTGGGTAGCGCTGAAAAGGCTGCTGCCGCGGTCAGGTGCCAGTGTGACAAAGTTGGCCTTGTTTAAAATGGAAATCTTCCCAGACCCCCCTGCACCCCCCGCCCCCGAACCCCCCCTTCCCTCCCTGCCTCCCTCCTTCCTAGAATCGTGGAAAAAAAACCATCGCGAACGCTAAGCTCCGACATCTGAAGTGGCAACACTTGAGATGGTGAAAGTGACAACATCTTAACATAAGCTGAAAGGAGAGAGCCAAAGTCAGTTAAAAAAAAACAAAAAAACTCCAAACCCAAACCTTCCTTCCCACCCTCATCTCATCTCCCATCCCTCCATCTCACCCCACCCCCCACCTCCTCCTCCCCCCTTCCTCCCTCCCACCCAACCTCCTCCTCAGGCCACATCGCATCTACGCTGGGGCTCCATGGACGCCGGACCGGCCTTGTACAATGGGAAAGTTGCAGGTAGCGATTAGGGAAGGTGATTGCTCATGTTGCTAAACAGTCAAGGAGAAGGTCGAAAGGTTGCAGGGGGGGTGGGTGGGAAGTGGGGTGGGTGTGGGTGGGTGCGGGGGGAGGTCTCTCACTTACTATGTTGTGTGCCAGGGACTGTCACTGCTGGTCTTTCCCTGCGTTTCCAGTGGCAGGTGCCTCCAAACAGAACTGGAAGCTTGTAATCCGACCAAATCCAGCCTCTTTCGAGGAGTGTAAAACCAGGAATGTTCTGCGGGGGTCAATGGATTAGACGGAATTCATGGTGGTAGCTTGGCTTGAGAGGCAGAATTAGAGGAGCTGAGAAAAAGGGAGAGGAGTCTGAACTGGTTTTGTATTAAAATGAGCTTACCAGGTGGTCTCCCTCCCCAAAAAGTGGACACAGTGTGTCAAGTAATCTGAAAAGCCCCCGGGTGTTTGTTGCCTATTGGCCGGGGGCCTGGTGAAAAAGGGAGAGCGAGGGGAGCGAGAGAAAGAGAGAGAAAGTGGACGGGAGGGGGCTGGTTTGGGAGGTGGCACTGGTGTGGCCATTGAGGCCTCAGTGAAATGTCTGTCAGGCTTGGTTTACCACAATCACAGCAGTGATTAGGCTTCTTTTGATGACAGGTTTAGTTTTCTGTCCATTGGCGAGATAGTGAGAATGGACAAGTGGGGGAGGGCTGCGGGGCGGCGAAGGGGGGGCGTGGGGGGGAGGGGCGAGTTGGGAGACATTGGCGGTAAGCGTTTGCGCACTGGTGCAAGAAAGAGGAAAGAGGGTGGGGATGGGATGGGATGGGATGGGATGGGATGGGATGGGATGGGTTGGGGAGGGGGCGGTATGGTAATGCCTTACACAGGGGAGCTCCTGCGTAATTTCCCAGCGGGTCATGGGGTCAGGTTTGTATTTAGTTAGTGGTAATGATCTCGTTAGGGATCTGAATGGACCACCGTCTAAGCCCATTGAGGGGAGCGAGTGTGCCTCCCCCTCCCCCACCTCTCCCTGCCCTGTGTGGGCTTACACAGCCCATGAACTGTGATTAATGGACTTCCAGGGCTTAATAACTTGCAAAACAGTATTAAACAAGGGAGGCCCCGGGACAATCGAAGAGGCTACCCGGGCGGGGTAGGAGGTGGCTGTAAACAGGGCAGGGCAACAATTGCGATGCATGGAATTAACTGAGATAGGGCCGCGCACAATGCTACAGCTGGCTAGTGGCGGGGAGCCAGGCCTCTGAGAAAGCTCCATTGGTGCTTCCAGGTGGCCCAGACCGGGCCAGGGCTTTTCAGTTTTGTAAGTGTTAAAAAATAGAGGGGATAGAAGGCTACATTTGTGATGGGGAGACAGTGAGAGGAAGCCATTGAGCGGAGACAAGAAAGAGATTAAAGAGCGCAGAGAGTGATAAGCAGATAATGGCGGAGACACATTCAATGGAACAAGTAATCCTTGACATGCAAGCACAAATATGAAGCCTTTTGTCTCCTGTGTCTAATTCAAGCCAGAACGCTCATAGTGGCCAAGCACAAATAGTGATCTGCAAACAAACAAGTACACAGACACAGATAAAACACACTCTCATCTGCCCAAGGGGAAAGCACACGCACGCACGCGCACACACCCACAGACACACAGACACACACACACACGCACACACACACACACACACACACACACACACACACGCACACGCACGCGCGCGCGCGCACGCACGCACACACACACACACACACACACACACACACACACACACACACACACACTCCTCGACACCTCCCACATCTCCCGGCCTCCTCATATTCTTTTTCCCACCCTTGTACCCTCTTGTCTGGAAACAAATGATCCCAGCATGGCGTCGTGAGTACTGATGTGTTCAGACCACCCTCCACTTTGTCACGAAGCTCGTCCGCTCTCGCTGCCCTCACTGAGCATTTTATGCCGCTATAATGTATCTCAAATTTGTAAATATAAGCAATGGGGACCACTTGTGCCGAGGGGAAAGCACTTTTTAATGGACATGAGTGCAACATTGTTGGGCTTACCTCTGAGAATGGAATTGAATGGGGGGGGTTTCGGCATAGCAATGGCTAAACTAAATCTCAGCGAATGATTGTTGAATTAAATGATGGAAATATTTATATAATATACTATGACATGTATTATTGAGGCAGTTTTTTGTATCAATGTTTTTTTTCATTTTCACAATTTTGTTTATATATCCAGTACATTCTGCAAAAATATTCTTTTGAAAATGAATTTGCTGAGATGAGAGTAATTGTTGATGGAAAAAAATGAAATGCCAGCATGATTCTGCCATTTGCAGTAAATAGATGTTGGCATGAAACAGCAAAATTGCACAGCTTGTGCGCAATAACAAGCAATTATGAGACAATTTGGAAAGCATTTGATTACAACATGAACAGGTAGTTTGTATCATCATGTGCTAATTAGCATTCAAATATAGAACTCTTAAACAATTGTATTTTTTGTATTAAAATAACGAAAAAAAAAAATCTTCTGATTGAGTGATTTAGAATGTTTCTTGGCAAATGGCAAATTTTTGTGTTCACTTCCAAACCCACCTTGTCTAGTGCCTCTTGCGGTTTGCATGTGTGTGTGTATGTGCACGTCCAGTGTGTGTGTGTGTGTGTGTACCTAATTGAACTTTGACCTGTGGCTGAGTATATGTTTGTTCATACATAGCGTACATTGTATCTGTTGTGTGTGTGTGTGTGTGTGTGTGTGTGCAAATAAAATATATTGCATGAATACACCTTTTACAAAGTTTTTCTTTCTTTCAATTTAACTTTCCCTCGCTTTGTGTGTCTCTCTCTCTCTCCCTCTCTCTCTCTCTCTCTCTCTCTCTCTCTCCACAGCTGTCACCCCCCTCCCACACCCACCCCTCACCCGCCACTCCCTCCCACCACTCTGCACTGGGTGTGCAGCGGGGCCTTGGCCTCGTGGGGTGGGAGGGAGGGTGTGTTGGGGGTGTGGGGTGTACGGGGCGGGGGGTTCTGTTGCTGTGTTAAGCCTTGAGCTTCACCCCCTCCCCCTCCCCCCCACCTGTCATGAATAATGGAGGAGAGAAATACATTTATCTTTTAATGGCCGCCGCCCCCTGGCTGAGAGCGGCTGAGCGCGGGCCCCGGCGGCTGGGGAAGACGTAGGGCCGAGGTTTTAGCGTACCCCCGTGCGATTGTCTATGCTCCTTTTGGAAGCCGCTCGCCGCTCGGTGTCCTAGAGATGGCTAATCAGGCTTGATCTGCGGCCGCTTCAAAGACGCCCCCCACCACCACCACCACCACCCCCCCAAAAAACATTTTCTCCGTGTGCGTGAGTGTGTGAGAATTACTGCAAAGACATCGAATACTTGAAAGATGTCGAGGGAGGGAAGTGATGCGTTTCCCCCGGCCCACGATTAAATTATTATTTTTAGTCGGGATTGGGTGATGATAAATGATAATAAAGGTGATGTGATTTGAATTGTGGGGCGTGAAGGGATGATATAGAATGATTTTACTTTATTATTATTATTATTATTATTATTATTATTATTATTATTATTATTATTTGGTTATAATTTTCCATTTAAAAAATTTAATAAATAAATACAATTCAAGCAACATGGTCTCATCCACTTAAGAAAACCAACCTGTTGATTTCCCAGAACTGGGAGTTCTGGGAAATCTTTTTTGTCCAAATTTGGTCCAAGATAACTGGCTCTACTTCCCGTTCTTGCTGATGTTTCTGTGCATTGTGTTGTTGTTGTTTTTGTTTTTGTTTTTCTCCAGAAAAACAAACAAATCGCTCAAATAAAATATGTGTAATGGACTTTCAAAGTCGATATAAGCAAACACGCACACAACAACAAAATAAATTTACTAAATACACAGCTCACGCGGCCCGTATTTACACTGCGAAAGCTCCACGTGCGCTTGAAACCAAATCTACTCTCTGCTCCGCCTCGACTCGTCCGTGTTTGTGACGATAAGACGCAGTCTGGTGGTTTTAACGTGCTACGTAGCCGTGCAACCTAATGTGGGAATAACGCGGCTTCCTGTGTTTAAACTGGGATTAGGAGACATTCTGCCGTGGTGGAGGGTTTCGGGGGTCTCCCTCTCTCCCGATACCCCCCTCTGTTCTGTCCCGCCACTGACCCACACATCTGCATCATGCAGGGTTTTTTGGGGGGGGGGGGCACACCTGCTCCAGAAAAAGACGGGTTAAAGCACCAGTCACTGGTGTGCTGCCTCAGTTATAAAATACATTTTGTTAATAATAAATTTTCATTTATTTATGATTTGATTGATGATTAATTGTATTTATTTATTTATTTGCTTATTTATTTGTTATTTATTTATTCATTTGATATTTTCCTAATGTACTTTGGTTTGTTGAAGCGGTTGAATTCTAACTATTTCGAGAGGCGTTCATCTGTGTTGTTTTAGCTTTTAGTTTTAGAATATGAGCATTTAATGGATATGTTTGGGTTTTATACATCATGTCTATGTATATCATAGAAATACATTTTCGCTCAAACAAAAAATTACTTGATTTTTTAATTCCCAAATTTTATAAAAAAAAAAACACGGCAATTTTATGAGCAACATTTGCGACTTGAAAGCCTTATTCAACCATCAGTGCAGTTATTAAGAAAACTGAGGCTTTAAAAGAATACACATTTAGAATTTGTAACTAATTTCTTTCCAAAACATTGTTTTCTTTACATGGCCTTCTGCATACCTTCCCACAACTGTTTATAAATGTTTCTCGTTTGTTAAGTGTCCTGTTTAATTTTACACAAAAATAAATAATTAATCATAAATAGATAAAAAGAAACTAGATTGGAACCTTATGCCAACCAGGACAACCAAGAAAAAAATAAAAATTAAATAAAAACAAAACAATGTCAAAAACACACACAACAAATGCAGTGAAAAAAATGGAAGTAAAGAAAAGACACTCAAGCGTCACGAAAAGTTGACACTACTTCTTGAGCAAGCAATTTCAAGCGCGCGCACACACACACACACACACACACACACACACACACACACACACACACTGGAACCACAAACACACAAACACACACACAATCCTCGACAGGGAGCCCTATCTCCCTCTCACCCGGCTCCACTCCCCCTGCACCCAGACCCCCGCGGCCCCACGGCTCCCCGAGGCCTGCGGTCGCTCGGCCGGCGTGGGGGATGAGTCCCTGTGCGAACAGTGGCTGGAGCTGGGCCCCCGGCCAGGAGCTCCTCAGCTCCCTGCTCCTCTCCACGGAGCGGAGAGGAGCTGAAAGCGTCCTTTATCATCACTTGTGTGGGCAGCATCACCACGGCAACGTTCAGGCTGGCAAATGCCACTGCTGTGAATACTAATGAGGCTCTTGGCAGGACTGTGCTGGCGTCAATGGGGCCAGGGTTGTTACTCTGTGTGTGTGTGTGTGTGTGTGTGTGTGTGTGTGTGTGTGTGTGTGTGTGTGTGTGTGTGTGTGTGTGTGTGTGTGTGTGTGTGTGTGTGTGTGTCGGCGTGCACAATAGAATTCAAGGCTCGAGAAAGGGCTACAGCAGAGGTAAACAGTCAAAGGAAATCAATTAAGTGTTTCTACAGCGTTTTGGCAGGCGCTCTAATCTTCCGCGCCACATTTTAAAATAAGGGGCGAAATCTGTCTTTAATACCTCCTATGCTTTCTGCTCGGCGAAAACACAACACGGGCGAGCGAGCGGGAATAAACAGCCTAGAACCGCGGAGCCTGACTAAGTCCCCCACCGCGTCGACTACTTTGAGGGAAAAACATGTGAAGTCGTAATTCCACGGGCCCCCTCCCTTAAAAGTTAGAAATGAACTAAAAAGCATGTTGAACGAAAAAAAAAAGAAGCCTCAATAATTGTTTTAAAATCATTAATACTTGTTTAGCTGCTGATTGTTCCATCAGGCAGTTTGAAATAACACTTGATATGCTTTTTTATTAATGCAGCACATAAATGGGAGACGTTATAAGACCTTGAAAGTCTATGAAAGGCTCGAAGCTTATGAACGGACATGTACTGGACCACGCCTTACTTTAAATTGTTGTTTTTATCTTTTGACACATTTACTAGTGTCAGAGTCTCTCTCTGTCTCTCTCTCTCTGTCTCTGTCTCTCTCTCTCTCTCTCTCTCTCTCTCTCTCCCTCTCTCTCTCTCTCACCCGCTCGCTTGTTGTGACTCTCATGTTTAGAGCGATGCTCTGAATAAATTGGGCGGTCGCTCGTCTCTTCCCTTCATTGATTCAGGCACTTTGATTAAGCGGGGATCTAATCAATTCTTTAGTGGTGGTGGAGACACGCGGAGCAAAAAAATCCTTCCTGGGCAAACCCTTCGAATGACATCAAATTAAAAGTCATTAATTTGGCTCTTTACTGGCACTTGTTTGAGACGCAGTCTGCGCTTTCGGTGTCTATTAGTGAGGTTATGCTCCCGGGATTTTCCTCGGGCTGCTCGGCATCGGGAGAATGAGAGATTGTTTGTGTGTGTTTATGTATGTGTGTGTGTGTGTGTGTGTGTGTTTATGTGTGTGTGTGTGTGTGTGTATACATGTTTTTATGTGATTTGCGTGCAAGCTTGTTTGTTTGTGTGTGTAGGGGGGGTGATGGGACACACTGGGCTCGCTCATCCTCGCATAGTGACTTATTAGCGCTAATTGGGAGGGACAGTTCAAACAAGCACAGAGGAGTGGTTGTCACACAGGCGTGACATGGGTGCAGAGAGGCAGGCGGTGCCGGGTGCTCCGTCCCTCCATCCATCTCCCGATTCTTTCTATCCCCGTTGGCCTCCCTCCCTCGCCGATTGTCCCTGGCCCCCGGCCCGGCCCCGCAGAGTGGCCACAGAGTGGGCTCTTTGTCCCGACACGGCCATTAGCAGTCAGCGGTCTTCAGAAAAGTGAGCGGGACAAGGCAGTGGACAGAGGCGCGGACAGACCCACGGCTGTCTGGGACACTTAGGAAGTCAACAGCTGACGGAAGGAGAGGCCGCACAAAGGAGGAGCCGCTGAAGTATGGGGCCGCCGTGATCCGCATGGAGGATAGACCCCCCGCCCCCCACACACACACACCCACAGCAACAAACAGTGAGACAGCGTTCCCCGTGCCCAGAGCCCTCTCATTAATGATGAATCAACCGTCAGTACGTTGACATGGAGACCTCTCTCTGGATAGTGCTCCATACCTCCATTTATTGGGGAGGGGGTTGGTGGGCGCTAAAAGATGGTAATTCCAATGATTATTTGGAATCGTAATAGCTGCAATTATATTCCACACCAGCCGATAGAAGATACAAACACCAATTTGCAACTGGTCATTATCTTAAGCATTGGGTGCGGGGCGTGTGAGGTAATAGGTAGCCGCGCCGTCGCCTCTGCACGGGGAGAGACGACGGTGCGGGGCCAACTAATTAGTCCGGCGCCATTTCCCTTTAGACTTGAGAGCGTATTATATATTCGCCAGCCCGCATTACGGCACTTCGCCCGCGGTCACATTTGGCCATTAAAGGATACGGTGCCGACAGAGGGTGGCTCGAGGACACGGGTCCGGATTCTGATTGTATTCTACCTCATTACAGTAGACAGTAGAGAGCAGACGACGTTCGCAGGATCTCTGCGGAAATAGAAACCAATTTCTCCCTTTTTTTTTCCTATGTATGAGCAAACACTATATATTGCATTTGTCATTTATTTCCCGACTAGACAACAGAGGTGTAGCCATATACGTGTATAAGGATAACAACAATGCCTGTGTGGCAAATAAGCCACATTTCCATACAAACACGCATTTTACTGCACAAGCTGAAAGAGGGTGATTTCTGGACAGCTATAATGGAAAATTCTGGAATATATAAAAAGCAGTGTGTTCAAATGGTATGTAATGGTGATGGTCTGCACTGCGTGCCGTGTGTGTGTGCTTTTTTCAAAGCCACGGCAGCGAGGATCACAAGAGCCGTATCAAAGCACCCAGCCACCATGTGAAATGTCTTTGCTCAGCGGGGAGTCGTGGGATTGTCGCCGACACCCCTCCTCCCTTTGAACGCCAGCCCCGCTAGCGTGGTGGTTGTCCTGCACTTTGCCATTGGAAAACACAGCCCTACTTTCAACTTTTCTCCGTTTCTTTATTTCCACCCATGCTTTTTCTTTTTAGGAGCCACGGGAAAAGGGCCCGGGGCGGGACATCGTGTTGAGGCTGTCATCGGGTCGAGTTGGCGATAATCACACGGCCCCGCGTGTTTCGCGCTGACATGCAAGACCCACGGAACATGTAGCCCCCATATGCTGCAGAGCGTCAGGACAGCTGAACACAACAGCTTTGCACATAAATCAAGCGCACCCCGATGCCCCGAGGCCCCGGCTAATAGATGTTTAACTAAACCCCTCGTTTTCAAACAATTTGACCCCGGTTCCCTTTAAACACAATGCCCGGAACTCCCAAGGGATTACGCCCTGACCCGGGAGGGAGCGGCCTCCGCCGGCTATAAAGGGGCTCCCCATTGTGCTGCCCGGGCCTGGGGGAAGGACATTGGGAGCCAGATACATGCCGGTGGGTGGAGACGGCCTTGTTGTAACGACGTCTTGATGGAGCATCTTTCCCACCCACCGGAGCAGCGCTGGCTCTGTATGGATTTTAATGAGGCTTTGTGTCTGCCCACATACAGCCCCTCTACTGACAGCCAACGTGTTAGCAACATGCTCCTCTTTGTTGCACCACCCAATCACATAAACGACCGGCTGACTAGATTTATTCCCTTGACTCTGTGCTGGTGTGTGTGTTTGTGTGTGTGTGTGTCTCCATATGTGCAAGGATTTAAAGACTAAAAGAAGACATTTTGGGACACTGCATAGTGCGGTTGCCATGTAAACCAGACGCCTATTGGGATGAGCTCTAAACACATGGAATTTTAAAGAGAGCCTTCACAAACACCCCGCCCCTCCCCCCCTTCCTCGTTGTGGCTGTGTGTGTGTGTGCATGAATAAATGTGCACAGGTTGGCATGAGGGGCCTGAATAGGACGCTTTGTCCATTAACGAATTTATAATTTACGGGGGGGGGGGTCACTGTACTGATGGAGGCTCTGTGCGAAAATGCCTTTAAAAAGGAAATTGCCTTTCATATTACGAGATCAAAATAATATTTTTTATTTTACTTCTGAAGCGCAGCCTTTTCACACTAAAGTGGCCCTATTGAGTACATGAATAATGTGTTCATCATTTCATGATGGGAAATTATTTCTTTCACCTCAGCGGGGAGATGGTAGTGCGGGAAGATCAAATTGTGTGCCGGGCTGGAATGCAGATTTTATTTTCTTAGTTACTGACCTTGATTGGGGAATCTGGAGGGCCGGGCCCTGCGCCGGCTCCATTGTCGGCCGCTATAGAAGGTTAATGAATCGCTGCGCTGAATATTAATATGGAAACCCGGTTCCAGCACCCCATCGAGACTGCTTTGGTATGTTGAGTGTTTTGGCGGCCAGGCGCGCTGCGTCCGCCTCGCTGTGGCTCTGCCGCCGAGCCAGGAGAAGGGGGGGCGTGGCCAGTTTGGGCGGAGTTTAAGGCCCGAAAAGAGGCGGCCGGAGCCGTTCGCTTCTTTAAAATAGAGAGAAAAGAAAACATTTGGATTTGTTTTAGCAACCGCGAGAAATCAATCAAGGCTCAATGGCGAGCGAGCGAGTGGGAAAAGCAGAACGGAGGGAGGGAGGGAGGGAGGGAGGGAGGGAGGGAAGGTGTGTTTTTGTGTAAATGTGTGATTTATAAGTATAGAGGAAGGGTGGGATGGGTTGAAGAGGGGGGTTGTTGGCTCATCCGACCAACAATCGAGTGCTGTTTGATCCTCTGGTCTTTCTGGGAGAACACAATGGTCCATTTAAGGTGGGCCCGTCCCTCCGCTTGGCCCCGGAAGTGCTTCATTTCGTCTTGGAGGGACAGCTGCACGGCCCCGGTCGTCTTCCCCCCAGCTCCCGATTGGCCTGGCACGCTTAAGAGAGGCCACGAGCGCTGATTGTTTCAACCAGAACCTGGCATGCCGTCAGCTGGAGGGATTGTTTCATTTCGGGGGTGGGTTGGGGGGGCGACGACGACAAAGTCAACAAAGGCAGCCAGGTGCCAGCGGTGGCTTAGGAAGCCACACAGATACAGTCTTAAGAGGGGGAGGAAAAGTAGCGGGCGCGGCCAAAACCCTGCGCGGCCAAAAACACGGCGTGGCGAAACGGCGAGGCATGGCAAATGAATATTCATCCCTCTCTAGTGCCGCTCTCGTGAATGGCTTTTGTCTGCGTTACGGGAGAGCGTTAACAGAGGAAAAAGCAAACTGGACGGTCTTGAGAAGCGCCGAGCGAGCGCCGCCGATCTAATCGCCCGGTAATGATACGCACTGTGCGGTATTGATCGCGGTCATGTCTGCAGGTCACCCCGTCTTTTTGGGTTTACACGCCTGCGCCTGCTCGATTTATGCGCTCGGGCGTCTTTTTTAAGCGGGCGATAATGAATCACAGAACGCGGCTGAATGGTGTTAGTAATAACACTAATTGGACGTGTTATTTTTCTAATGGATGGTGTGTTATTATAATGAGGCCCGCCTGCTTCGCTCCGAAATATAAAGTGGGATAATAGCAGCGGAGATGCTAAGCCCAAAGGAAAGACAGAAAAATAGAAGAGGGAGGGACGTGATCCATCACAAGGAGACGGTAAAACACGCCCTTATTTTTTTTCGCAACATTTCGTCCCTTTCGGGCACAGAGATAAACAAATAATATTATCATTAGGGAGAACCTTCCTGGGGGATACATTCACTCGTGTTGTGCAAAGTAAAAATGGTGGCGCGTCGTTGAACTTCAAGGAATAAATAAAAGCCTCAGACATTTTGGTCTGGGTGAAAGGTGAACTCCAACACCAGCGTGGGAGCACACTCGATGGCGGAAAAAGGGGACGTTTGGTCTTTTAATTGATCCAACCACCACTAAAATAAACAAACAGTTTCACACCCAGGTACATCGCCGCTCAGGGGTCCCCTCCGTAGAGGGGAGTGGAGCGGCGGGGCCGGGCGGCGGGACGCTCCGTCCACACGAAATAGAGTAAAAAGGGAGTCGGAGATAAACGGAGACCTATCTCTGAGTTGTTTTCCTCGCCTCTCCGTCACTTATTCGGCGGCCTCGGCGAAGAATGTCAGAAAAACCAGAGTGCCGCCTTTTTTCATACACCTCACTGTCAAGTATTCCTACCCCCCCCCCCCCCACCCCCCGACGCCCCCCGCGCACGGAAACCAACGTCTGATGACACATCTGAGGTACTCTAAAGAGACCCCGAGTGGAAGAGAGCAAGAGAGGTAAAGAGTAAAGAAGTGTGCACGAGTGTGTGAGTGAGTGTGTGTGTGTGTGTGTGTGTGTGTGTGTGTGTGTGTGTGTGTGTGTGTGTGTGTGTGTGCATGCGTGCGTGTGTGTGTGTGCACACGGACCCATTGAAGATGCAGTGCAGATGTCCACGGTCCAGGCGGTTCCGCGCGCCGACTGTGTTCCACGTGCTTCAAAAGAGGAGGGGATTTTCCCCTCTTTGTTTCAAATTTCACACGCCGTCCAAATGGGCACCGGATTTTCCCGTTTTTTTTTTTCTTTTCTTTTTTTGCTCCCCCCCCCCCCAAAAAAAAGAAATAAATAAAGGGTTAGGATGTATCGGTGGCCAACATCTGCAGATTATGATTAGCATTTGGAAATTGCGTCTTTGAATGAGATGTGGATGTGGGACCGGCGGCGCCTCTTTTATGAGTGCGACTCCCGTTCCGGGGTGTGTGTGTGTGTGTGTGTGTGTGTGTGTGTGTGTGTGTGTGTGCGTGTGTGTGCATGTGCGTGTGGAGGGTCCCTGTTTTGTCCTTAAATTGGCTACAATTTGGAAGTGGGGCGAAATCTTCTTTTCCTCCCTTTTCTCTCTCCTCCCTCTTCCCCCTCTTCCTGTTATGATGTGCCGTCAGCACAAGAAAGAGACACTATTAATTGTGCTGCCTATGAATGGCTGCATTTGGTTAACCAGTTTCAAAGAGGACGTGGGGCCCAAAGGAACTTCTTCTCCTCTTCTTTCCCCCCACTGTCCGTCTCCGCCTCTTTTCTCCCTCCCTCTTTATCAAGATCCCCCCCCCCCCCCCCCCCCCGCCCCCTCCACCCCCATCCCTCTCTAATTTTACACTGAGCGAGACGGCTGCATTATCTTATGTATTCAGCTTTCAGCTCCTCTCGCTCTCCCGATGAGGCGAGGCTTAATTGGGCTCGGGCTTTAAAGTCTGTAGAGCTCTCCACTCTCCCATAGAAACACATTCACGCTCCGCTCATTCACTTCGAGTATGTGTTAGATGTACAAATATTATTTACTTTTATACTCCAAATCAAAAGGCGCACACTTCCTGCTATTCCACACACGGTGCAGGAGAATTCACAGTTCAATTCACTTCAGTTTTTTTTTTTTCTTCTTCTTTTCTTTACTTTTTTCCTCTCCTCCTGCTCCTCCTCTCCCACCTCCCTCCCTCACGCGGCCACGCTACAGGAATTGCGCCGCTGCTTCATAACAAAAGTGTTATTTCAAGTGTTTTTTTTAATTATAAATATTAGTGGTATTTTTTTTTGATAAGAATGTATGAACACCCCTTAATTATTCCGGGCCTGTATTTACTGCACTGGCTCGCAGTGAGGCGGGCGCTATTTAAATTTAAATGACTTTTTTTATTCTCACGGTTTAACATTTATGACCATTGACAATGGAAAAAATATCACTGTCATAAAAAATATGGTATGAAAAATGTTCACATTTTCTTATTTTTATTGCTATCCTGCTTAATTTAGTGCACATATACATAGACTGTGTATACAGTCCATGTATATTTCTTTCTCCATTTTATACATGTATTTTTTTAATTTTATGTATATATTTAGATATATTGTATATTGTATATTGTATGTTGTATATATATAATTTCATTTAATACATAATTTTTTTTCCATTTTATGTATGTATATATATACTTTATATTTCTGGCTATTTCTAAATTACTAATATTTTTCTTAATACATGTTATATAATCCTTCACATATTTTATGTAAAGACATTTGATATGCTTTATAATATGTTATATTTATCAGTTTGTGTGTGGTGTTGGAGTCATGTGATAACAATGGAGCCGTTTCACTTTTGTGTGTTTGCGCTTCGTATGATGCGATTTTCATCGTCACCCACTAGTCACCAGATAAAATGAGAGAAAACAAAGGAGGCAGGTTCCAAGGGTTTTAGTGTTTTCCAAATCACACTCGGCCATTCCACCCACACCCACACCCACACCCACAGATATTAGAAGTGATATAAATAGAGAGAGGTGGCCTCTTACAGTATCTCCTCCAAACTTGGGTGACTGTTGTTTTTTTTGTTTTTTTCCACGGCCAGCCCAGCTCCCCCCCTCGCACTCGTCGCACGCGTGGAGTGTCTCCGGCGCGACGGCCCTTTCAGATCGCCGGAGCTGATGAACCTGACGCGGCCGCCGCAAAAAACAATTCTGCGCATCCGTCCCGACTCCTCCTCATCATTAGTTCCTGTCCGTTGGCGTGGGCCAACAAATGAGAGCGCTATCAGCCGCCGCCTTGATAAGCCGCCTTATCTCATTAGGCTCCACATCAAAGTTAATCAGAGATGGGAATAGTAATTGGCCGACTAAACAATGCCACAGATCGTGGGGTTTTTCTAGTGTGTGTCATCTCCAAAACATCAGCAGACTGGGGGGGCTGACAGATAGGCTGCATCTGGTGGAGGGTGAGTGAGGGAGAGAGAGGGAGAGAGAGAGAGAGAGAGAGAGAGAGAGAGAGAGAGAGAGAGAGGGCAGGAGGGAAGTGATGTGAGTGCTGGGAGTGAGTGTGCATGATGAGTAGAGGGGTGGTGGAGAGAGAGAGAGCGAGAGAGAGAGAGAGAGATGGGGGGATGAGAGGGGAGAGGGAGTAATGGCAGAGGCATAACAAGCAAGCTGCTCAGAATTAATGAGCTTACTCAATAAGAAAAGAATAACCAATCAGTGTGTGTTGGGCAAATATAATTTGGGAATAATTGCTTGATTGCTTTTCTATAGCGGGCTGATTTGACCACACACAAGAACTGAGAATTAAGATGTCAAGACAAGAATTAATTTGGCAAGCGAGGGCACACACAGAATGTTCCCGGCGCTCCCCACTCGGGAGGCGGCTCGGGAGGCGGCTAATGATGAAAACACAGTGGTAGATTGCGTATTCATTTCCCCCGGCCTGTTTTACATAAAGAGAGCCGTGGCTAATGCCACAGATGTTGGGATATCGAAAAAAAAAAATTAAAGAAAGGAAAAAACGGGCGTATGCTAACACATTTAATTGGTATTTTTGCATAGCCCACTCCATTGTTGATCGCCAGTTGCCGTTGATTGTTCCGTTTGTATCCTCATTGATTTTGGTGTTGGAGGGTTGCTGTAGTTTTTGGTTTTGGGTGGGGGAGTGTGGAGGGGTGGGTGGTGGTGGTGGTGGGGGAGGGGGTTACTGTCTGGTAATTGCCGCATTTTGTCACTTCCCGCCCACCCCCCCACCCCCGAAAGCGAAGTCTTCACTCCCGTCTCTCTCTCTCTCTCTCTCTCCCCCGTCTCTCTCTCTCGCTCTCTCAATTGACGATTTGTGAAAAGCTTAGAGTGTGTCTTTCATTACTCGCTACCTGCTTTGAGAAACGAGTGTCGACCTCCGCTCGCACGCTCTCCGTGCGCGGTGGCGGCAACGACGAAACCTTTGTTTCTTTTCTTTTTTTTTCCTCTCTAACAAAGTGCCGGCGGTCAGAGTAACGTGTTGGAGAATAACGCAGTGCGCGGAAGAGCAGAACAACGCCCACCGGCCCGGCCCTAATGGCCAGCTGCACCCGGCTAATGATACGCACACGTACGCTCGCACGTACGTACAAACATACACACGCACGCGCACGCACACGCACACACACACACACACACACACACACACACACACACACACACACACACACACACACACACACACACACACACACACACACACAGAGCCATGCACGAAAAACATACGGCAAATGTGCGGCCCCGCTCTTCTTCCAGGACACTGTGTACAGGCTCTGGCTGGTGCTCGTGACAGGAGCTCATTAATAGTAATCACGGAGCACGATGCAGGCTCCAATCTGACGTGGCCGCTACATTTGGAATGGATTCAACCCCCCCTCCCCCCTCCCATTCAATCTCGATTTGAATAAGAAATAAATCCAAACCTGACCACATGCATACGAATCGCCACATATATTTGCTCCCACATGTGTCTTGTACTTAGTTCCAATTAGCCTGAAAACACTGCCGCTGTGATGGAGGCTGCTCATGCCGTTTCACTTATCACTCCTCTGCAGGTTCCGCGGCCAGGGCTATTCATTTTCAAATGTGCGTTTCGGCGTGTTACGTGGTGTGTATGTGTGCGTGCGTGTTTGTGTGTGCATTGAGGTTATTTGAGCAGTGGGGTAAGTAAAGGGAATAAATAAGCGGGCAGAGGTCCTGTCATGATGATGTTACTGCCGCTCTGGGTCTGCCTGCAGCATTATGAGCACGGGCACGTCGCCACGTCCCTCACTGTCACACACCGCACATATACGTACATACACACACACACACACATGCGCGCACATGCCCGGGTGTGCAGTGGATCTAGGGAACACGCTCTAGGTAAATTTGCTTTGATCCACGTTGCACCTAATTGGGTCGTAGGCAATGTCTCTATTCCCACATCAAGGAATTTGCTTATTTCGCTGGAGGATTAGAGCTAATTTTTGTGTGTCGGGAATTAACCTATTAGTCTGGCTCATCTGCATTGCTAATTCCCCAGCACAGACAGCTGTCAATGGCCCAAACGCCCGCCCCCCCCCCCAAAAAAAATAACATGATCATCCAATCCTTGAATGAGTGATCCCCGCTCCGATTAGTGGCAGTGAACTTCGCTGAGCCCAAGTGATAAGGCGGCAAAATTCCCAAGTTGCCAATAGCTCCGAAAATTATCAGACTGTAGGCGAAGGAGAAATTGTGCCTTCCGGCTCAGGGGCTTCAATCCGGGGTTTGCCCAGATTGACATTATTTAAAGCTATGGAAATGGGCTCTGGCTATCTGGAAGATTGCTAAAATAAGAAATTTTCCGGCAACATTTATGAATACGCTGACAGGAGAGGACAGGGGCAAAATATATATTTGTGTCTGTGTGCATTCTCGAAAAAGCAATTTAAGGGTAATTTCGTGATTTTATGATCTAATCTAGTTGAATAAATAAACAGATACGGGTGGAGGGAAAAACCCATATAGCTGTAATGTTCTTAAAGGACCTCAGCAATCTTTGTTGAGAAGCTACTCTAACAGGAAGCATCGTGTATTGACCTAGTATATTGTTTTATAATCTGAGGCAGATTTCCAATTGGAAAAAAAAAATTTATATATATTATTATTATTATTATTCATAATAATAATAATAATAATAATAATAATAATAATAATATAAAAAATCCTCTCAATCACTTCCAGTTAGCAGAGTGGACTACGGAAAATATCCATGCAGTAAGTTGAACATGGGGCTACATGAGAGATGCATTATTAGCCGATCATTAAAATTAAACCATGCTGTTGTTGGTGTACTCGCCGAATATCACCGTGGCGACGCCCCTCCACCGGCAGACGAGCCGCCGGCGTGTATCAGTGTCAGTCCATTTTAGCACGCGGCAGAGCTGGTGCTGCATTGTGAACGCGGCCATTTTGCATAGCTTAACACCAGCACGCACATAGATCTGCACAAGCCTTTACACCAAGTGGAGGATGATGTGTGTGTGTGTGTGTGTGTGTGTGTGTATGTGTGTGCGGATGAGAGAGTGTGTTGTCATCGCACCTGAGAGTGGGTGTGGGGGTGTGGGTGTGTGTGTGTGTGGGGGGGGGGGGGGGGGGGGGGTGCACTGGTCCTGAGTACCTATTCAGATGAACACAAACATCAATCAGCGGCTGGCCCCTGGTGCTGGCAGCCTTGGAGGGTCACACTGTAGTGGTCACGCACACGCTCCTCCCAGGGTTGCAACTGGGGTGTTTTAATGATGTCCAAAATATTAATGCCTTCTCGCTTTTTGTATTTATTTTTTTAATTCACTTTTTTTCATTTTTTTTAAGCGCTATGCAAATTAGGTGTGCGGGTGTGTGTGTTTGTGTGTGTGTGTCTCACAGCTGTGTGAATTCATTGCTGGACACTTCAGCGGGCCTAATGGATACAACTTCATTGGATATGGTCATTATCATAAATGTTCAAGAGCAATGTGACCTCACATTATCACAAAAGACCCACCCCCTCGCCCCCCCCCCCCCCCCCCCACCCCCCCACCCCCAATCCCCCCTCCGTACAATTCGCACCCACCGTCTAATCATGGATGAGCTGGAAAACACAGTGCGTTCCCACAATATCAACCTTCCCAAGGCTGAGCGAGTTTAGGGATGATTGTTTACGAGCGCGCTGGGTTGATGATCTGTGATTTTGGGCAGAATAACAGAGTTGAATAGCGCGAGCGTTCAGGGCGGAGGAAGCAATCCCCATAATTATGTCATCTCTCCCATAGTGAAATCGCAGAATGGGAAAGATTGTGGTCGATATCTCGTCTTGCCTATCTGTACCCGCCTGGCTGCAGCCTGGATGTGGGGAGTCACGGCACACAAAGGCTAATCAGCGCTGTGGGGGTGGCAGCCCCCCACCCCCCCAATTTGACTTAACTGCTCCGTTTGTGCTGCCACTGATCCTGCAGCCTTTGTGTACATTGTAATAAGTGCTGACATAATCCTGCGGATTTTCCTGGAGGCTGACCCCTAGCCACCCCATTCAGGCCCGGGGGCTACCAGGTCTGCCAGAGGGGCCAAGAGATAGGGCCACAATGCCCCCGACCCCCATGACGTACTTACATTTAGGGATGGTTTGAAGCTTTCTGTGATTGAGCTCGTAACCCATTTTAATCCTATTAATACGAGGCAACAAAGGCTAAATCTGCAGCAGGAAAGGCGGGACCAGGGGAGGGGAAGGGAAAGGAAGAACAGAATCAGAATCAGAATCTGGCCAAGGATAGTGAGTGGGAGAGTGGGAGGCTATGGCTGGAAATTGGAAAAAACAAACAAAAAAAAACAAAACCCTAAAAGTTTAAAAGGAAGAAGGAAGAAAAGCCAGGACTTAAGGGTTCTTATTCTTTTTGTAAAAAAAAAAAAAAAAAAAAGATGTGGAACGAGCAAACAAAGAACAAGGAAAATGACACAGAAAAATCTGGACAAATAAGCCCACTGTGCTGAGTCGGCCTCAAAGCGGCGGCTACTGTCAAATGTACACAAGGTTAACTTATTCAGCAAACATCCATCTTCAAGCTTGGAGGATGAGTTACTGGTGTCGAAGGCACAGGAAGAAGGCCCAGTGTCTTGTGGGTGCTGGTACCCTGGGGTTGAGCGGTAAGAACCGGGAAGGGTTAGGGATGGGGAGGGGGGGACTCTCAAAGCGCTTTTGTTTTTAAGCGCATCACAGGGCACTGGGGCCAAGTATGCTGGTGGTCCCTGCCCTCGCCCTGTCAGAGTTGGGCGGCTTTTACACAGCTAGTGTGGCAGCTTAAAATCCCCCCCCTCCATCATTGTAGGGAACAAGAGGGAGTGACAGGACCCATGCAGACAGAAAGTGTTCTTTAGCCCAACGGGGCAGGATATGACTCCTTAAGGGCCAAGGGTGTGAATGCACAATAACCCGCGGTGAAGAATGGAGCCCCTGTGTAGGAAACATCGATATCGCGGTTGGTCACCGGTTACGTCCAGGCCACGTTCCCCATTTCTGACACTTCTGGACCCTTCCGCGCTCTCGCCACCCTGTAATTTCGGGAAAGGAGAAGAAAAAAAATACCGGTGACCTGCTACGCCGCTGGAGATATGTATGATTGTAATTGTCAGTGCAGGGTCCAAGTGATGAGGTATGATATGTCATTACACCGGCGCTGACGTGGCACACAAGCCGTGAACTAAACCTCCGAGGGGAATAACAGCCCTCCCCTGTTCTCTGCCCAACATCATTATTAAGCAACGGCACCATATAAAACCCTGCTTTTTCTCGCCCCCTTTCCCTGTGGAGAATCTCCGGTGCAGTCTGGGGAAGTGCGCATAATCAGCGGACGGGGGGGGACGGGATTGGATGACCGACCAAAACTGACTGGCGGGCAGCTCCTGTGAACCTCCTGTGAGGTCTGGCCTCCGCTCTTCCCGGGGCGACGCCCTTTAAGCATCCTGAGATCCTTCTCTGAGGCGGGCGCCGCTCGCCGCGGCCCCCGTATACATTTATGTATGGCTCTGACCTTTCCCATAATGAGTTCACAGCATCACCATTCACGTGAATCAAATTTGCAAATGCTCCTCGCCCGCAGCTGAGGAAAATGAAGGAAAAAAGTTGAGGGAAGGCGGCGGATTGGAAAGAGAACGAGGACTCGATCAGGAAGTGTGACTAACGAAAGCCCAGAGTGCGCTAGCCGGGGCTAATTAGATAATAGCTCGTCTCGCCGCTGCCTGATGAGAAAACGGTGACACGTGATAAACAAGCCAGACAGCGCTATTTCCAGGGTTTTACTGACCAGGTAGTAAAGATGCTAAGAAAAATTATTTATGTCAGATCCTGAGAATTGCACCCTGGATCCTGAGGTGTACGTCATGCGTCATGGATCCTGAGAATTGAAAAGATGAATTATTATTATTATTATTTTATTTTTTGAAAAAAAAAAAAAAAAGATAAATTATTTTAATTGTGTCTAATAAACGCTCAAACAATTTGGAACAACAAATATATTATTTCATAAATAAGGGATTTTTTTTAAATTGCAAATCATAAAACAGAGAATAGCTTCATTCTCCTATCTACTTATTATATTATGTTGCTTAAAGAACCACGTCAAAATATAACTGGCGATTCGTAATCCTAATCTTTAAAGATTTAAGGAGATATTAGCATTTTTGACAAATCATTGTTTTCATTATTTATGTTAACACACTAAACTCACCTGACCTTATGTGCTGCTCTGGCTGGCATGTGAAAATAATGGTAGATGGTAAAGCCTTCATGGCTATGGCTTGCAATAAATTAGGTTATATGATTTTTTTTTTTATTATTATTTTTTATATTATCTTAAAGGGTACCTATTATGCAAAACCCACTTTTTCAGTACTTCTGCATATCCATTTGGGTCTCTGATGGGTCTACTGACACACAAACTGTGAAATAAGACAACCCAGTTTATTTTTTGTGAGCTGTATCAGAAAACACATCCTGAAACACCCTGTGCAAATTGTTCCCTTCATACCCACGGGTGGGAAAAATAACACAGAGAATAACAAACGGTGCTTGGAAGACCAGCACAAATCTTTTAAAAGAAAGCGGAATTAATATCAAACTGTCCCTGAAGAAAGAAAAAGTGTTTTAAAAAAAAGTTTCTTTCTTTGTTTCTAAAAGAAAAGTATGTGGGTGATCCGCTGTGCATTTCTCCAAACAAAACCAATTAAAAAGTGTGTTTTTATTATACATGTTTTTATTTTATTTTCCGACGTTTACATGAAACAAAAAATGCCCGCGTGCGGTGTCCCGGTGTGGTATCTGCAATGAAAGTCGGAGCAAACTTTTAAATGAGGCCCTGGATCTAATATGAGTGAAGATTCAGCAACTGGATTGCTTATTGTTCAGAAACAGATTTTGGTGGACTGATAAGGTGAAATCAGAGAACGTTTACGGAGTAAATACAACGGAACCCAGAAGTGAAGCTCAAACCAAACTGACTCATAGAACCTGGAACTTGTACTCAAACCCCATTGGCTTGCAGAACTTGGGGCCTCAGGAGGCTGGCTCCTCCCACTTAAACAGCGCATCAGGAACCTATATTGACTTGTGTAAAAAAGGGGCATAATAGGTCCCCTTTAATAAAGAGTGCTAAAAAAGACGTGAGCAAGAAAACAAAAGTAAGAAAGAAAGCATTGATAGAAAAGTGAAGTTAAAGAAAATGTGGAGGAAATG
>NC_137198.1:18375710-18430710 GCF_960531495.2 Zeus faber
AACTCAGGTGTTGGAACAGAGTTGGCTCAGACGGTGTTATTAGGTATTCCAGTTCTTGCCGGGTTCGAGGGGGGTGGTGGAGGTTGGGGGGGGGGGGGGGGGGGCTCATCCCTTGTTTACATCTACAGCCATCGACAGACATGCACAAACATTAATGAGAGTAAAAGGGAAGCACTGTGCAATATTTATTAGGCTTGACAAACACTTGTGGGCTTAGGGCGGTGGGTGCGGGGGTGGGTGGGTGGAGTCTCTCGCTCTCTCTCTCTCTCTCTCTCTCTCTCTCTCTCTCTCTCGGGGGGGGGGGGGGGGGGGGTAGGGATGAGCACTGGCACCGGCTGCCCGGGCGCACGAGAGGCAGATGTCTCCCATCGCCAGGATGATCTGCCTAGGCGTGCCACCCTCCAGATTGACACACAACTTAAAATACACCATGTTTGTGTGTGTGTGTGTGTGTGTGCGTGTGTGCATTTCTGTGTGAATATGAAACACACCAACTCGCCCCCCCCGCACACACACACCCACCCACCCACCCACCCACCACCTCGCACCACTATTCATTTCCCAACAACGACCACCTCCCTAATTTTTATTTTTTCTCTCTCTCTCTCTCTCTCTCTCTGACCGCACTTATAACTTAAAAATGCAAATGTGCGGATTGTTTTGATCATTGATGAGGACCTCTTTGTATTGTGTGTTAACCTCCATTAGGCAGGATTACAGGGACAGAGGCACACTGGCATTTGGTAAGTGTCACAGTGACAGCACTCGGTGCCGGAATGCCCGGCTGTCACAGTCAGCTTTATCACTGAGCTTTCTCTCCTCCGAGTGTGGACTAATAAGCCTAGAAATTACAATTGCCTCCCTGCTGAATCCCTGATAGGCGGAAATAATGATATCAGTGCCCCGCTAATCTCCTTGCTTGCCGCTTGGCATCGGCCTATTGAGGCACCTGTCATACTCACGTCTGATGAGATGAATTTAATCTCTCTGTCCGTAATGACAATGGAGGCCATTCTAATGTTACGGATGATATTTGTCAAGGTTTTCCCCCCCTCTCTCCCGCTCTCCCAGCCCACCTCCTCTTCCTCCGCACGTACCCCCCGTCTGAACCGTTCTGTCAGGGTATCAGGACTCTCGGACATTAGCTATTAACTGCCCTCGATTTTCTTATATAAAACCCCCCCCCCCAAAAAACAGGACGCAAAGTGCAAGTTTTGACAGTGGTACAATGCTTGTGGAATTAAATAGATACCATATAGAATTTCCCCCCTTTTTTTTATTTTTTATTTTTTATGGTATGTTGAAAGTAGCGCTGGCTAAAGCAGATGCAGCCATTGAATTTTCGTCAACAAAATCCATTCATAGTGTGTCTGAGGGTGGCTATTATCCAGTGCCACTGGCTCGTCCAGTGCTCCACACTGTCCTTCGAGTCATCACGGGCTGGAAAATAATCCAAAATACATTTGAAAAAATATTCAGCATTCGCACAGAAGAGGTGCATGTCATTATAAGGGGAGCACAATAAGCGCAGACTGAAGGCAGGCTGCCTTTCAGTAGCAGCCATTAATTCTCTCCAGGACTCAAGCGATAAGTTCAAGGTGGGACTCCACGGGGGAAAGAAGAATTCACATCAAATTAGACTTCTTATTAATAGAGGTATCCAAGGCCAGAGCAAGAATTATACACTCCAATCCATTCACTCCCCGAGCCTCGTGTTGAACATCCCGGCGCTGCGTTGGCGCCAATCGGCAGCGGCGGAAAAAATTGGGCGGGCAACCTTTATCTGAATGATTTTTTTTTTGTTGATTTTTATTTTCCCGCAGAGTTCAACAAGCACGGAGGACGCCGAGCCGGGGTTCTATTTCAAGACGACACCAGTTGTAATGGCTGGGTTGTGTCACTCCCGTCTCACTTTCTTTCCACGGCGACGGAAACAACCGAGTGCAACCCGAAAAGGGACGGCCCGAGCGTTCCGACGTTCCGACCCCCCTCCTCTGTTCCGCCGTGCCGGGGTCGCCGCAAGCAAGCGGCCCCTCTCCCCCGCGCCGGAGGAGCCGGCCGAGTCGGCGGTGCGTGATTCAAATCCGTCAAGACGAAACTCGCGATGTAATTCGCCGGCCCAGGTTCAAAAACTCCCGCGTGAGCCGCCCGGCGTTTAATTTCATGCAACGCCGAGAAAACATGTCCAGAGGGCAACAAAGCTAAGAATTTTGCCTTCACCACAGCGAAGACCCTTTCCCTTAAATACCGACGAGGCATCGATTGTCATCATAGAAACTATGCTACTAAATAAATAAATTCTTCCTCAAGACGCCGGGTTAACTTTTGACGAGACAATCGAGCTACAGTATGTCGTTTATGCCCAAAGAGACATGTTAGCATTAACCATGGCACGGTAACTAGTGTCCTATTCAGGAATGCATTCGATAACAATGTATTTACTTACGGAGCCCTGACATTCCGCCGCCAAATATTTCCGCTTCTGAACTGAATGGACTCGACGGCAACAAAAGGACAACAACTTAAAAACAGGTCCCTGAGGTCTTTAGTTGAGATGTACTTAGATTCCGTCAAGTTGCCACCGCCAACCGTTGACTATATATGAAGGTGTTTGGGATTATGTGGGGGTGGGGTTGGGCGACCAGCTGTTAGATGCCGTGCCACATCCCGAATCATAGTAACGATTGTTGTACCTTTCCTGATGCCACTGTTGTTATTCTCCGGAGCCGCTCTGAGGACGCTCCGACAGATGTACAGTTATAGTCGGTACGAAAAAAAAAGGGGGGGGCGTTTGAAGTTGAGAACACAGGGAAACGTAATCTCCCGACGCGGACGGCGGTCACGTCGCCGCCGGTCGGGCGGTAGGCGTCCGGCATCTGTTCCGGCCTTGAAGGCGCCGCCCGGCGATTAAACACATAGGCGGACGCCGAGGGCGCGCCGCTACACGGGCGGATGTCCGTCGGGGTGGAGAGCCAGAGTCGCCGCGTGTCCCCTCGCGCGCGGGGTATAACGTCGCACGCGAGGAGGCCCCGGCGCCGTCTTCGCCGGCCGATCCACGCTCTAATTTGAAATGTGTTTGGCTTTCCATGCAGGAGAGTATTGTTCTCTCCCCGCGCTGCGCCGTTAATGAGCGCGGCTAAGAACGTCATTATTTTTTAAGTATCGTTCGGGTGTTCACAGCGGGTGATCTCCACAATAATCTGTTTTTCCCCGTTTCATATCCAGAGTGACAGCAGTGGCTCCCTCTTTAATACCCAGAAAATCATTAGCGTGGCGTGGATCTTTGGTGTGCTCTCGGCAGACGGAGGGAGAGAGGGGGAGGGAGAGCGAGAGAGGGGGAGAGAATGGTAATGAAGACATATTAACGACGGGTAATTTGGTTGTTCTTCAGCTTGAGTTTCCCCGCACGCCGCTAGTTGGTTATATTCGCATTGATGTCTCCTCAGAAGTAGTTTTTCGCGTCTTGAATAAAGGGGGGCTGCGTACGTTAAGTGCTTCTGGAACCGCCAAACTTTCCCGGGCCGACGCAACGCTGCGAATAACCACGCGGGGGGGGTAAAAAATGGCGGCGGTTCCGCCGCCACCTGCCCCGTTCGGCCGCGCCTCCTCAAGCTCGACAAACCGATGCAAATCCCGGCTGCGGCAGGAAGAGTAAACACAGGCGACGCAAACACGCGCGCGCGCGGGAGGCGGGCGAGGGGCCCCTCCACGCATTAGGTGCGGGAGATTTTCCGCGCCGGGGTAGCGTTTCGACGCAGGCGTTCGCGGGGAGACAGCGGGAAGGCTGATGGTATCTCAGTGGATTTAAATGGCGGCTCTATCGTCTAAAGGCCAACATTCAGTCTCGGCTGTAACTTGAATGTTAAACAGGCCTCTTCCTCCCCCTATAGCGGGAACATATGTGCATTTCCACACCATTGACGTCAGACTAGTGAGTGTGTGAGCGAGTGTGTACAGTATGTGTTGGGGGCGGAGGGTTAGAGAGGAAGTGAGAGGGTCGACGGGGGTTGGACAGTGAGTGTGTGCATCTCATTGTACCCCGGCGTCATTAATTTCTTTGCCGTTTCCAAAAAATACTGCTGACAGCTGGCTGGCGTTGTTGTGGTCTTGATGACTTGGGTAATCCATCCTTCCGGACATCCCTCTCATCCGTCCATCCCTCCCCCACCATCTACCCAGCCACCCACCCGCACCACCCATCCATCCGTCCGTGCGCCGTCCGTCTCTCTGCCCATCCTTTACTGTCCATGCTGTGTCCATTGAATGTCAACGATAGCTCAGTGTTCATTGTGTTACGAAAGGGGCCACAGAGAGCGAGGGCCAGCGCAACAAAAGAATGAAGAGACGGACGGTGGAACGCCGGCACTGGAGCCATCTGTGAGGACGAGTAAACAGGAAAACACCACACAATGAAATTATAAGGCGCTCTCTCTCTCTCTCTCTCTCTCTCTCTCTCTCTCACTCGCTTTCTCTCTCTCGCGCTGTCCTTTTGTGATTAATGGCAGTGATATCCGTCAAGCCGTTTCACCATATTTAACACGTTTGCAGCTGTTGAACGAGAGAGCGAGCGAGAGAGGAAGAGAGAGAGAGAGAGAGAGAGAGGAGTTCAACTTTATCAAAATACACCATTCTCTATTGCAACAATGGTTTTAGCCACTGTTGGACTTGGATTGTAGCTTTTTTCGAAACACACACACACGCACGCGCGCGCACACAGGCACACGCATACGCGCGCGCACACAGGCACACGCATACGCGCGCGCACACAAACACACACACACACACACACACACACACACACACACACACACACACACACACACACACTAACACACACACACACACACACACAGCTTGAAATAATGGCGGCGAAATCAAATTGTCCCAGAAAAAAAAAAAAAAAAGCTGAGATTCCTGAAAGCGGCGTGGCGTCTTATTGGCGGGGTGGGCTCTGGAAGACGCAGGTCAGGCGTCGAGCTGGGGGAGTCAATTAAAGGAGCTCCATCTTAATGGGGCTGTGATGTGAAGCCACAGCGGCGTTATCTTGGCTCTCGCTTGAGGTGGCCAGATCTCTTTTGTGACACGAGCCGAGTAAATAAATGTGCCAAATGAGGGGCGCACAAAAGCGGCGGCGGTATCCCAGGGCACCTATTATGCAAGGGACAGGAGGAAATTATGCCCACAACAAATTGCTAATGATGACCCAGTGATGTCTTGTTAAGCGACATTGTTTTCCCTCAGATCCCTTTGTGTCTGCGCCGCGCTCGCTATTTAACAAGACAAGAAAGCAAACGAGCGGCTCTGCGGGTTTTTTCCTCCTCTCTCTTCCTCTCCTGTCTTCCCCTGCTTTTCCCTTCTTCTCTGTCGTCCCCTCCCCCTTTTCTTTGCAGTTAAACTCGTGTCGGTGCTTCTGTTTTTTTGGGGGGTTTTTTGTGAGCGCACACGTTTTGTTTTTTTTTCCTTCCCTGCATCCCCTCGCATCCGCTGCCACTCAGAGGGCCTGAGAACATGGTAGAGTGGGCCCGCTCAGTGGGGAAGGGCCTTTTGATGCGGACCCCCCGGGAGCCGAGCAGTGAACCAGCAGCACATATCGCAGATGCGACAGCTTTCATCTGACAGTTAACTTTTCCTAATTAAAGTCCCAAGTCTAATTACACACCAACCTATTTGATATTTCTCAGATGGTCATGCCGGCTCCGGGGTTTGAGCCCATCAAAGATCCAAGGACTGGTGATTGGGAGGGTTTGGGGTGTGTGTGTGTGTGTGTGGAGGGGGGGGGTTGTTGTGCCCTGTGTGGGCTGTGGGCTCACCTGGGTGTGGGGGTCTGCGAATGCCAAATGGCAAGGCCTCATCTCATTTGCAAAGATGCTGCCCCTGAATGCAAAAGAGTAATTATGATACGGGGAGGAAAAAAATGGTTAAAAGAAAAAAAAAAAATCCATAATTAGCAAGGCAACTCCAAGCACAAGAAATGGAAATTAGTCCTAGTGTGATAAATTAGCCTGTGCATATATTACATGAGACGAACACCCTTGGGGCCCCGTGTTAGCGGTTTTGGCCATGCGCTCCCATGTATTTGAATAAACCGTTCCCTCCTCGATTATTATGTCCCCAACAAAGGAAATTTCTCCTCCGTTGCAATCCCTTACAAGCCGTCCCCACAGCGTCAACTGGGTGTGGTCTGCGCCTCCCCGCCGCCACGGAGGCTGCGCCGCCCCGGCCGACTCCGTGCCGCGCCGCCCGGCCCGTCCTCGCGGCTTTGCAATCATTGTGTATCATTCTCGTCTATTTTACTTTGATTAGGGCTCCCGTTTCCGTCCTATCCGTTTTCTCCTTGTGCCCCCCTCGATAAACAAACGTGAAATTAGAACCGGTTGAGGCGAGTCGGGGAGGGGGGAATTTGCATCAAAATAATACAGTGCGCCGCAAACAAACCGACATCAGATAGCGGCGAAAAAAGCTGGCATTTGCAAATTAAAAGGCATGATGTAAATGCATTTTGTCATTAAGCTCCAGCAGCCATTTCGAGGGGGCAGGTTGCAGCGGCTGCGACTCACGCCGCTGGTTTTGATGAGTCTTATCCAGAGCGATTATTCATACTTGTCCTTCTGCTTGAATTAAAGCAAGAGTGCTGGAGCCTGTTAAAGCCAAATACTTCAATGGCTAGTGAACTCTCACCTTCACACGCATCCATTTAGCTCACAAATGAAAGCCAAGTACAGTCGGTGGAAAGCCATAATGGGCCTTTCTTCTTGCAGAGTGTGGCCATTACATACTAATTTCTTCTGGAGGCTCTTTAGGAATTTAAATACTTGGCTGGAGCAGCCGCGCCGCGCTCTGAGACCGGCGTGGCCGCCACGCCAGCACGCAAGGTGTTTGCGCGGGTCACATTCACATGGTATTAAACTCAAGAGCTTGATTATCCCTCGTCTTGTGGTTTTTTTTATTTTTTATTTTTTTTTGTTCGTTTTTTTTCGGCGGGGGTCAGAGGGCATTTCTATTCTGCTCTAGAATAAAATCTCCATCGGTAATTAGTTTTGTTTGGTTTGATTTTTGGTTTGGTATTCTCATTCGTGTGATGCTTGTTTCTTTTAATTACCTTGCGTTTTGAATTAATTCTTGCCACATAATTGTCTGGCTGTGACTCAAACTTGAGGAAAAGAAAGCACTCTTTTATTTATTCTTTTTATATTTTTCAAGTATGATACTGGATAGTGCTTTAGGAATAAATGAATTAAGCATGTTTATGAGGATTTATGTTGTCAACAAGTTGTTTTTATCGGCGAAAAATCCTGTTTTCATTTTTCATAATTTCAACTTTGTATTGAATATATTTTATTAAACATGACCTGATCTGAGTGCAAAAGCAAATGTGAAAAAAAAATAAAATAAATAAAAAAGCTCTGTGTGAGAATATGAATAAAATCCTGATCCCAGCTTTTTGTGCTGGCGCCTGCCCGATCATTGCAGAATGGAGTAAATGCCGACCGCAAAGCGCCAGTGTCTTCACAAAGCAAGTTGTCCTTGGTGATGCGCCGTGGCCCGAGCCATTCCATTACCATTATCGACCAGCCCACATTGTTGATGAGTGGTATTTTTGCGCCAGATTGCCCACCGCACATCAGTAGCACCCAGGAGGCAGTGATTTAATTATGCAATTAGCGCGGTGGATGATTAAATGGCTTAATTAATAGAGGCAGATTGGGAATTTGGCCGGCGTTGACAATGTTTAGCTTATAGGCGCCGAGTTTGTCGGGATCTTTCAATAATTGGTCTTTAGCTCTTTTGTTCGGTGTAATGCATGGCAAGATGGCCGTTCAAAAGACGCCAGTCCCAAAGAATAGCTAGCCTCCGTTTAGCTAAAAAAAAAATTCAATGGACATTGGTTTCACTGTAGCCTTTCATAACGGCTAACTGTCGTGTTGGCGAATCGTGGGATGTGATTACTGATCATCATGACGACGCCCGGGCTCAGCTGTTCCTGGGAACCAGCAGGATTTCACACTTCATGCCTACTTTGGAGTCATTAGTCCACCGTGTTCCCTGCTTTCCCTCGGCGCCGAGGGTTGTTTTTTTTTTGTTTTTTTTTTTTCTTCCCCCTCCTCCCTCGGGTTAGGGCGGCTTTGGTTGTATTTACTGGATTAGTTCTGCTCTGAGCTCTTCTAACTCGGTGCTACCGTTGCCGGTCCGACTGACAGTCAACAAAGAGTTATTTACTGCCCGTTTGTTTGCGCTCTCTCAGATAGACGGGGCCGGCAGGCGTCGCCTCGGCGGGGTGCGCTGCGGGTGTAGGTGCAGGTGCGCTCGACGCCGGCGAGACAGACGGACGGACGGCCCGGGGGACGGGGGCGTTTTTTTGGTCGGGTCGGAAGTAGTTGCGGCGGCACAATCAGCGGGAGGACGTTGTCTGGGGGGAAGTGGAGCGGCGCTCGCCGTGAGTGCATATTGTTTGCAGCACTTGACACCGGCGCGCCCGGCTGAGAGACGCGCCACAGCAGACCCTCAGAAGATCCGCGTCTGGCATGCGGAGAGAGAGACGACCCCGCCGGGCTGGGACACTACTCAACATAATTGCAGGCGGCCATTCAGCGTCGCCTTTAAGCGCGGGGCGGCGTTTCTCCGCATTTCTCGGTCGTTCCTACGATCTCAGACGCGCGTGGGGAGGACGGCGGCGGTCCTCCGGTTGATCCGTTCCTCGCCGCCTGTATGATAGCAACACACAAACACGTGATCGCGTACACGATATACATTCCTCGAAACAGTACGCGGTGCAGATTAATAGTTATTTCCTTGCTAACTACTCTGTTGTAAAAACTCCCTTGATGAAAAGTTGCCAAAGACCCTGGAAAATCAGTTGGATGAACCTGATTTGGGTTTACAACCCATTTCCATTTTAAGATCTAGGTAAAAAAAAATAGTTGAAAGTTACTTTGTTGAGGTTTAATCAAAGGGCGGGTCAAAAACCCATTAAAAAAACCTTCATAACTTAACTTTTCAGGCATTGTTATTCTTTCTCAACGCCTCGAATTGTCATTTGATGTGTTTTATGTGTATTTGACCCTGTTTCTAAAGCAGCTGTTGTGCAGATTTGTACTCTGCTCGACAAACACTGTCCCCTCGGTGACAATATAAAGTTTTGATCGATCGATTGCTCGATCGATTAACTGAAGTGACATCGAAAAGACTTGGTAGCTTACCTTGGGTTTGGGCTCTCAATTTCTCAGCGATTCGATTCAAAGTCAAATTGAGATTAGATTACATAATTGACGTAATACACGCTTTTCCGAATAATTCATACACCGATGGAGGCAGCCATGCCAGGCTCATCGGGAGCAGTCCGGGGGTTGACTGTCTTTCTCATGGACACTACAGCGCGCTGGCAGGAGGAGCTGGGGATCGAACCGGCAAACTTCTGACTGCTAGAGGACCCGTTCTACCCGTTGAGCCACCGCCACTGATACTTTGATAAAAAAAACACTCAAAACAACAGCGACTGGACCTCCAAATCCCAAATCCCGGCCACCTTCAATCACCAAGAACCCGCCCGCCTCCACCACCCCTCGCGTCTCGAAGGTGCCGCGGCGCCGCTTCGTGTTTCGCGCCGCCCCTGCGTACCCTGAACCTCCGCCGCCGCGTCCTGACTGACGGCGCCGCCCTGTCACTCTGCCACCGAGCGATTGAGACGTCAAGCTAATCCCTGTTTACACTGTCCTGCGCGTGTCACGCCCAGCCTTTAACCACACAGAATTAGGCCGCGTTTGACACCGCCCGCAACCCCGCCACTTGAACCCATCATCGACTCCGCGAGCTCAAAAAAAAAAAAAAAAAAAAAAAAAGCCGTCCCCGCGTTGCCGGCGACGTCAAAGGGGGGCTGGGAGGAGGAAGGAGAAGGAGGAAAAAAAAATAAAAAAAAAAAGAAGAAGGAGGAGGAGGAGGAGGAGAAGGAGAAATAAACTCGGGGGGGAAAACGGAAGGAAAATGGATGGATGGGTATGGGTAAGTGCCACTCCTTGAATATCCTCTCCTGCTCCCTTCGTGCTCTCTACCCCTGTCCTTCATTCTCTTCCTCCTCCTCGCCGCCCCCCACCCGTCGCCCCCCCCGCCCCCCCTCCCCCACCCCATCACTCTCCCTCATTCTCTCTATCTTCCTCCACGTCCCCTCTCTCTGTTGCTTACACAGAGAAGCTGCCAGTGTTTGCTTCTCCTTATCCAGGTTTCTAATCCGCCGCCAGTGAAAGACTCCACTAAATAGGTGGCGGTGGAGAAAGCGGGGTGGGGTGGGGTGGGGGGTGGGGACAGGCAGAGCCATTAGAGGAGAGTTTATCAGAGTCTCTCAATCTGTTATCGCTGCTGTCCCTCTGTCCCCCCCCCCCCCCCACCTCCTCCCCCCTTGTCACAGAGCTACTGATTACAGTCCTGGCCAGTCCACACACACACACACACACACACACACACACACACACACACACACACACACACACACACACACACACACACACACACACACACAAACGCACACGCACGCGCGCTGAGCCCTGTCCGACCTCTTTGTTGGCGCGCCTCGCTGTAGGTGTTGCATTTTGTGTTGCCCCCTCCGTGAATTTCTTCGCCTTCCGCGGTAAATAAAAGCCGTACTTCCCTACGACGAAGAATCTCCTCAGGGTTAGATTCCCCCGTCTCCCCCACTTCCCCCCGGCACATTATTTTCTGGCGGGGAGGGAGGGTGGGGTGCGACACAGCAGACGCTGTCAAATGTCGAAATGTCTGCTCCGCACTGTTTTTGTTGGCACGGGGGGCGCTGCTGGGACCGATAGGCAGGGGCTGGAGTTTACCTAAAGGATAAATGTCAGAGGATCAGCAAAAATTAGATCCCGCCAGTATTAAGACATCACCGGCTGCAGCGGGTATGGAATTGTGTGTGACTGTGTGTGTGTGTGTGTGTGTGTGTTGGGGGTGCGTGGACCGCTGCTCACAGCCAGACTGCAGCCTTGGCTAAAACTGAGCTCTAAATTGAAGAGGCAGAGTAAGCCGCTTCCCAGAGTTCTGTCTAGTGCGGGATAAGCCGCTGAAGAGGGACGGTCCTCTCTCCTCTCATGTCACACTGTGCACCTCTTTGTCTCCCGACTCCAATTAACCGCGCCCGCCACCGATAATCACAAATTTTCAAACAACTGAGGGAAATACACGTATTGATATGACACCGTTTTTATAGGAAGCGACGAGCGAGAAAAGCCAAAATCGCGTTTCCGATTGTCAATGGTTCTGGAGGCTGGTCCACTGGTCCAGATGTCCATTTCTTATTTCAGCGCCGGTACACAAGCGTTGAAGGGCCAAAGCCAAATTGAATGCAACAAGGCTACTCACGGCCAGTTGGATTTTTCACTTCAATACTATAGAGTGCATCGGAGCTCCTTGACCACGGTCGCTCTGGGCATTGTATGCCCACGCTTGGCCCGGTGGCCCGAGTTCTCGAGACGGCGGTGAAGGTTGTTTTTCGCACCGCGGGGGGCCCCCCCAGGTGCTGATGTCTCTCAGGGAGCAGGGTGTCACGCTTCTTGCGAGGTTTTTTTTTTTTTTTTAACCACTTATCCCAACTATAGCACACTGCGTCCTTTCCGCGGAGCCTTTTCTATATCGGAGATCCACGGCTAAACCCTCGCCTTTTCGGAGACTACCGGCTGGGGTCTGAGGTGAAATATCCAGCTGATGAATGGCGTTTCGCATCGAGTTTTTTTTATGCGGTATTTCATCCCCCCTACAAAAAACAAAAAAAACAAAAACACGGGTATTATTAGAACTGATATTTTCAAATGTTGTCGACCCCGTCTTTGTTTACGCGACATCTCTGCCGCCCGGTCGGTCCGCACGCCATCGTTTAGGACTAATGGCCATGACCAGCAGCTCTCTGTGTGTTTACGTAGCGGCGAGCTCCCAGCTTGTGACAAATTATTGAAAGGCGGGCCTCCGTAGCCGGGTTGCATTTCATTAAACTTTAACTTCCCTTATCTGCGGTTACAGAGAACGGAATAATAAAGGCTGACAGGTATCTAAAGATGTATGTTTGGACTAGGAGACAGGAACAGCCTGAGAGCCGCGACCAGCTTTGTCGCTAAAGAAGAGACATATGTTGCGGGCCATAAAAACACGAGGCAGATGTTGCTGTTTTACTAAAGCTGCGAGAGGTTGTTGACGCCGATAGTGCCTTGCACATATGCCCACCATGAATGGCTGTCTGCTTCATTAATGAGCCTTCCCTCCGCTCATAACAAAAAAGGGACAATTTACAAGTGTATTTTGGAAAATGTGGGATTCACCAAAAAATAAAGTTTTTCCTTTTTTTTTATTCTCCTTTTCTACTCAAGTTGATTCAAGTTTTTTTTGTCTGTCTCACCATTTCTGTTTGTCGGGTGTGGTAAAAAAAACAAAAAACAGCGAATTTGTATCATCACCATATCGCCTTATCACTATCACCTTAGCATCATCCTCATCATTATCACGTGGACTTTTTCGTGGTTATGGAGAATGTTACAGGATACGATTTGTGATCGATTAAAAATGAATTGTTGGACTATTGGCTCACATCGAATTTAGGGCTTGGCATCTATCTGGGCTGTGAGTAGCGTCATACTATCATGTCGTCTAAATGAGTGACAATATGAAGGTGTGGCCCAAATTGTTCCGCCATATAAGGTCTGATTTTTGTTGTTGATATAAAAAAATAGTTTGGGTCTGATAATATACTTTTTGTTGCCGGATTTTTAGCAGATGAACCTATACTGTGATAGAATGTAGAATGTATAGTGGATAATCCACGCCGACATATCATTCAGATCAAAATGAATGAATCACATGGATGCTTGAAGTATGCCGTCATCCATTATCAGTGGAAACTATATAGCTCTTGCCTCGGTGCTTCGTCTGAGGCTCCCTCTGAAATCCACTCAACACAAAAAAACAACCCGGCAGAAAAGAAACTTGGATCTCAGGCACATGTTGCATGAGGTTTGTATATTGGGAGGACAATGAGGCAAGGCCAACATTAAACCGCGTTGAGATCCGCACCTGGAAACAGTCGATTGATTCCATAGGACTTTGTCCGTCAAGGCCACCAGGTTTGAACCGACGGTATTTGGAATGTGGAGAAGAAAAAAGTAGTTACAGCAACAAAAAGCTGCTGAAGCAGCCTTTGTGGGCATCTGAATAGCTCTATATGGAGCTCGCTAGGCTCTCCCATTGATCAGGTGAAAGACTACCATGTAAATAAGAGCCAAGGGTGAGCTTACAACTTTGACGGCATGAATAAAAATGCCCACAATAACATTGCAGATGTGTACACAAATAAAGTGAGCCATTCATCCCCCCCGCGATACTCAGCGGGCAATTTCTTTTTATTCAGCGCCGTGAAAGTACATGAATTTCTCATCGGGCTTAATTTGAGGTTCAAAAAAAAAGGAAGAAAAAGAAGCAAATAAACGAAACAAATTTGCATCTATGACTCCGCTTGTTTGTTCAATGTCAAGATCACTTTATTTCCTCCAGACAAAGGGGCTCTTCGGCGCCGCTCTCAACCGGCTTGATATGCAGTTTTCCTCCGACGGCGACTTTGTCCCTGTATAGATCTGCTGTGTGCCGTGTTAGATGATGAGATTCTCCCAGAGCTTGTTTTCCTGTTGGTTTTCACCCGGAGTGTGTGTGTGTGTGTGTGTGTGTGTGTGTGTGTGTGTGTGTGTGTGTGTGTGTGTGTGTGTGTGTGTGTGTGTGTGTGTGTGTGTGTGGGCTGACGGACAGTCGCCGAGATAAGGTCAGATACGGCCTCCCCCGCGGGGGCGGTGGTGTTGACGGGAGGCGGGAGGGTGGAGGTGGAGGTGGAGGCAGGGGGCAGCGGTGGACGCGGTGGCTGAGATAGTCTCTTCCTGCGGGGGAGTAGCGCCGGCGTTGGAGTGCTCTCCCCGGCAGCCGTGTCCTGCTGGAGTGAGACCCTTCACCACAGCTTTGTCTGAGAGGAGAGTAGCCGAAAGCGGCCCCCAACCACGCGCCGGACGAGAGCCTCCGCGCCGCCGCGGCCGGCACCGCCGGCCTCCGCCTCCGCCTCGACCTCCACCGCCACAGCCCCCTGTGGCGGACCCCCGGGGAGTTGGTCTTGCACCCATCGCCGCCCTCCGACCCCACCTCCTTCCTCTCCCCTCGCGCCCAGCTCCAGCTTTTTTTCGGAGGTCACTTTCCAACAGGGAAACAAACAGTGCAGATAGTTTCCTGTGACCATCTCGCAGCCCCTCCATCCCTCTTTACATCTGCTGGTGGAGATACGGAAAGACCCCCAAAACTGCATCACACAATGGAATTTCCACACCAAAATAAGTATAATATTTAAGTAGTAGAGTATTAGCATTTTTATTTGTATGTGTCTCGGTCTCAGGTAACAAAAAAATAAAAAGAGAGCGATGTAATCAATGATGAACAACCTTGAGAAAGGCTGTAAACAGATGGCCTTCTGAAAGGAGGGATGCCTTTCACCTCCCGCGCTTATCTGCGCCCTATGTTTGCGCTCGCTAATTTCGCAGCGGGTAAAAAGGAATGTTACCCTCCGTCACCGCAACATCTGAGTGCGTCTCCTCCCACGAAAAAAAATGACGCTAAACATTCCGGTTGATAATGGCTTTCGGCATTGTCTTTCTTTCCTTTTTTTTTTTTTTTTTATAATTCATAATAGCCTCTTTTATTTTCCCCTCCACGCCCGCTGAATAGACGACATTTCTAAGGCCGAACATTTCAGATAACTCACACCTTGAGTCATCTATCACAGGGAGGACACGCACGCACGCACACACACACACACACACACACACACACACACACACACACACACACACACACACACACACACACACACACACACACACACACACACACACACACACACACACACACACACACACACACACACACACACACAGACGATCAAAGATGGCCGAAGAAAAAGCAAGAAAGATGAAGATCAGTGTTAAAGCGGCTGGACTAGAATGAAGTACAACGTATGGCGGTTTTGTCCGGGCGGAGCCGGGGCGCCAAAGCGTTTTTGACACATTTGAAATTGGCCCTGGCCTGCCCACAAAGAAGGACAGAGGCGCGGCGCGCAGCAGCCAATCCATACCCTCCGCACACCTGCCCGGCTCGGAGCATCCTCAGATATTGACCTTCAATTCAGCCGGCATTCAGAGTTGATGAAAGGAGATAAGCACTTTAATCTGTCCGTCGTCTCCGGGCTCCCCTTCATTGACGAACTGACACAGGACTTACTTTAGCTCCCGGTGCACGCCGCCGCGACACATAAACCTAATAGATGTTTATTTGAAAAGGGGGGCTAATATGAAAATTGACACTAAAGACATATGAATCAATTTTCCAAAGCAAACATAATTGGATATTCCGGAACACTTATTAAATGCGAATTGGCCCGGGTCTTCGCGTCTGTCAGGGGGGAAGCCGAGTTTTCCTCCGTTTCATTGTGTGACACGTTATTATGCCCCGTTTCCCTCTGTCATCCGTGGCCATTTAACAGATTGCCTGCCATAGAGAGACTGATTCAAAATCTCAATGGAGGTGTGTGTTTATGTGTTTATATGTGTGTGTGGGTGTATGCAGAAATCCATGGATTTTTATGTGGCCGATCAAACGTACCTACAGTCTACGGGTGCATCAGTTTAGGTATTGTGTGTTTGTATACTTGTGTGTGTCTTTACAAATGGCATTCAGGCAGCTCCTTCTCTGGTCCCTTCATGGTGGTCCTATACATTTTCTGAATACACTCCTAGTTTGAAGGTTAGAGGCACTTGACAATGAGTAAGAGGAAATGTCTATTGAGAGGCTCCGCCCCCCCCCCGTGGAGAAAAAGTGATGCCCACACACCGTCACAGACCCACCGGGAGGACAGCAAAACACACACACACACACACACACACACACGCGCGCGCACAGACACACACACACACACACCCACACACACATAGAGAGAGAGGGAGAGTCATGGACCTCGTATCAGAGAGCCATCCGGCCATTTTCATATTCATATTTACATGTATATGAGAGCCATCCCACCCCAGGAATACAGATCTATTTAAATTCAGACGGAATCCATAAATACCCACCGCCAGACCAGCGGAAAGAGAGAAAACGAGGGAGAGGGAGAGGCCAGTATATTTATTTGAGTGACATTGTCTAAATTGAAGTTTGACACTCTTCACCACTCTAACCTTTATGCAAATGTGAAAACATCTAAATGTGATGGACAGAATTCAATTAACTGAGATGACAGAAAATAATCTAGTGAACTGAATACATCATGCAGTTGAAAGGTAACGTAATCATTCCGCCGGGGAAGGGTCGGGGAACGGAGGGACGGGGGTGTGTGGATGGAGAACGAGAGGGAGGGAGGCAGGGAGGGAGAGAGGGAGGCGGTGGAGGTGGTGTGGAAAAGATAGAGCCCATTTCTCCTGACGTCTTATCTAATGGCACAAGCTCCATTTCTCCAAAGCGGAGTCTTCAGTCCACTAAACTCTTGATCTCAAATGAGAGCCCCTGGAACACCGTTGCTAAGCAATTAGGAGCCTTATTGAGCAGCCGACTCCCGCCGCTCACTGTCCATCATTACACCCCCCCTCACCTCACAGGATCCCCACACTGATGAACAGCCCCGCCAGTGGCCGAGTGCAGGGAAAGGGGCCCCTGGGAGCCAGACCGACTGCAAATTACACACTGCACCCTCATTTCGGTCCAAGTCCTCCCCCAAAAAACAACTGTTGCCATTATAAAAAGTAGAAGCTGGGTGTGTGTCTGTTTGTGTGTGTAGGTGAAAAACAGGTGTGGGTTAGGGGGAATTTGAGAATGCATGTATGGAAAAGAAAATCCTATCCCGAAATCCCATTAAAGTTTTCCACTCTCTTCACGTTTTGTATTATGGAAATGTAAATGACTCACTGTGTATCAAAATATCAAAATATATTTTATAAACCTATTACGATCAGATCAGATCAAATCCGATAAGATGCGAAAAACATGAGATGATGCTTTGTTTGAGAGTTCAGGTGTTACGGCTGCAAAACAGTGCAAGCCAAGGAAGGGATGATAAAATAAACAATAAATGAAATAAAGATAAAAAAAGCAATACACATGTGTACATCTATATACAGAAGTTAACAGGGTAAGTACAAATAGTATATAGCAGCAGTGTGTCACAATAAAATGCATGGTTTGTAGGTCCAACTAAAGTATCTATTATACTGCTATAATAAATATATTACACCTATTATTTTATAAATATACTGTCAAATTGCACAGGTCTATTATACGGTTATTAGGATTTTTTCTATCGCTGTCAGGTTGCTGGGAACCTGCAGTCATTGGGAACCAGCAAGGAACACTGCAGACTGGTTAGTGCATCGATGGCCAGTAGGGGGCACCCTTACCCAAGGTTTGAAACGAGAGGCTCGCTGCATCATAGTACAATGGAAAAGGGATTTCAGACTAATGCCTCTGAATAATCATGGTGAAAGCTGAAAATGCATTGAAAAAAACAACCCCAGATATTGTTCTCCACAATTTGGACTTGAATGTGTCCATACATGACATTGCGGAGCACGCTGTAAGCCCACTACTATAACAGCGAATATCTAACAATATTGATAAAATGTAATGACACAGACATTTTTTGTTTGTTTGTTTGATAAGCAATATGTATTTGACTGTGTCATTTGTATGAGGAATGTAGAGAATGTATATAGGAATGTACCAGTCAGTGTGCGAGTAGCCATTCTAGTGTGGAAAGTGTCGGATGTGAGGATGCTAGAGCAGCAGAGAAATCTATTGTGAGTGGAGAGCACACGATACTAGGTGGCTCTGTGCTCTGTTAGTGTCCTCAAGAGCCACTTGGGCTCACTGGACTGGGGTTGTGTTTTCATAGCTATTGGTATTGTTCAGATTTTTATTATTATTATTATTATTATTATTATTATTATTCTCCTTGGCATTTTTCGGGCTAAAAGTCTCTGACCCACGACAACTGCTAGACATGGTTGAGGCGTCGTTAGAACCAGGATGTCTTAGACATCTTGTGGTTCAAGTTTGATCCATATCGATCTACATTACGCAGCAGGAATTAGTGAAAAACTGATAACATTTTACCGGAGGCCAAGGTTCTAAAACTTCCGGTCGGGTGGTGGAGTGAGATCAATTTGTTGAGTAGGATACTTTGTGACATCATCACCCAATTTGTTGGATATATATATATACATTTATTTCTGTAAATAAAGTCATTCTGTTTGTTGTGTCTCTCCTTACTTTGCGGGATTGGAGGAAATCGTAACATACAAACTGTGGGAGTCCATGACGCATTTCATGGACTCTGAACCCATCGGAAAACTAGGACCCAGCAAACTATAAATAATCATAGAAAGTCGTCACCGCCGTCACTCCATCATTGTTGCCCCACACAGCATGAAACGGTCAAGTATCTGTCACTCCGTCATCATTGCACGATAGGGGACCAAACGGTCACCTGTCTGTTACTGAGAGCACAGCTCTATTTCCACAGACAACATGGTGAGTTATGACAAGATAACAAGAGTGTGTGAGCCAGCCCTCACACTAACAATGAGAAGTTCCTGGTACAGGCAAAAATAGACGGTTGTTTTAAAGACAGGAGGGTTGCTGTGTAGACTGCATAGTGGTTGCTCTGCGAGACGAGCAACCAGGAGACGACAGACTCGGGGGAGCTGATTGCGGTGTTCAGCATAAACTCAGAAAACTGTGCTGCATTTCAGAGAACCCGGAAAACTGTAATATGTACAAAACACGCATTTCTGCCTGCAGCTGAATTTCTTCTTCCTCTTCTTCTTCTTCTTAATAACAATAATAATAATAATAATAATAATATAATGTAATATATTATAATTATTAATATAATACTATTATATTTATATTATATTATAATAATATTATATGATATCATATAATAATATTATATTTAATTAATAATAATATATAATAGTTTATATATAATAACATTGAATATAATATTTATATAGTAACATAGAATTTAATAATTATATAATAATAATAATAATAATAATAATAATAATAATAACACTGCTGTGTATTAAAGGGGACCTATTACTAAAAACTCACATTTTCAGTGCTTGTGCACATACATTTGGGTCTCTGACTGATGAAGAAGAACAAGCGCTGCTGGGAAGACCAGCACAAATCTTTTAAAAGAAAGAGAGGAATTAATAGCAACTGTCCTTCAAGAAACTGCAGACGATGGAAATGTAAGTATTTAACAGGTAGTTCTGCTGTGTTTCTTTCAACAACAAAAAAAGATGCGGTAGATAGACTGCAGGCTGTGGTACGTGAGCCGCTGTGCGGTTCTCCAAACAAAAACAATAAAAAAAATTGTCTGTTTTAATTGTAGATGTATTTGTTTATTTTATTTTCCGATGCTGACATGAAACAAAAAATCCCCTCGTGCCGTGTCCCGGTGCGGTGTCCCCTCACAAGCTTGGAGCACGGCAACCAAAGTCTGAACAAACTATTAAATGAGGCGTTTGTCCAGAATTTGCTCAGAAACTGATTTTGTTCGGACTGATAAGGTGAAATCACCGAAAGTTTACAGACTAAGTACAACGGAACCCGAAAGTGAAGCTCAAACCCCATTGGCTAACAGAACCCATAACTTGTGCTCACACCCCATTGGCTCACAGAATCAGGAGGCTGGCTCCTCCCACTTAAACAGAGCGTCAGGAACACGATGGATTTAGAGGCATGTTAGAATGGCGAGAACGCCTGATCTGAGTGGTATTTTCAGCAGAAACGCCTTCAAAAACATATGAATGGTAAAAAAATAAAAATAAAGAAAGGACGAAAGCAATGATTGAAAAGACAGGAGGGAAATTTTAATGAAAATGATACATGTCACATTTTAACCAGGATCACCAAAATATCTATCAGTGAGCAAATGCTAGATCCCCTGTCCAGAAACGTTTTGGATTCATTCCTAAATTCACATATATAATCCACATTGAGTGCCAATTTCAACAAATAAGAAGACAGTGCTGTGGTGGCACCACAGCTGTAATGGACGGTTAAGTGACTCCTCACCAGATCTCTTACATATAATGTAATTTCCATTAGCCTCCAAATGGCAACTGTATGGCGTTTAATTAAATATAGCCTCTCAAAGAAACCCATGGCAAGCAATTTCGCATGTGCTGCTATTTGAAGTGTGTGTAAGGTTACTAGTGCTTTTAACTACGGCTCCCACTGCATGGGCTAATTAACATATTTAGAATGAAGTAGATTTGCTGTGCACTAATCATTGTCTAATTCGCCAAGAAACCTAGCCTTTCAAACACTGGACACTAATCATTATTTCGGCCCTAAATATGACATAATCACTAATTATGTTTTTTTTTTTTTCCTGAAGGGACGGGATAAATATATAAATAAATATACATAAATTAACAATTGGTTAATGGATGCCTTTGCAAGCTGTGAGGGTTGCTGTGGGTCTATTTGACCCATGTATATATAATGAAATAGAAAATAAATATAATGAAATATGCTTTGGTCTGGTTGGTGTGCTCAGTGCTCCTGGAAATATAAAGCGTGTGTTTGCAATACAATGACTGCAAAAAAATATAATATCAAATACCATTTTTTTGTTTTCCCTTTTTCGCGGCCATGATACCATGGAGTCAAAGTGACCTACTATGGCTGGACCGAGAGGTGGGAGCACCCCAGTCTCCCCCGAGTCTCCCCCCAGTCGCCCCCAATAATGGCCTGACTCCTCAGGTATAATGGGGGAGCCGCAGCTCGGCCACTGAGAGGCAGAACAGCAGCACTCTAGCCCTCCAGAGTCCTTCTAGTCCTTGGAAACCCATGGCGACTCCAACCATACTGACAGATTAAGGATGCGGTGGAGAGGGTAGGGGGGTGACGAGGGACAGCGGACAGGGGGGTCACGGGGTGTGGCTGAGAATCCCCTCTTTGTGACTGACGGACTGGACGTACCTGGGCGGTACAACCACGGGTCCTTTCCTTCAATGGGCCGTGTCAGTTGGAACTGATGGCGGGAGGTGGCTGAAATCCTCCGCAGTATTTATTCTTCACCTGTTGAAGAAAAACAAAGTGCTCACCTTAAAGTCCTCTTCACGGGCTCGCGCTTGCCTTGGACACTATTAAGTCGACCCATGATCCAACTTTAATGCAGCTATGACGAAAACAGTTCAAAGGCAAACCGTGCTTAACTACTCAGTTTGAAATGATTGTTTAAATCATGGATTATTTTTTCCCCTTAATTTCGATACGCGCTAGGTGTTGAGATTTTGTCTCTAGTGCGACCCCAATCTGAGGCGATTTTAGATATTGATTTAGTCCAAACTTGCATACCTGTCAATAATATAGTTAGGGGGATAACAGTGAAAGGAGGATCAAAACAGTCATTATTGTAGCTTCTCTGATGCTAACATCTCATCAACTAAATAATGGTGAGGTTTAGCTCTTCATTATTTTGCGAGACCCCCTGGAACCGTGACCCCAGCCACAACATAAATGAGCCAAGTTTTTCGATTTTTCTCCCGTTTTTCTCCCCCCTCAGTGTTATGATATTATAGCCGGCCTGGAGGCCTGACGTTGCCTGGGATCCGCATTAGGGGAAGATCACACAGCGGGCAGGCGGGGCTTCGGCGACACCCGGGGCCTCGTCAGGTGACTCTCTCCAAAGCCTCGGCGGCGGCTGATCCCAGCGGGGGACGCGGCTGATTGCAGACCGCGAACACAACAATGACGCCTGTGAACCGGTGCCTTTCATGAGCGCCCCCGGCTTTGATGCTCCATCTAATTGGCCGAGATGAACTGTTGCTGTGGCAGCGTGGGACCGCGCGGGCTCTGTACTGTACGTCCGTCCACACTGCCGTGGTTTGCATTTAATTTGGTTCCCTCGCCGCGTGTGTGTGTGTGTGTATGTGTGTGTGTGTGTGTGTGTGTGTCTTACACATGCATCATGTAGATCCAAACCTATGTGTACTGTATCTGCTACTGCATCTGCCTCTGGCAAATGCAGTATCAGATACATATTCAGACTTGGACACACACTGTGGCTGACATATTATATTAAAAAAACATAGTATAACTATGAGGCAGAATGAGAGAACAGCACCATGAGAGAAAGTAGTGAAAGTGTGTCGCCTGATGAGCAACACAAAAAAGTCAATCTCTGGGAGGGTGGGTTGGTGGGTGGCGACGTGTGTGTTTTCCAGCTCTTCAGGTAACCGGAGGTAGCGGCGGTGGTGACAGGGTGCTCGGCGGTGACACTGAGAGTTGAGGGCGTCATAGCGGTTTGTTTTCGCAGACCCTCCACTTCGCAGCGCTTAGCGATGGGTCCGGAGCCTGTTGCTGCTGCGGAGGGGCTGCGCCTGAGTGGCGCTTTGTTTGACTTCCTCTCAGTGCCGGAGACGACCAGCCGGGCCCAGTAATGAGTGGGCAAACAGGACTCGTGAGGAAGAAAGCCACATTTTTCATTGCTAATTGCAGTGGGAAATGGCAGGCGAGTGGGGGCTCGGAGTTAGGCAAAACGACTAGAGTGTCGCCCTCACACATCGGTGGCAAGATCAAAAGCTCCTCCTGCCGTGTCTTGTACCGCGATGATTAAAGAAGACAGCTGAAAAAAAAGAGTGTGCGATACTGCTGAAAGCCTATCTGATTAAATAATTCAACATTTCAATAATTGGGAGACACTACTTTGAATAGCTGTTGCACTGGTGACACAAACATCTTAAATCGCTTAACAAGGGGCCTTTTTGTTTTAATGAATCGATGCCACTCTAAATAATTGTGAAAGCAAAAAACTACAAAATGAAACGGCGTTAAAATACATGGGGGGAACATGGCGCCTGTCAGCCAGCACCGAATCCTCCAGTGCACGGCGGCTGATTACAGCCAGTGAATTTACAATCCGCCGTTTCGAGCTGCTGAGAATCCTCTCTCCGTGCCGCACGCTTCCCTGAAGCCGGGGGAAGAGAAATTGTTCCGCCCAAGTACCATAAAAACAGATTGGAACCTCGACACTGTGAATTAGCTGCACAGGAAGCCCCCTAAACCCCCTGTTTTATTCATGAGCATGAAGGCTATCAGGGTCTAAGAAACCCCTGCGGTCTCGCCCGCCGCATGAAGGTTGCACGCCGCATCTGCCGAAGGTTGCCGGGTTGTTGTTTTTTTTGTTGGTATTTTTGACATGGCACATTGATGCCACATTAAAACAGCATCGCAGATTAATGGCGGCCGCTGTTTGAAAGTATACAAACAAGTTCTTTACTGTGACACAGCGAGGGAAGAACAAGCCCCGCGGTCATGTTGGAAGCTTCTAATGAGCAGACAGTCATTCTGTGCATGGAATGCCGCTTATACAGTCCCGTAGAGTTACATTTTTGTTGGATTTTTGGGGGCATTCAGAGGAAAGGGTGGTGTTTTTTTTTTGGGGGGGGGGGGGGGTTGGAGAAAGTTTGCACAACTGCAGAGAAAATGCATTGTTGTTGATAATCCTCTGGAAATTGAAAGAGGGGGAGGCGGTTGCGACTACGGGGGAGCGAACACACACATCGCGTTACGGGGAGGGAGAAAGTTTGCCGAAGCCACGGGAGGTAGGCGCCGGATTTGGACCGAGGAAAAGAGGAGACGGTCGTGAAGAGGCCGCCTCTGCAAATATTTCGGCAAAACGCGAAAAAATAAAAGATAAAAAAAAAAAAACCTGCTTTTCGAAGCCTCGCGTCACCGACGTCTCCTCTGTTTATTTACCGGAGCTTAACCGCTGCTTGGCACGGCCGATTCTGCAATTACGGCTATACTTTGATAATTGCACCACCAAAACATTAATTATGATCCTATAATCTGTGCAATCACAGGTGGAAACAAAAACAGTGGTATTATCCTATGCATGCTTAAATACAATGGGACACACATGTATACACAATCTCACACACACACACACACACACACACACACACACACACACACACACACACACACACACACACACACACACACACACACACACACACACACACACACACACACACACACACACAGCCTAAACATGGATCGATAGGGGAGATGAAGATTAAAATATTAATATTTCTTGTAGAGCACAATTATACACAAAGATCTCATATTGCACCTATTTTCCATCTGGTGTATCTATACGTGGAATACAGGAGATGGTTTTGAGACAAATGGAAGATTGGATGTCCACTGAAATGTGAAGCAGGATTTTACATCTGAAAGGGCTGCGGCCGTAATATTGGATCTTGGCGAGATTCCCCCCCCCCCCCCCCGAGCCCCCGTAAAATAATTCAAAGCACTCAAAGCAGTCTTCAGAGTTGAACTGCTCCTAAAACAAATTTAACCGCTCTGAAGGAAGCCCGGGTGAAAGAACCAGCAGCGTTCCCCATTAATAAGATTGGAATACACAACCGAGTTATTTTGCCAGTGAGTGGAGAATTAATCAGTGTCTTTCCCATTATCCCAGTAAACAGGCGATACTGGCAGAGTTGCCACAGCGAGAAGCCATTTGGACATCGTGTTACGCTTCTTTCTTTCGTTCTTTATTTAAATCTCCCCTTCAAAGCTATTAAAATGCGTCTCAAAAAAAATAAAAAACACACAAAATTCAGAGTCACGGGTTTCCTGTTTGCTCGTGCTGTCTGGGTGCCACCGTTTCCTAATTGTCCTCTCTGAATTTAGCGACTTGGTCTCCCCGTCATTATGGCGGCACTGAAGTCCTAATGAGTGGAATTGTTATCTGAAAGATGGCCGCCTTTTTTCCCCGCTGTGAAAGCACATTAGATCCAGACAGCTCATTTCCATTCCCCCTGTCATCTCTCTGGAAATGACGTGCAGTGCTTGAAACTGTTTATTTCCAAATTCAGACCTCCTCCGCGGCAGCCATCGGCTTCAATTACTAGTTTTTCCTGAGCGGAGCCATCAGGCAGCCTGACACTGAGGTCCAACCTAATTCCCACCTTCTCCAAAGTCAAGAGCATAATGTGCAGATAAAAAAGGTGGAAAATAGCCTGCCGCTCATTAGCATGCAGCGCCTGCCTGTTCATTTGCTCGCCGCGAATGAAAGTTCTGACACTCAGCGCCTTGTGCAATGCGAGAACAGTCCTCTTCAGAATGCCTTGTGTCCTTACTGCCGCGGAAAGGTCACCAGTAGAGGTTTGCGCCCGGCCGCCCGGGCTGGCCGCTCTCCGACGGCCTGCCAGCGAGAGGGGTTAGCCGGGGGTATTGATTCAGGGGGAACCTCATTACCTGCTGAATCAACATATTATTGCCATGTTTCACCCAGCCGAATTGTTTACAAGTGTCTTTAGCGCGGGCAAAAGCTCGCTCTGGCGGGCCGCGACCGCATTCATTAGTCCCTGACCCCGGTGATTATGTGTTATCTGATACTCGGCGATCCAGCTTGGCTGCCTGACCAGGGCCACTGGCCTGCATTGGCCCGAGCCCATTACCATCCCTCTCTCTTTCTCTTTGCCTCTTTCTCTCCCTCTCCCCCCTCGATCCCTCGCTCCGTGCTCCCTATGAATGTATCCATTAGCCTGCCGATGTGTAAATTGTTTTCACCTGCACTGCGGGCAGATGGGGAGCAGTGTCTCTGCCGTGATTTCCTATGCATGAGCTTTCTAATCAGAGAGTAACACGATTCCCCTGTTCCTTGCTGGAAGAAAGGCGAGATTGCGCGCGCACGCGCGCGCACACACACACACACGCCCATACATGCATACACACACGCTTGCACACACAGGTACCGGGCTTCCGTGCGCACAATCTGCAATCAATATGCATGCTGTGTTGCGGGGATATTGGTGCAGTGGCAGCGGTGACAGGGTTCATTATATGAGCTCGCCTTACATCACTGTGATGGCTTAATACAGAGCAGAGAGACGGGGCCCACGCTGATCCTTGCCGCCGCCGTTCTGAATTCCAGTCCAAATTGAAGGATAATTTGACCTGGAAGACTAAACCCACATAAGCACAATGACATCCAGTGGAGGTGTCAACTGAGTGTGACCCCGCACTGGAGCCGGGAGGGGACGCCTGCGGACGCAAACAAATAAAGCAGTCCCTAATGCCCTAATGCGGATGAGGCATGTGCCCCACGGGCCTCTTCTGGAGGAGGTCAAATGTCCCATCCAGCCCTGGATTGGCTCTCTGGATGTGGGGAGAGGTGCTCAGATAATGCACCTTTAGCAGCCAGATATACGCTGCTCGGTTGCTATAGCGGCGACAAACTCCTGTGGGTCTTAGCGGTGTAGGGTGGAGTCTTAAAAACAGCTTTATCACCTCAAACATAGCTGAGCTGTGGTATTACCAGCACTGCACTTACATGGCATCCAAATCCGTTGTTCGTTTGTTACCGCATTTCTATTCAAAATAAAAATCTCCCGCTACATTAATCTAATCCAACAACACCAGTCCACGTGTATAAAAATCATCACGTTTCTTTTTGTATTATAACTGTATTATTCCATATGAAAGAAAAAAATTAAAGAACCGACGGAGTGCGCGCGAACGCGGGGCGAGAGAGGGGAGGAGGTCGAGGATCGACGGGTGGACCCGGGTCCGTCTTCAGAGATCTGGCGCGCGCCGACCACGGCGGTCTTTGGGTCGGGGCCGCATGGAGGCTCGGCCCCCTCGGACGGTGTTCACTCAGGGGGGAAACGGGCGCGACTCCGTGGCGGCGTCCTCGGCCTTCGACCCCGATACGCCCCAAACCGGGGCGCGCGGACGATGTGCGGTGGTGACCCAGGGGGCGCGCGGATACGTTGCGTCGGGAAAACGTTTTGAACTTGACTCGATTCGGGTCCCCCGCGGCTTCAGAACGACGACGGTTTAACATTCCACGGATGGCGCAGCGTTCCGTATTTACCCAGGACGGCGTGGTAGGTGCGCCACACCAAAGGCCCCGGTTCCGAATTAGAATTGAAGGAACACTTTCAACCTAACCACTTTCGAAAAAGGCCCCTTGCAAATTTCAACCTAATTTCCGTTAATTAATCGTAAAACGGCGGCGTGTCTAGAACGTTTCATCAACGGTAATGTCATTTATCTTTTGGGGGTGTTGTTCCGATTGCTAATGGCAAAATAGTGTGCAGGTTGTGCAGACCCAAAAATGATTGCAATTTGGCAAAGCGTCATGGAGGGCCTGACAGCCCAAACATCTGTGCCAAAAATATTGAAAAAGAAATTGAGTTGCAGGCTACTTTTACGCATTGCAGAATTGTGGAAATCAGGGTACATTTTGGATTTTTTTTTTTTTTACTATTCATCATCCATCAAACAAAGCGTGGAATTATGGTGCAAATGCAGGGCAGAGGAGCGTCCTGAATTCACACGCAATTCGTGAAAGTCGGTGTAGCCACCGAGGTGTCTGGGGTTTTGGGGCAAACTCCAGAGACTGTGCTGGGCATAGTACAAATAGAAAAAATACATTTAAAATAAGAATTTTTTTTTTTTAAATATGAATAAAATAAAATTCTGATCAAAATAAAACTCTATATACAGCATAAAAATTATAATAATAAAAAAAATATATAAATATACACACAGTATATGTATTCATATATATTGTGCAATATATAATTTCATTCAATACCGTAACAGCCATCTTTATTTGTCCAGACGAGTTACGGTAATGCATTTTTTGACATGAAAACCACAGAAAAAAACCCTCAAAAATGATGTCATAGTTTAAAAACAACTAAGTGGGCCATATAGTCAGCATTGTGTACTTTCATATTTTAACAACTTATTTCACATTCTCTGTGAATATGCGTATCAATTCATTTCGTACATGTCTTATGGTGGTTTCATGAGAACGACCCACCCGCTCCTAACTCTTTTGCCGACAGAACTGGGACGATTATAAAACAAGTGTCCATTGAATTAAAACGTGAAACTTGAACACTTTTATGCCCTGATGTAGAAAGCACTCCGGTTACAATGTACTGCGGCATATTCCTAATTTACCAAATCTCAAAGACTCACCTGGACTCCAGGCCGACAATGGGCCTGAGCCGAGTGGAATTAAAGGAGCATTGTGAACCTTGAAACCTGTTGCTAAATACGGTATTGTTAAAATAATATTTAAGAACCACAAAAGTGAATCTGCCCAAAACAGATAACCCTTGTGCATTCCTCTTTTTACTGCCACTTTCAGAGCCGAGCATTCGAATAAAGCTCAGCCCGGTGGTAGAACCATGAAAACCAGAGGGGAAGAATGGCCACAAAAGACCGATAAAAACCAACATGTGCATCGCCGAGGCACGACAAGGGCTCCGAGTCCCGCGCCGAAAAGGGAAAATTAGGTTTTCGGCAAAGATAATGTGCCGTCTGTATAAGCCGTTTAACAAATTATTAACTGCACAGATGTTTCCGACTGGCTCGCGGCTGAACATGGGATGTGGCGGGCGTGAGAAGAAAGGTCTGAAGGATACGACGGAGTGTGCACTGAATATCAATTTAATTTACTCGCTGCTAATTCTCATGCAAATTGTGACCTCTGTGAAAGTGCATCAAGGGCCATGTGTACATATTGTGTCTATTCAGGGGGACGGCAGGGGGAGGAAACAGTACAATAACACCGGATTGGACTGAAAATAGGGAGGTGGGGGTTCTAAATCCAATTTACCATGTATATGTTAGAATTTGAAAAATGTATGTCACCATTGTGCATTTACATTCAAACCATCGCTTTCATTTTTTTTTTTACACAATAAACAAAGGAAGTTGTATTTTCCATTATTTAGCCTCCATGATTTATTTAGATTTTGCGCTAGATATTGAGGAAAGGAAAGTAATCTGTTTCAATGGGTGCTGATGTGAAAGATCTCTCTGTGTTTGAATAAGCTTCAAGAGGCAGATAAAATGCTCAAAAATATTGTTTATGGAAAATACGATTATTTTCTTCGCCATTTGCCATTCATGTTGTATACATCAGCCACAACATTAAAACCACCACTAATAATCATTAATATTGTGTAGCTCCCCCTTGTGCCGCCAAAGTAGCTCTGACCCATCGAGGCATGGACTCCACAAGACCTCTGAAGGTGTCCTGTGGTATCTGACAGCAAGACGGTAGCAGCAGATCCTTTAAGTCCTGGAAGTTGTGAGGTGGGGCCCCTATGGATCGAGCTTGATGTTCCAGTACATCCCACAGATGCTGCATCCGATTGGACCCTAACCTGGACCATCCACATGATGTAGAAGAAAACGTGATTCATCAGACCAGGCCACCTTCTTCCATGGCTCCATGGTCCAGTTCTGACGCTCACGTGCCCATTGTCGGGGCTTTCGGCGGCGGGCAGGGGTCAGCATGGACACTCTGACCGGTTTGCGGCTACGCAGCCCCATACGCAGCAAGCTGTGATGCACTGTGTGTTCTGACACCTTTCCATTATAACCAGCTTTTTCAGCAATTTGTGCTACAGTAGCTCTGCTGTAGGATCGGACCAGAGGGGAGCATGCTTGCATGCATCAATGAGCCTTGGGAGCCCATGACCCTGTCTTTGGGTAGGTAATAACCATTGCATACCGGGAACATCCCACAAGACCTGCCGTTTTGGAGATGCTCTAACCCGGTCGTCTGGCCATCACAATATGGCCCTTGGCAAAGCTGCTCAAATCCTTACGTTTGCCTATTTTTCCCGCTTCCGACACATAAACTTTAAGAACTGATCGTTCACTTGCTGCCTAAAAAGTATATCCCACCCCTCGACAGGTGCCATTGGAAGGAGATGAGCAATGTTATTCACATATTCATCCACCCCATGCATGAGACTCTGATGGCACTGGAGAGCTCCTTCAGCGATAGGTTGCTTCACCCAAAGTGTGGGAAGGAGCGATATCGCAGGTCCTTCCTTCCTGCGGCTGTCAGACTATATAACCAACAGTGCAGCCAGTAGACCCCACACACACACACACACACACACACACACACACACACACACACACACACACACACACACAGACACAGACACACACACGCACACAACTGTGAAAAAATCCAAGTGCAATTTATTTTTTTTAATTTTTTTTAAAGAAAAGAAAGTGCAATCGCTGATGTGCAATGTGTCAAGATATGTGCAATACACTTAGTACTCCAGTTCCTATTTATGGTGATTTTTTTTTTTTTTAATGTTTCTATATATTTTATATTGTGTATAGTGTGTACTTTGATATGCTCTCTATTTTCTGCTGTCCCCTTATTGCTGCTGGAACGATGTAAATGTCCCCGTTGTGGGACTTATAAAGCTTTTTTTATCTTACTTCACCTGTCAGTGGTTTTAATTTTGTGGATGATTGGTGTATTACGTCTTAAGTAAATCACAGGCATATTTCATTTTCCTCAATATGCATCCTATTATTTCATTCACAACCACCTCCATCGTTGGGTGGTATGGTACTTGTACATCTTATCATTGATCTGTCAATAATAAAACATATTGGTGTGTTACAGTTGGTAATTATTTGTTATGGTTATTAGTTCATGATCAAGGTCTAAAACTACTGATGATGCGACCACACTATGGCCAATAAGTAGCCCGATTGCGAGCAACATCCTCTGTCGAGCACATGCAAAGCATGAGTCATATTTTCGTCATCGCGTCCAAAGTGCGGCCTTTCAGCTCGCTGCAGAACAAAGAGCCCTGCGACAATATCAATTATAGATGCAGGAGGCAAAGAAGGGGATTTATTTCACAACAAATAGCCTCACAGAGGGATACTGAATAGGGGAGATTAACATGACAAAGGGACAACAAAACCCCCCGGTTCAACAGCTAAAGAGCAATTTGATGGGGACAGAATTGGGGGAAATTGCTTGATTAGTGTCTGCGTTTGAAGGGGTTGCCAATTAGAGCATCTCAGCCAGGAGACGTGGTGTCATGGCTCTGACAGATCCACACACAAGCGCAGTGGAACCGCACAACATGACACTACCAGAGCAATTAGACAAAGGGCAATGAAAAGCAAACCCAAAGATGTGTCCGATAAAGAGGAAGAGTCTGCACTCTTCCAAAAGTATGTAGACTTTGTAGCGCATTTCTAAGGGACTGGAACTGTCAAACTACTGATTTCATCATCAATGATGGATGAGCGCCATATCCTTGCAAATGACTGTGACACCACCTATACCATACTGTATTTGCTCAGTTGTAATCTTGATCTGCGTGAGCACTTCTCAACAGAAAGAATGTAGAGTCAGCACTTTATGATGTTATGGATAGACAGACAGACAGATGGACGGACAGACGGACAGACAGATAGATAATAGATCATAGAGAGAGATTACAATACAGAGATATCGATAGTTAATAGATAGATAGATAGATAGATAGATAGATAGATAGATAGATAGATAGTTGTGATATTAAATCAGAGCACATCAAAACAATAGGCAATAATAATAATAATAATAATAATAATAATAATAATAATAATAATAATAATAAAGTAATAAGAATAGCACATAGAAAAAATGGATGTAGGCAAGGAAAAGTATAAATATAGGCGCTGTTATATCAGGGCCCTGCTTTTAGTTTTCAATCTTTAAGCACATTCAAGGAATGCCAATGCATCCATTAAATATGTTTTATTTTTTCCCCCCATACATTTTAGTTTTCATCTCACGTCAGGACATGTAGACGGGACAACCTACTTACTTCAGTTCGGTTGAGCAGCGCTTGGTTCCTCCCCACGTGGTGCGTCTGTTTATCGCGGGGGCATTCTGGGAAAGCCGTGTCCATGGTCACCGAGGTAAACACGCGTCCCCTCCCCTCCCCCTCCCCTCGCCCCCCCCCCCCCCCCCCCGCCGCCTGCAGCACCAGCCGCGCTGCGTGCGCCTCAACATGGAGAACGTGGCGCTCGACGAGGACCGTCATTACAACAAGTATTATTATTACTATTATAAGACAACGGGATCGATTCAGCAAAGCATGCACGAAAGGTAAGGTTTGGCACTTGTTTTGTTTTTTTGTAATCGTCCCTGCCCCATGGACCCAGTGCAGAGCTGCTAGCCAGCCAAAGTAGCCGTGCGGCTAATTAGCTTTAGCTTGCGCCGCTAACTTTGTTGTCGATATGCAGCGATACAAGGGCTGTACGCGAATTTAAGGTTTTTGATGGGTGTGAGGTGGGAAACTCACCCGACGTGCGCCGACTGAAAGTAAACCACGGATGAGATCAAGTTGAAGGTGGCCAGCTAATATCTACTGATCTGTATTGTTATAGGAGGGTATACGATGTGGGGAAACTTTTATCAGTAGAGAACTCAATACAGACTATATTTGGACTTTCATGCAAGTTGATGCCTAGAATGTTGTTACGAACTTGAGGTTGTTGGTGATTATAACACTGACTTATGACCAGTTTGTTTTCCACTATCACACACCCAGTAAACAGTATGTACTGGAGATATATGCTAACTGGCCAATTCGTATTGCTTCATTATTATTGTCTGTTGTTTTGATGTTAGCTGCAGCTATCTGTCTATCTATCTATCTATCTATCTATCTATCTATCTATCTATCTATCTATCTGTCTATCTATCTGTCTATCTATCTATCTATCTATCTATCTATCTGTCTATCTGTCTGTCTGTCCATCTCCAACAGGGAGAAGCAGAGGCTGGAGCTGGAGAGAGAGCTGTTTGCTTATTCTCTGTCTGATAAAAGGATGTAAGTGTCTTACCAACGACATATTTGTGGTCATTTGTATTTCTGATTTCTGACCCTATTCACACCAATTATCCCTTAGTTGCTCATGACTCAAACATTATGTCACTGTTATGACATTAAATTACGTCATTTAGCAGACCATTTTGTCCAAAGTGACTTACAATAAGAAACACACTCGTGCAGGTCTTCATTTATTTTACGTAATTTAGCAGCAAATCACTTTTTTCCATGTCCCCGATGCTGAATTAGATAACAAATGATCAATATTCAATATTATGTGCTGTAAATATAGGAGTACGAAAGTGAAATAATACAATTACTGCAAGTAAAACCAGCGTCACTCAGACCTTCACTACAAATGTGTAGACATGGACAAAAGAGATACTGCACCTATAGCCCAGAAGATCTGGCCCTTATTTATTGTGACAACGCCTTCGGATAACGTTTCTTGAAAATAATAGCTCCCCTCTGGCTTCAGTTCACAGATAAAATGTGCCAAACTACGTGGCTATCTCAGGGAAATCTGTGAGAGGGAAACGAGAGCGAAAAGGAGAAACCTGGAGCTCCTGAGGGATGTGGAGAGCGTGGAAACGGACTTGAAGGAGCGAGATCCCGACCGCAGCTCCCTGCATCAACACAAGGTTACACACACACACACACACGCACACACACACACACACACACACACAATTTCTAATAGCTTCAAAAAGAAATACCATTTAATTTGGATACAATCTGAATTAATTGTGTTTATTTTTAATATCTTTATTTAATTGATATGTATGTGTGTGTGTGTGTGTGTGTATTATATATGTAAATGTATGTAAGTAAGTAGTACAAAACACATTATATGATTATAGTTTGGCGGGTTAGCAGTGTATAAAACAGTAATATGCAGATGAAACACGTTCCTCTACTCATTGTATTGGTGTCATGCAGTAATTTCCCTACTCTGCAGGAATATTAACCAGCGTTTGCTCAATTTGACAATAGTAAACACTCCAATGTTGCAATTTATCACTGCAAGCAAATGAGCAAGGGAGAAAACAATGAGGCAGTCAGATTATCACTTAAAACTCAATGGCAGTGCTTGACAGCCTAATATCAAATTAACAAAATTGGTTAATTATGGCTCGCCGAGTTAATTGCCCAATATAGAGACTCAAAAGTGCTCCAGAGGTTTATTTTCTCTCCCCTCAAGCAGTTGCTTTATATCCTCTTGATGCTTTTATGAGTCATACATGTGTGGCATTATTTGGGTTGTTTTCTCTTGCCACTGTTAGGGGGAGTTCTTTTGTTTTAATGCTGAAATTCTTCTATCAAATGGTCAATCCGTATACTGTATGTAAAAGGAAAGGGACGCGCTCAGGCACACTCAAACAAAATCAAAGGTCATTGTTTTTTAAGGTAATTGCGATAATTACTTTTAATCGCTGTCCTTGTCGGTTATAAAACAACGTTGCAGATGTTTGGCAGGAGCACAGCATTGTACACGAATTTTACCAAAGGTGTTTTTTTTTTTTTTTTTTTCCTTTCTTTTTTTTAATGGCAATTTGTTTTTTGTTTCGGATGATGAAAAAAGAAAGCCGTTGACGTTGGCGTTAATCCCAGTGGCTTTAACGGCGCAATTAGAGAGTTTAATTGGAGTTGGGATTAAGGCGGTCAGTCTGGCTTGTCAGATAATTGATTAAGAGCGCTGGCAGCCACCTCGGAGGGAGTGCTCCGGCTCCGGGCGTTGGGGGCCACTTGGCCTCCGACTCCCTCTGCCCCGCGCGTGCGTGTGCGTGCGTGCGTGTGTGTGTGTGCGTGTGCGTGCGCGCGCAGATCATGTTGAACACACAGCGTTATCGTGTGGTCGCACTCTCCCGCTGTTTGCACGTGTCATCGGAAATTATCTAATTATCAGTCTGAAACGTCTTCATTATCAACCGTCAGCCATGTGGCTTTAAATGACGTGGCAGCAAACTGTCCTGTGATCTCATCCATGTCACCTATAATATAACTGGGAAGTAATAATAATCATTTTGTCTTCAAAAAATTAATAAAAACAAAATTATTAATTTTTTCTTATTATAATTTACAGGCTAAATACTTGGATCAAATCTCCAGGTTGATGGCAGTACGGAAAAAGAAAGAGCACAAGGTAACGACGATGCAACACGACACCCATCCTGTAACGACTTCACCAAATACAACTTCGATAAACAACGTCAAATAGCAACGGAGACGACATCGCTGTTGAGTTTACAGTCAAATTCCCTGGCCAAATACGTTAACGTAAGCGTGGACTTGTTTTTGCTTGTGTGATTCAAAGTAGGGAAGAGTTGTGCCTTTGTGATATTTTATTGATAGTTTTGGGTCATGCTTCACTTCCTCTGGTCCGAGTGATTCACCATTCCGTCCCAAAAACGGAGACACGCCTTGCCCGTCCAAGTTTTTTTTTAATTTTTATTTTTTTGGAGCCATCCGACGAAAACGGGGGCTTCTCGCTTTAGACGCGTTAGATCCGGCCCCTTGTAATGTTTACGAAGGTTTTGGCGACGGATAATAAAAATCGGATTTCTGTCAAACAAGCCAGCCCCCCACCCTCACCCCACCCAGGATGGAGGAACAAAGAAAAGACTGCATTAAGACAAAAAAATGAATACAATTTTGTCGTAGAGTCTACGTTTATGTGTGTGTGTGTGCGCGCGTGTGTGTGTGTGCGTGCGCGTGTGTGTGTGCGTGGCGACGCAGGTGTCTAATCCCGGCTCGGTGCCTCCGTACGAGCCGCCTAGTTCAAGCCCGGAGCTGCTGCCGATTCTTTTTCCCTTCACTTAAAGCAGTTAAAGCTCCTTTCAGATGAAATGTCTGAGGCATCTCATAATAACTTGGAGCATGCTGTCTAGAGCAGTCACTTGTAACTGTGTGCTCCCCCCCCAGCCCGCTGATTCTGTAATGAGCAAAATGCTGCCGTCACTCCATTATGCATACGAGCCATTGGCTGGCAGTGAGCGTGTCCCTCAGGCTGCAGCATTCATTAAGGGAAGCTTACCGGGCTGAAAGCTGGAGACAGATGATAACGGGATATGATTTTCATATTTAATACATTCCTTGGAAGAGCACACGCGTGCCGCAGATTGATAGAAGAATCAATTGCTACTTTAGCGAAACACTTTCTACTTTGCCCTGCAGCTACCGATGGAATCACTCAGCCAAGAAATTAACTTTTCCCTCTTTTTTACCTACTTTGTGGATCTGCTGGGCAGGCTGCATGGTTTACAGTGAATGTTATTAAGCGGCTAACTGTTTGGTATTTAAGACGCTTATCAGAAAAGAAACAGAAGCCATGCTTTTTGTTATTATGTTCGGAGGGAGGCTGTTTTTTTTTTTTTTGTGTGTGTGTGTGTGTGTGTGTGTGTTATTTATTTATTTTCGCCGCCGCATCCTCCTCTCCCTCGGTGACATTGCCGACATGAATCGAAACTTGCTAATAAGATTAAAAGTTAAAACATTGATCCAGAAAAAAATTCTTTTGAAAGAAAAGAGGGAAGAAAGAGGTGACCTTGGCCTCAGCCCCCCTCCCCCCCCGCGTTTCGAAATGGTTGAAATGGATAGTTTTTAGGACACTCAAGTTGAATTTCTTTAGAAGTAAATCCATTTAGCTTTGATTTTTTTTTAAGGGTTCTACATTTCAGGAAGGAAAGGATTTTGTAATGAGGAAAAAAATATCGATTAAGCGGATGCTCAAGGCTAATCGCAATAATCTTGTCACTATTTTTGCTTATTTGTGGCGACAATATAACCGTTGGGTGGAAACAGTGGAAGGTCAATTCTCCTTATCTCTACACCCTTAAAGCATTGTCTACATGACTATTATTTCCATCTCTGTTTTAGACTACAGTATTTACAGAATACACTGGGATTTCTAGTTAAGTTGAAGGCTAACTGTAGATGTTGTACTCAGGCATTACGTTGCGTGATTTTTATTTTCAGGGTGATTTTACACACAAAAAATACCCGTCTGGCCCCCAAGACTCCCAACCGCCTCCAGTTGTTCCATTTGCCGGTCTCCACACCTCCGCGGGGTCTGGTGCCACGAGTGCCCCCTCACGCCAGGCGTCGCGTCATCCACCCGAATGTCCGCCGAGTGGCCTTTCCAAGGACTTCAGGATCGGCGGAGAGGCCGTCGCCGCCGCCAGCCGCACGCCTTTATCGTGTGACATTTCAGCCTCAAACGATTCCCCCGACGGCAGTAATTTAAGGAACAAACATGAAAGGACGGAGCCTTTAGCGGGCACAGCTGGTGGCTCGGCTTTCATAGGTTGCGATGATGAACAGCCGCCTTCATCCGCGGTGACCTCGACAAGGCCTAAAAAAAGTGCTTCTTCTATGAGCAGCGTGAGCCCCATCTGGGCCGAGGATCCCCTGGCTGAAGAGACCGAAGCCCACCGTTCTCCAATAATGAGCAATGTGCAGAGTCTACCTGAGACGTATTTGGGTGAGGGAGCGCAAGAAGTGCCAGGTTTGAGTTGCTGATTCTCTTGGGAAGTTATTGTATAATAGCTTACGTCCAAATTGCAACTTGGAAGTCAAACACATTTTGTTCATTATGCGTTCATGTAAAGGGGAGGACGTCAGCACACCCAGCTCCAGCCCGAGGCTGTCGGAGAGCAGCTCCAGCTACCTTTCCATCTCCCTGACGGACTCTGAGCTGGAAGACGACGCCCGACCAGAGGGCGTCTCCCGGCGGGACGCCCTTCCCGCCGCCAGGGTAGCGCCCACCAGGGGCGACCCTCCTGCAGGGACGGGTAGTCCCAGCGTACGAAGTCAGCAGTCATCCGTCTGCTCGGTGGTGGAAAGTATGAGTGGATCACAAACCGATGGCGGCCCCCAGCCCTCAGAGCAGACCTCAGAAAGGTAGGTTTAAAAAAAAAAAATGCGCTCTCGCCTTCTACAGAATATGTCAGTTAAGTGGTGTTTCAACTGCTGTGCCCTGAGAGTTCACCAGGCGCGCTGTGGACATTCTTCAAGTTCCACTTCCACAAAATAAAATATTGGAAAACTAGCTGATGTGTTGCAAGATTAAATTCACAAGGCTGTACTCATCTAATTCATCAATTGCTTCCAGGATAGCATCTCTGTGTATCAGGACAAGCTACAATTCCACACTGGAAGTGAGCACTACAAGTAGTGATGCAAGTTTTCACCCTTTTTTTTGGGGGATTGGTTCTTCACATGTCACTCAGTAAATTGAGTAGTTACATTTAATGACTCTTCGTTTGCTTGATTCAGATGCAGTATTTGTGATGCATGTTGAGCAATTCAATAATAGTTATGCCAAATGCCTTGGCCTTTTGTTGACTTGGATTTTAAATTATTCCTCAGGAGCTATTTCCAGTTTGTGAGTCAAATAATTGATTTGCTGGGGTGACTCCTGACTCGCGAGTCATTTCAAGGGTTTGTTCACTACAAACTCATCGTTTGCCAGTCTTGCGTGGGCAGTGGCAGAAACAAGTTTGGGGAAACACAGAGTTAAGAGAATTAAGGTTGATACGTTCTAGATGCCGCATGTTTAAAACTAAACAATCTCCGTTAATTATACATTATAATAGCTGCGAAAATACGGAAGCTATAAAAAAACAGATCTACGATCAGGTTTTCAACCCAAGGCTGCACAGATGAAACATACATACATAACGATTCTGATTATTTGAAACGGTTACTCACAAATACAAATTTTCCGCACTGTCGATATTGCGGTAGCAGCTGTGCTTCAACGCTCTCTTCTCTCTGACAGCGAGTTGACACACCCACCGCTGCAGTGGCAACATAGCCCGACCTTTTTACATTACATTTAGTCATTTAGCAGACGCTTTTATCCAAAGCGACTTACAATTATTCAAACACCGACGGACGCAGCCATCAGGAGCAATTAGGGGTTAAGTGTCTTGCTCAAGGACACTACAGCATGCTAGCAGGAGGAGCCTGGGATCGAACCAGCGACCTTTGGATCACTAGACCACCAGCTCTACCTCCACTCACTCGTCTCACTCGCTCCGGCTAGGGCTCCGGCTAGGGCTCCGGCTAACGCTGCTACCCGGGTACGGGACACGCTGTCTCCGCTTCTTTGTGTCTCGGGGGCTAAGTGCGGGGCCGCGGGCCCGGCTTTGGTCGCAAAAGTGCAGGTTTGTGGCGCAGCAAAGTTGTTTTCCTGCTCCGCAACTTGTGGCAGTTCTCCGGCTCATGTATTTACAATTTGTTATTATTGTATTTTTATTACAATATTTAAATATATACATTTTAAAATTAAATAGTTTTATTAATTTATTTTAATTTATGATCAAAAATTATAATTTATTTTCATATTATAATTATTTTCTTATTTAAAATCAAATGTACAAGATATTGGATGCTATCAGACAATATTATATCATGTGCTTTATGAAAGTAGACATGTGAATGTGTGACATCTCAGAGGCTTTTCAACAAGCGCCCTGCCTCAAGAAGAATATTGTTTTCATTCATTTAAAAGAAGGTTTTAATTATTGTTAATGTTAATTACAGTCATTCAGCTGTTCTCTGCTACCAGCAAAGAAAATAAAAGTCGTACCACGTCATGTTATAGGCTTGTCATATTTATCCTTTAATAAGAAATCAAACATTTTATGCCCTCATTATTTTGTGAATTTCCCCCGTGATATCGAAAATGGTGTAGAGTATCGATATTTTTCAAGGTGTTGTATCAAATTTAGAAATTGCAGTATCGTGACAACACTAAAGAGAATTGTCACAAGAATTAATCCTGCCCCGTGGCTTAATAAGCGATTTTAATGAAGCAACCACGCTCAAACTATTGAGACTAGTTCATTCCAAACTAGTTTCTCCCAAAGTGGCCGCGGTGTGTTAATAATAGTAATGAGAGGGAATGGGGAAAAGCACCGCGGAGGTTGTTTTGACACGGAAGACGGTGGAAGTGGTTTTCAGCTTGCCGTCGTCTTCACTTCAGCTTCTGGCAGCAGCTTCCGTGGCGCCAGCACCTTGTAGCGAGCGCCCAGGACCCGTGACCGACAGTATTTGCCGTAATCCGAGATAATGCGCTAACGGAGCAATTTTCTGCTCCAGAGACCTCGGAAAGTCCCCAGTGGAGGAGGAAATTTGTGGCCCCATAGAGTGTTCTGGAGGGTGGGCATGTGGACAGCTCTCACCGGCCTAAACCTCTAGCACGATGACGACGGGCCTCTGAGTTGAAGGATCATTTTGGACGGGCGTTTGAACCACAGGAAATCCAACACAAATATCCAGCGCACGCCCACCCCTGCCCCCCCCAAAAAGCCATTTTCTAACACAAGCACTTTAGCTCTTGAAAAGAAGAAGGGAAAATATGTTTTTTCTATATTTTATAGGCTGTGGACCTCTTTTTCTTGCATTGTTTTTGTATTTTAGTGTAACATTTTCTTCCCACACCTGTGTCCTACCATCGAGATGGTGGATATCTGGTCACATTTGTATTTATCATTCTTTACATTGTCGGGTTTTGTATTTACTAACGATGGCCGTTACAAAACCCACGTGGGTGGGGGGCTATTTTTTCCCTCTCGAGAGTGGAGAATGCTTGTTTTTTTTGTGCTATAGTGTGTGTGTGTGTGTGTGTGTGTGTGTGTGTGTGTGTGTGTGTGTGTGTGTGTGTGTGTGTGTGTGGTCTCCTCCTCCGCTGCGGCGTGACCTTAAGAGGACCCGCGGTTAGCCCCTGCGCCCGAGAGGGAAGGTGGGGGTGGGGGCCGCCGCGGCCATTGTTAACACAGAGGAGCCTCCGACCACGCGGAGCGAAAAAAAACCAACTCAAGGCTTTGATGTAAGGCCCCAAGTGCACCAAGGCTTACTTTGAATCCCTGCTCTCTCTCTCTCTCTCTCTCTCTTGCGCTCTCTCTCTCTCTCTCTCTCTTTCTCTCCGTCAAGGTTAGAGTTGAAATCTCTCTCTCTCACTCTATCTCTCTCCCCCTCCCCATTCAGCTCGGAGGCAGGAAGAAAACAAGCCCGGGCAATTCATTAAATGATCCCATTATATTTCTCCTGCGGCACGGCTGGGAAGAGGGCAGAAATAACCCCGGGTTCCTTCCGAGGCTCGTAATATTCCGGCTTTCGTTGTCTCTCCTCTCAGACATGCCTCCCTCCCCTTCCGTATAGACCGCAGGATGAGTAAACGCTCCTATTTTAGAAAATGGCATAAAATAACCATATTCCTCTTGTTACTCTTATGGGCATGATATAAATAAATTTATTTATATATATATTTTGGTTCTCTGCACCATGCTCAGCTCCTGCAGCACTGTGCTATTATTAATCTCGGGGTATACCCACACCACTCCACCCCTCGGTCCTTTTGTGTGTTTTTATTTTCCGTGTGTGACTCGCAGGGCTCTGAAGATGAGGCCGCTCGGTTGCGGTAAATCACCCCGCAGAGGAATATCACTGCAGAGCGTCTGACCTCTCTCCGCTCTTCCTCCCGCCGAACAATGCGGCCGCCGCCGATGTCGAGATTCAGCCGAACAGCGGCGCCCAAAGTGAGGTGGGAGACCTCGCCATAAAGAGCGCGAGAGACGGAGAGAGACCGGCTCCACACCGGCTCCACACCACAAATTCACTTTTTCCCCTCTCCAAAGGTCTCCCTTTCAAGAGCATTGACAAATAGAGTGGAGACAGAAAGATGATGACTATTTCAAGGCCCACTCTGACTCCAGAGGAGCAAGAAGGGAGGGAGGGAAGAAGGAAGGAAGGAGGAGGACGAGGTGGTGGAGGAGGAGGAGGAGGAGGAGGAGAAAAAAAAGACAGCGCTTTTGCCTACGCTACTTCAGCCACATTCAAGAGGACTTAGCAGCGGATCGCACATGGCAGAATGTCATGGATATAATTTGAGCTCCCAGCTTAATCACAATGTTACCAGGAAACAACCTGCGGGAGAGGGGGGGAGGAAGGGAGGGAGCGATTGTTTGCTGACCCCCCCCACCCCCCGCATTACAGATTGTCATAAATTATTTTTCTTTTCTTTTTTTTAGGGGGGGCATACTTTTGGGAGGAGAGAATTCATTGAGGGGCCACCCAGAGCTTTTTAACACTCGAGCCCGAATCTAGGTTTTTCATTTTTAAGATGAGAGCACTGGGCTCCCTCCCCATCAAAGGAAACGGCTCTCTTATAGTAGTTCAAACGTGTCGTATCGAATAATTTATTACAATTTTAGGCCATGTTTTAGGATTGTTATTAACCATGTTTTCCCACTAAACTGAACATATAAACACCGATCAGCCACAACATTAAAACCACCACTAATAACCACTTATATTGTGTAGCCCCCCCCCCTCGTGCCGCTGGCACAAGACGTTAGCAGCAGATCCTTTAAGTCCTCTAAGTTGTGAGGTGGGGCTCCCATGGATCTGACTTGTTGTTCCAGCACATCCCACAGATGCTAGAGCGGATTGGGCCCGAACCATCCACGTGATGTAGAAGAAAACATGATTCATCAGACCAGGCCACCTTCTTCCTTTGCTCCATGGTCCAGTTCTGACGCTCACATGCCCATTGTAGGTGCTTTCAGCGGTGGACAGGGGTCAGCATGGGCACTCTGATCGGTCTGCGGCTACGCAGCCCCATACACAGCAAGCTGTGATGCACTGTGTGTTCTGACATCTTTTTATCATAGCCAGCAGTAGCTTTTGCAGCAATTTGTTCTACCGTAGCTCTTCTGTGGGATCGGACCAGACGGGCTAGCCTTCGCTCCCCGTCACAGGCTAGCCTCGGGGACCCATGACCCTGTCGCTGGTTCACGGAGGTTGTCTTTCATTGAGCCACTTTTGGTTGGTACTAACCACTGAATACCGGGAACACCCCACAAGACCTGCTGTTTTGGAGACGCTCTGACCCAGTCGTCTTAGCCATTACAATTTGTCCCTTGTCAAAGTCCCTCAGATCCTTGAACACATCAACTTCAAGAACTATGATAACCAGCATTAACCTTTTCAGCAATTTGTGCTGCAGTAGCTCTGCTGTGGGATCGGACCAGACAAACTAGCCCTTGCTCCCCACGTGCATCAATGAGCCCATGGGTGCCCATGATCCTGTCGCTGGTGAACCAGCCAGTTCACTGGTTGGCCTTCCTTGGACCACTTTAGGTCGATACTGACCACTGCATACCAGGAACACTCCACAAGACCTGCCGTTTTGGAGATGCTCTGACTCAGTCGTCTAGCCACACAATTTGGCCCTTGTCAAAGTCGCTCAGATCCTTACGCTTGCCAATTTTTCCTGCTTCCAACACATCTACTTCAAGAACTGACTGATCACTTGCTACCTCACAGTGGTTTTAATGTTGTGGCTGATCGGTGTATACTGTATATCTTTGCATTTCTCTCTCTTTCATTTTTTACAAATTCTCCTTCAAACCTGAAACGCTATGGGGCGGTTTCATGGACACGGATTAGAGCTAGTTTTTGACTAAATCACACTTTTAATCTGGATCAACTGAACTGGCCCTTCTCAGTCACGGTTTAAAATGGTCTCAGATTTACTAGTCTTGGTTTAAAAAAAAAAATCAGATTCCCAGAAGGAAGATAAGAGCTTATCTAAAGTGAAGGTTTAAATTAAACCTGGCCAGAAGCAGGTTTGTCTTTTGATTAATGGACGTGACCTCCAGATCTGGATTTAGACCAGCGCCTAGACCAGACAGAAGCAGCTGACTAGTCCTTCACTACCTTGGTCTAGGACTTCCTAGTCTAGAGCTGCTTACACACATGCACTCTGGACAATGTCCAGACCTGATTATCCGGACATCCGGATTTACCTTTTCACACATGCAACACACAATCGGAGATTGTGTCAGACGCATTCACACTACCTGGAAATAATCTGTTGGGTTTAGATGGGGGGATGGGCGTGCAGGAAGCAGGAGTTGATGCACTGACGCTGCAGAGTTTTACAGCACACCCAAGATGGCGGACGAGGCTACACAATTATCAATATTGGGCTGTTTGTGTTGATGCGCCTTGTATTTGGATGTATCCATATAAACGAGAGAGGAAAGTAATAATAAAGAAAGCAGAAAAGAGTACGAAGCAGCTACGCTCCGTGCACAAAGATCCGCACAAAGGTAAATAACTGACGCATGATTGAGATGTAATCAACACGCCCACCCACTCACTGTGAATGATCCAGACAATCACCTGCTCTGTTCACATGTACTGCTCAGTCGGACATTACCCGGACTTTGTACCAGGGTGCTGGCTGGGTAAATTCTGGGTAATGTCTGTCAAATGATTCGGACATTTGCGTTCACACATACAGCTTATCCGGGCAATGTCCAGATAATTTCAGTTTAACAGTGCATGCGTGAAAACAGCCTAATCATCTTAAATCTTGATCATCTTGAAAGCAGACTAATTCATCTTAAATGAAGGTCTAAATCAACGTCTTAGAAAGACGTGTTTAAATTCGGATTTAATTGAAGTAGGATCAGTTTAGTGCTGCTGTTGTATAAACCCGTCTGCGAAGCCGTCCCTACGTCTTCTAGTTGGACATTGACAGTACAACCTGCCATTCCATGCGCGTCAATAGACACTATTTGAAGAGTTGAAGGCCAAACTGTGGTAGTGGCACTCTTAATAACCACATTCCTTTTTTCCCTTTTTTTTTTTTGGGGTGGTACTTCAAGGGAAATCCCCTAAAGGAGGTGGGGGGCGTTAGTTTCCCATCATATGCATGTGAAAATTTGTCGGCCGTATCAGTCCTCTTTTTTTTTTCACAAAGGGTGCGATTATTGGTCAAAATTACTTTTTCAGCCTTTGGTTTTTTTTTTTTAGATGTTATTTACAACATTTCCTTTCAGACGTTTTAACACGCAGCCTTCTTTCAGACTCTCCGGTGAAGGACTCTTCCATCTGCTGGAGAGCATCGAAGGACGACTCCGAGGGGAACAAACAGGAAGCGTTTACTCCTCCGCCGCCGGCGCCGAGAGCAAACTCCACAAAATCATCAGGTGCACGGATTTTTACCCTTTCATGGTCTTGTTTCCGCGTGTTTTTAATTTCTTGTTTGTTCCTTTTTATTCCCTCAGTCTTTTCTTCCCCTTTTTGTTGTTGTTTTAATGATCCCGGCAGATGCTGAGGAATATGTATTATCCCGCTGCCAAGGGCTCTCACTTTAAATCAAGTGTCCTCACTCAGCGCTGAAGGCACAGAAACACAACCCACACACACACGGTTTCTGTCTCTCTCTCTCTCTCTCTCTCTCTCTGTCTCTCTCTCTCTGTCTCTCTCTCTCGGTCTCTCTCTCGTCTTCGTTTCCGAGAGGGTTTGTTGTTGTCAAACACGCGCCGTATTGTTAAAGTGGTTGTCTCTGCATTTGGGGGGGGGGTTGGGGGTGGGGTCATTGGGGGATGTAGATGGAGGCGGAAGGTCGGAGCTGTCTGTCTTTCTTTTCGACGAGGCTAACCTTTTCTTAAGCCCCCTTTTCCATTTTCTATTTGTTGTTGTTGTTGTTATTATGTTTCATAGCGTGTGCTAAGTAGTGGGATTTCCAGTTACCTGAACAGGTTGCATGTTACTCGTTAATGGTTACCACAGCCAGGGACATTTTAGAAATTTGAAGTAACAGGCGTGTGGCTCTGACTGCACGGGTGTGTCCCAATGTTCTTTCTTCATTTGGATTTATTGAGATACAGTAAGATACGATATATGACGACCCTTTACAACAGCAACGGTGCTAGGAAGGAAAGGGATGCAATAAAAATAACAAATGTACGCATCTGTCAGCAGTTAACACGATGCTAACTAGTTAGCATGGAGTATCACTATTCTAACTTGTAAGCATGGAGTAGTACTATTCTTACTAGTTAGCATGGAGTAGCCCCACGATAACTAGTTAGCATGGAGTAGCGTGATGCTCACTCCTTAGTAGTATGTAGTAGCCCTATGCTAATCTTGTGCGGCCACACCTCCCTGTCAAACTAACGGCGGTCGGGAGAACAAAAGATGGTGGATAATGAGACCTTGCAGAGTCAGAGGCATCCATTCCATTGGCTCTGAGTTTGATGGCACAAACTCAGCCAAGTCTTGCTCTGGTATTATTTGTAGTATATGTAGTATATGTAGGTAGAATATGTTGGTAATATATCTAGCATATGTAGGTAGTATATGTAGTATATGTAGGTATTATATGTAGTATATGTAGGTAGAATATCTAGTATATGTAGTATATATAGTTAGTATATCTAGTATATGTAGTATATGTAGGTGGTATATGTAGTGTATGTACCACACATAGGTATTATATGTAGGTGGTATATGTAGTGTATGTAGTACATATAGTTTGTATATGTATGCAGTATGTTGTGTATGTAGTATATGTAGGTAGTATATGTAGTATACATAGGTAGTATATGTTGTGTATGTAGTATATGTAGGTTGTATTTGTTGTGTGTAGTATATGTAGGTAGTATATGTTGTATATGTAGGTAGTTTATGTTGTGTGTGTAGGTAGTATATGTTGTGTGTGTGTGTGTAGTATATGTAGGTAGTATATGTTGTGTATGTAGTATATGTAGCTAGCATATGTAGTACATATAGGTAAAATATGTAGTAAATATAGGAAGTATATGCTGTGTATGTAGGTAGTACATGATGTGTATGTAGTATATGTAGGTAGTATACTGTATGTAGTGTATGTAGTACATATAGGTAGTATATGTTGTATGTAGTATATGTAGGTCATATATGTTGTGTTGTAGGTAGTATATGTTGTGTATGTAATAAATGTAGGTACTATATGTAGTGTATGTAGGTAGTATATGTTGTGTATGTAGGTAGTATATGTTGTGTATGTAGTATATACAGGTAGTATATGTCGTGTATGTAGAACATATAGGTAGTATATGTTGCGGATGTGGTATATGTAGGTAGTATATGTAGTATATGTAGGTAGTATATGTAGTATATATAGGTAGTATATGTAGATAGTATATGTAGTATACGTAGGTAGTATATGTTGTGTATGTAGTATATGTAGGCAGTATATGTAGGTAGTATATATTGGTATGTAGTATATGTAGGTAGTATAATATACTACCTATGTAGGGAGTATATGTAGTATATAGTTTCTAGTAAATCAGTCTATGAATAACGTACAATGTGCACCTCGTATTATGTGTATTTATAAAAGTTGTTTCCCCTTCACCTGCGTGTGGAGCCCCACCCGGGGCTCCATGGCTCCATGGCTCCATGGCTGACTGGCTTCCTGTGTGTGTTGGTACAGCCTCAGTAATGGCCGAGCTGCCTTGGACGGCGAGGACCTCCAGGAGTGCGGGGCAGTGGTCCTCCGAGAGCTCCAGGGGTTGTCGCGGAGCATGACGGGGGGCGGCCTGCTCCCCCTGGACCTGCTGGGGGCTCCTCCGGGGCCCGGAGTCCAGCCTGCGGACGTAAGGTGAGGGACCCCCCCGTGGGTGTGGAATTTTGTTGGACTGTTGTTGTCGTTGGGTGTGTTCGTCTGTGTGGTCTTAATGCAACCTGGGCTCGAGTGTGAAAACAATGTCCGGCTGTAATGGGATTTTATTTTCAAATCGCCGTAATCTTAGATGCCTTTCTTTCAGTAGATGGTGTAATAAAAAGTACTTTTATTAAAACCCCCCTTTCTGCCTCTGTGTCGTATGCCAGGCTATTTTTTTTTAATTACATTAGTTAAGGTAGTAGACAGAAATTGAGTCAACACATTGCGATTGGCCGAGACGAGAGTAGGTGGTTCTATAGTATAATTTTTTTTATTAGAGGACATTTGTTTCTAGATTGTTGTTAGTTTATTGCTGACTTTATTATTTATTCAAAGGGCCAATCTCAATTGAGGGTATGGCCACATTTGGCCAGTTGAAGAATTCAAAATATTTATTTATTCATCTATTTTTATTTATTTATTTTTTACAAAAGAGCGCTATCATTTTTTCTCGAAATACTTACTCTTGCCTTTTCTCATTTTTATTTTTATTTTTTAATTTTCTCTTTCATGTTCTTTTGTTTCTGGGATTTCTTTTATTACATTTTTTGGGAGAGTGTGATTTAATGAATGCAGCCTGATGGATGGATTGCAAAAACAATGTCTGGCTGTAATGTGATTTTATTTCTGTAGGTGATGTTTTTCCTTCGGTAGATGGTGTGATAGGGAAAAAATGGTATTTTCCACAGTGTCAAGAGTTTATCTTGTGTCACAGCTTTAGTGCTCTCTACTCCTGTATTTCAGATTTCGATATGAGAGAGGGAGAAAACGCGTGTGTGCGCGCGCGCGCGCGTGTGCGTTTGTGCAGCCGGAGACGTCTGATCTCCCCTATAATAAAACCTGCGCCATAATGGAGCGATTCAGCGCGGAGATATCGGCACTTTGAAAGTGACAAGAGTTCAAGAGACCTTTTTCCTCCCTTTTCAGACGGGAAAAGCGTGGAATTTTTTTTTAAGGGAGCCCACTTTCCAGACAGAGAGACGACTTTCCAGACTGCTTTTTTCTTCTTTTTTTTTTAGAAATAGGATTTTGACGGAATGGGAGAGGAGGGGGTATGGGGGGGGGGGGGTGCGACGGGTGTGAAAGGTCACTGTTTGAAATATCAGTAACTTTTTAAGATATAATATATGAGTGGGCATGGTGGATGGAGGAGAGAATTAAATTGCCCCGTCGCTGTGGGTTTTTGAAAAAAGCCCAAATTCATTCACGACCAGTCGGCGCTCTTCAAAGGACATTGTGGAAAAAGCGCCTTTTTTTTCCAAAAAATTTGAAGTGAATAAAAATAAGAAGAAAAAAAACAAAACAAAGAAGAAGAAAACAATTGATGGCAAAACAATTTTATCCTTCAAATCCCGGCAGCTTAAAGATAATAAATACAGATAAAACAACTTTTCAGCACACAAGGAGTGTGCGTTACACCGCTATTTGTTTTCTCTTCCTCTCTCAATTCTCCGGCTATGTATCTAATGAGAAAGCCTCTCTTCTGTCTGTCTGCCTGCCTGTCGGTCTCTAAAGCTCCAGCCTCCCCCCCGACGCCGCTCGGCTGTGGGATCGCTGGTTCAAGCACGCCCTTCTGCTCAAGGAGCACCGCGTCCTCGGCACCGAGCGGCTGCTCCAGCTGTTCACCCCGCTGCTGCTGGGCCGCCATGCCGCCTCCCGCCGCCAGGTAGCGTCAGCGGCACACCTGGGGGAAAAAGCACACACCACAAAAAAAATAATACACACCAAAAAAGAAACACGGGCTATTGAACGCCGTTGTCTCGGCGGCGTGATTTTTGTCTTGTTTCCAGCTGAGGGTTCATGATTTTTTTTTTTTTTCATTCTTTTGTAAAACAATGGGGGGAATTCTTTTCACAAAGAGCTAATTAAAAAAAAAATATTTTTTTTATTTTATTTTTTATTTCTCACATGAATCTAACTATGAACTAGAAACATTTTGTATCCAACCAATTTGCCAATATTATGTTTTCCCACTTGGTCCTGTGGTTACTATTAATTAGTTAATATTGATTAATAGTTAGTATTCATATTCATATGAATCTTTATTTGTACAGCAACTTTCATACATAACATACAACTCAAAGTGCTTTACATTAATACAAGGCAATTGGACAGTAACAAACACAAACAAGCAAAATACATTTAATAAAAATAGATAAATATTATATTAAATTTCAGATTTGGGTCATCAGATCTAATTTCTCTCACACTTTCGGCTGCCCCTCGTAATATGGCAGACTATTTAAAAAAACCATAGCAGTTGGACAAAAAGTGAGTTGCCAAATCATGATTGGTTGAGACGGTAGTAGGCGGGACGACAGAAAAAAATTGCCTTTTTTATTGGGTGATATTTAGTCAGTTTGAGGCGGGTTTTTTTTTTTGTGGTTCTTGATTACTTATTTTATATAATGAATTGATTGGTGTGGCGGTAGCTGCATATGATCCTGGGGCCGCCAGTTGAAGAGCCCTGCCTTAAGGGACAAAATTGGACGTGTTTTTATTTTATTCTTACTTAATTTACAAAATAGCATCATCAAATCTTCTCCAAAAAGTGTCTCTTGCTTCCTCCAATTTTTATTTATCTCCATTTTTGTTGTTGTTTGTCGCTTTTCTTTCTTTTGTTATTCTGGGATTTTTCGATAGTGATTGTTTTTCTTTTTTTGTTTTTGTTTTTAACGCGCTAGTAGTTGGTGGCAAGGAGGACCCGTCTTTGTGTCTGTTTCGGTGCCCGGCGCAGATTGCTCTACACATTGACCCAGACCAAAGGGAAACCCTGACCCACACGTTAATCGAAAATAACTCCCCCACCCCAGCCCAGCCCACCCCGCTCCAGGCCCCATCCCGCTTTCATCCCTCCGTGGGCTTATTCTGCCACAGAAAACACAGGCCTTTAATTTGTTATTAGGCTGCGAGCATGGCTGCCGTCGTCTGGGCAGTGCGCAGACCTTCTCCACAACAGACAGGAGGTTTTGAAATTCCCCACTCATTGACCTTGTGGCGGATCATGCCTAATTAAACCCCAAAAGGAAATTACAGTGAATATTAACACTTGGCTCCACTTACTGCACAAAGATGACGCTGCGAGCCGGGAGCCCTTCTCCCTCACCCGACCCCAAATACCTGCTTCCCCAGCGTCTTCTCCACTTTTGGAGACCCCGGACATGGTAGCAAGTGAAGAAGCGTTTGTTTTGGGTTTTTTTTTTTGTTGTTGTTGTTGCTATTGTTGCTGTTTACTTGTTTATCTATAATAAACGCTCTCACGGCTTGAGGATGTTCTCTACAACATCCCCCCCGCCCCTCCGTGTGAGTCACAGCGACTGTAGAGCCTCTCGAAAATATGAACCGACAAAAGGATGAGGGGCGCCGCCGTCGCCGTCTCCATCGTCATGTCCAAGTGAATCAGGAAGAGGCTCGAGTGCAAGGCTCTATCGCTCCGTCTCTCTGTCTCTCCCTGTCTCTCTCTCTCTCTCACACACACACACACACGCGCGCACACACACACACTAGAGCAAACAGAAATTTCCATTCACGTCTTGCCCGGCAGTCTGGCCGCTCTGACGAGTGTGTGCATGCAGCCGCACATGCATACACTCAAAGAGGCTCTTTGAATATTCAAGTGCTAACAGTTGCATTCATTGATATTTAAAATGCAGCCGGGCCCCGCCAGGGCCCCTCCCGCCCGCCCCCTCCGCCTCCACCCAAACGGTTACGCCGGACTAAATCTAAAATAATAATAATAATAATAATAATAATAATAATAACAATAAAGCCAATCATCCACACTGCTTTTATTTTTATTTTTAATTTTTTTTTTATTGTGCGGCGCGATCAGGGTTTCGCACGTCAGCATCCCGCCCTGACTTTCTCCAAGAATAGATCTCCCCACTGCGACCTTCCCCCGACGACAACTTAAAAGTTTGGCGCCGGTCGGGAGGGGAAAAATGATCACCCCCCCTTTCACATTAGCGCTCATTAAAAAGTTGCAAACGCTCTATCTGAGGCTGAGAGCGGCCTTTGATGACAAGGGAGAGAGCGAGATGACGGTGGCGGCGTTTGCTGATGGCTGAGTTTGATACGGTAGAGAGCGAGCGAGTGAGAGAGAGAGAGAGGGATGAAGGGATGAAGAGGAAGATCGCCGCTCCCCGTCTCACAAACGAAGAAATGATATATTTAAAAAAAAAAAAACAGAAGAAGGGAAGACTGGAGAGGGAGGAAGAGAGCGGTTTGTCTCGGCGCTCTCGGGAGGAACGCGGCCGCATGCGAACGCCGGCGTGATTGCATTCTTTGGACGCTGCTCTAATCTCATGGATGAGAGGAGTGAGGGAAGTGTGAGAGTGAAAAAATTGTAGAGGGAGAGAGAGAGAGAAATAACCTTTTGTGTGGTTAAACGACAGGGAGGGATGGAGAACTTGAGGTTATATCCTGGCGGCGGCGGCACCGGCCGCTAATGGGCGGTCGGTCCAATTTTCCGCTTCCTTCCTGCAAAGCGGGAGGCTGGCGCTAAAGAGGCTGCTTTTAATTTGTACTGCTCACAGGCCAAAGTGCTGCTGAGGACACTCCTGTCCCGGTCCAGTGAAGAGGGGCCCTCAGCGGAGGAGAGGAGCCAAGCGTCCTCCTCGTCTTCGCCTTCGCAGCGTGGACTCCTGACTCCGAACGCCCGGCCAGGTCACCAACGATTGTCATTCGAGTTTTTCTCTCGTTCCTTAATACATATTTCATCACGTGAATGACGGAATCTAGAATAGAATAAGAATCCATAATGACCAAGTAGTGGGACGTTGGGTTCTATTCTCCTATCAGCCCCCAGTCGATTTAACTAAATCTTTTTTTTTTGTTGTTTTTACCAGATTCCAAACTATGAGTTAAATTTGCTTCACAAGGAATGCGTAATTGTATCCAGCAATCGGACCCCGATTATAATGGAAATGGATTTATCGATAGTGAATAGGTTGACGGCCAACGCTAGCGGTTATAACGTCATTATTTGAAATACACAATTTATTTACCTAGTCAGTTAAACGACTGGACCGACGTCACTTCCTGTTGCAGCCTCCGACCGAAACATCCCGGAGCCGGGCGAATCAGACTCTCTATAGGAACAAATAGACTTCCGGTTTGTTTTTGTAGTTGGTCGCATTCATTGTGAATCGGGCCTCAGACTAAAGAGCTGGGTTACGAAGAGAGGGAGTGGAAGGACGGGAAAAAAAAGCACTAATGGGAACAAATATGAGCTACTGCTCGTTTTGAGGGGCAGGTCTGCCGAGCAATAAAACTTTTTTTTTCCCCCTCCGATGAAAGAAATCAATTTCACTATAGGCCCTTTTTATATCCCTGCAGGCCCGGTCTTCATAGTGCCCTTTATTCAGAGCCGAAGAAAGCCTCCTCCCAACTCCCCCCGTCACCACCACCACCACACACACACCCCTCTCCCTCAGCCTTCAGCTTCTCACTATGGACCCCTTTTTTTTTTTTTTTTTTTTTTTTTTTTTTGCAGAACTACAAAGTGATGAAGAGGACAGCCAGGACGAAAGCCCTGTGGAAACTCTTCCTATTAGAGGTAAAAAGGCATCGCTTTCACCAGGAACCTTGTGTTGTGGGTTTGTGTTTTCTTCCCACTGCTGTGAATAATGGGCTGCTTTACACAATAGCCGACTCCGGATTATCAAGGTGAATCCGCGGGGTCAGAGTCCCACCTGAAGAGCCGCAGCGGTTTCTCTCTAATTATCTCTAAGGGGCGAAGAAGAAAAAAAAAAACAACCCCCAAAAAACGGTCCCTATTTATTTATTTATTTATTTTCCCACGAGACGTTCCGGAGGAAAAGTGATAATTCGCAGGGGCCTCCAGCATAATACAGCGGCTTTAATTGTCAGTCCATGCCAGGGTGCGGGCGCCACGAAGATCTGTGGTGGCTTTCTCATTATCCAGCAAACAATGCGGCGGCGGACTTGAAACGGAGCAGAGAGATACGAAGGCATCCCGCCAGCCCCGAGTGTGGCCGTCCTCCTCGGCCCCCCAAAACCTCTGAAATGCAAAGCGACGCCCGCGCTTCACTTGGCCACCGAAACGTCCCACTGGGCTTTTCATGTGCGCGCATCCCGAGGTGCGCGGTCGCGGGACAAATGAGTCCGCTTTCCCCGTCGCCGTCATTAATCAAAACCGGGCAGTGGAGCCACGGCCACTACATCCTTCAGGGGAGGGACTGAAGCGAAGCGAAGAAAGCTGTGGCTGTGGCTGTGGCTGTGGCTCAGATGCCAGTTTTCTTTATTGAGTTATTAATTTTCTTATTCATCTGTCTGTTTACTTCTTACCCTTTTCTGAGTTTCCTGATCCTATTTAAATGTAAAAAAAAACAAAAAAAACCCTACAGTCCTTAACCCCCCCCCCCCCTTGCCCGTGCTGGGGTGGATCAATGCAAACAAAAAGCAGAAAACTCAGAAAAGGGGCAGCGTTGAGGTCACGATAAAAAAATACAAATAAATGACTATTTGTGTGTTCCCGAACCGAAGTGTTGGGATTCACCCACGGCGCTGCTCAGCTTGGCGGTGTCACAGCATCTTCACCATGAGACAACCCGGCCATTTATTTCCGACGCCTGCTTTGTTGCTGTGTGTGTGTGTGTGTGTGTGTGTGTGTGTGTGTGTGTGTGTGTGTGTGTGTGTGTGTGTGTGTGTGTGTGTGTGTGTGTGTGTGTGTGTGTGTGTGTGTGTGTGTGTGTGTGTGTGTGTGCTGCTGAAATATACAATCACTAAACCTACTCCAGTGTCCAGGAAAGCTGTTATGAGTGTTTTTTCTTTTTCCAAAAATTAATCATTGGCCTTCCCGGTAGGAAACGCTGATCTGGCGGAAACGGCCCGGGTCCTTGAATCAACAGCTTAGCTTTAGTGTATTTTTCAGCACGGACCGTCTCTGAGGCCGCCGGAGCGTGTTGTCTCGTCAAACAGACAAAACCTCCGAAAGTTGGAAACCTGGGTTTTAAGTAAATATTTGACGTGTGTGTGTGTGTGTGTGTGTGTGTGTGTGTGTGTGTGTGTGTGTGTGTGTGTGTGTGTGTGTGTGTGTGTGTGTGTGTGTGTGTGTGTGTGTGTGTGTGTGTGTGTGTGTGTGTATTTGCATAGAGATGAAAGCGTATCAGCTGCTAAAACAATCTGCGACACGGGAGTGGCCACAGAGTTCGGGAGAGGAGGAGGAGGAGGAGGAGGATCCATCAGGTAAGAGAAGACCCCCACACCTCTTCCCATAATGACAACACGTAAAGGCCACGTTTCCCCGCCAACAAGGATCATTTTAGTTGAGAAAAGGCTGTGGATCTTGTCCCTTTTTTCCGCGGCGAAGTCGTTTGGTGGGGCGACGAAGCCTGTCGCCCCACCAAACGAAGCGTTTCTAATCTGGCTGTTTGCTCTTTTAAGGAATAAACGGCAGCGGTGAAGAGGACCTGGGGAGGGCCAAGCGCTCCTCACATCAAGACCCTTACCCTCGGTAAGAACGCTGTTATTATTCAGCGGGCCGCAGGAAATGGGACCACCAGACGCCAGAGTGGTTGATGTACATTTGCATGGCCGCTCTCCTCATAAATCCACTGTTCATTTCCATTAGATCAAGGGGTGCCACCCATTACCTCGGGCACAAAGACAAAAGCCCCCAACCGTCCGTCCCTCCCTCTCTCTCGCTTGCTCTCTCTCTCTCTCTCTCTCGGTCTCTCTCACTATTTGC
>NC_137198.1:18435710-18480710 GCF_960531495.2 Zeus faber
TACAATCCAGCGTGGTAGTGGTGTGTTTAAGGCACTAAATCGGACAAAAAGAAAAACAGCAGCGCCATCGGCGGTGTAATATACACTTTAAAAGCCGCGTCTTGTTACGCCCCCATCTTGCCAAACTGTTAAAACAGTAAATAAACAATATGCGGCGATTCCGAAAGCGAGACGGGACGGAAGAGGCAGCGCGACAAAAGGCTGGTTTTTATTTTCTACAATAGCTGTAATTTGCATCATTTTTCACATTACGTTCACCTCCCGCGGAACAGCGACACCGCGGATTCTTCCATATTCAGATCGTCGCCTCAATTAAGGGGGAAACTGGGCCGAAGATGAACCGGCATAAATGTTTATGGAAAGGGAATATTAGATTGGAGGGGTCGGCTACGGATCGGGCTCTCTGCGGTAATGGGCCCCGTCTTGAAATCAGCCCCGTCCCCGGCTGAAGTGGAACAGCTGATGGAGCACTGCCGTCCCGGGGGGAAGTTCCATACAAGAAATGCCCAATTTGCTCCCCTCCGCAGCTATTACCGAGGCAGGGGGAGAGCAAGTAATTGTATGGATCAGCGCCGGATTTCTGCGGCGGCAGCGCTGCCTTGTAGAGGGACGCGTTGCCATGGCAGTCGGAAATACAGGCGCCGGTGTTACTTGGGATCTGGCAACTTTTCTGTCTTTTCGTCTTTCCGTCTCATGTGTTTAGAGGCGTCCTCCCGTCCTTCCCCCGGCACACCGTTTAAAGCTGTTACTACACTCTCGTAGTCCGTCCGTTTCTGACCGTACCTCCGCAAGGTTCTATTTATCCAGATCCTCGGCCGTTCGCCATTGTTTTTATCCTTCACCTATTTCTAAAGGAGGGGAATCCAATCGAGGTATCTTGATTTGTTCCACTAGTAACGCAGCACAACATAACAGGAATGGAGCGTTTCAGACGAAACAATGAAATGACTTCACGCTGCGACAGATGCGCTTCCACTTATATCTGTCTTTCTCTGAACAAATGATCCTTGAGCCGTGACTTGCTGCGCGCCAGTGACTTTCATAAATCTTATCAAGGGAAACTTTGATTTCCCCTTTTTGATTTCAAGTGTGCTCCCATTTGTTCAATTTAATGCCACTTTCGTAAGGAGCCAAACTAAAAAACTACAATCCTTCATGTAAAGCTGTACAATAGCAAATTCTCACTGTTTTTGTTACATGGCATTTTAATTTTTCATTGTGTTTGGTCATTTTTATTTTATTTAAAAAAAACTCACTATCACCTAGTGTTGCAAAAATTATAAATATTCAATTAATAAAATACAATACATTTATATTTTTTCAGGAGCTGGTCGTACAAAGAATTCCACCTAACTTTATTGTATCTCTTATGTACATTTGTGTAAGAAAATGGCTGTGGGTCTCTTAAAATAGCGGAATATTAGACATAGTGGGACTTTTCACACATCCCGTATAAATAACCTCAAAATTTCTCTCCGAACAGCTGCTTATTTGTGTTGGCGTCTGCTCTCCCCGTCCCTATATTTCCACTGCGCTGACATTTCCCGTGCCCAGTTAAACCAGTTCTAGTCTGGTTTTTCCAGCCTTCCTGGGCTCAAAAGGTTCCCAATCTACCTTTTTGAATTTCTTCCAAATTTCCTGCTGTTAGTTCATAGCCCAATAATAATAACCGCGCGTACTCCATAATGATCATTACATCTCTAAAGATAAATCTGGACGGCTTTCGTTTCATTTATTTTTAATTTTTTCATTTTCATCCCGAGTGGAGCGGCGGCGGCAACAACATATAGTTTTCAGGAGGACGAGCGTTTGGGAAATGCGGCCGCGGGGGTAATCTCGCTTCTTCCGACCCGGCGTGCGGCGGTCACGTGAGCCGCGGCGGAAAAGACGACGGGCGATTGGAGAGGACGACTATCAAAGGGTTTCGGGTCGGAGGAGAACAACGCCTGATTGTTTGTCCCGGAGCTCTCGACTAAAAACCCCATCCTCCTCATATAAATGCATTTCAGATACCAAAAAAAAACAAACACAATCAGACGAGCCGTATGGATGTGTATGCTGACCTGGGAGATGGGGAAGAGGAGGGTGAGGATGAGGGGGGGGGGGGGGGGTATATTGTGCGGCTCTGAATGGCCCCTGTGATGATGATGTAAATGAAAGAAGAGGCCGGGGAGGGGGAAGTGCGACCGCGGGCCGCGTTGCATATGCATCGAGGCGAGATCAAAGCCTCTTCGGGGGTCACGCATTTACATAGCTGATATCACTGATGCTATGGGAACCTGGCAGCCCCGGCCCCGTCTTTGCTCGCCACTTGGGGACGAAGAGAGGGCCCTGTGGAAGTCCTTCAGCGCCATTAGAACCGGAGTCAAGGAAGTCTTCTGTTTCTGAGAGGTCCTAAAATATGGGACTCCCCAAATATTTCTTTGGGGGAGGCATTTTTTCGTGAACAGTTTAATGTTTGAATCGCCGTTGATTTTACCTGCACTCGCTGGTGCGTTCAAAGGCATTTCAGCGGCCGTAGGCTATTTCTGTCCAATGCTGTCCTGAATAAGTTTGTGCATTATTTTAGGAGTTTTTTTTAATTTTTTTTTTTCTATTTTTTCCATACTTTTTAATCTCCCAATTTTTCACTATTTTCTGATTGTGGTACTTGTGAAAGTGGTCGGAACTCTCGGTCCGACCCCAATTAAAAACACTAGCTTACGTACATTTGTATTAACAGGAATGAGAAGACGAAAGAAAAGAAAAAACCTCTCTCCGCCGTACAGTCAAAAGGTGAGTTTTGGTTATAAGAAGGCACCAACTGTGATTTTTGATTACGATTGTGAAGTAATTTGCAGTTGAATAGTAATTTGCCTTATTTGCCTTTTTCGTATTCACGAGGATTGGAATACATCGAAAAAATGGATTAGCGGCTGACTTGAGTTGAGGTTTTTTTTAACAAAAACCTATATATCTACATAATTGTGAATAATTAAAGTAACTGTAAACCTAATTCATTTACAGTGATGCATACATAGTCCCGTGTTAATTCTGTGGACAATAATCGAGAAAAAAATGTCCGCCACTGACCTGGCACTGAAAACGAGCTAACTAAATAAAAACACACTCCAGCAAACATTATGTCAGAGGCAGCGGTTTGAGAGGCGAGGTTAGGGCCACCGCGCCGCTCAAGCAGCGGCTAAGGAAGAAAAGAAAAAAAGAAAAAGGCGAGTGTGAAGCCCGATTCCGCTGCTCGGAACACACAACGCCTGGGTTTAGGGTGGGGAAAAATGGAGCTGTTTTTGACAGACTTCACTGGCGTACGCATACGGAAAACCGCCAAAAAGAAGCAACGTAGACCCTGGACACCATTGAGCGGGTAATGAAGACCACACCCAGCCGTCAAAAATCCACCAGAAGGTGAATTAGCTGGAGGAGCTTTGTTGCGTTTAAGTTTTAAAATGGTATCCCGTGTCCAGATAGTTACTATACACTGCACCAGTAAAGCTCCTTTTTACAGTCATTTAAAAGCATCAAAATGTAAAAACGAAATGAAAAACAGATGAAGCGTGTCAAATCTTGTTTCGTTTTTCGTACTAATAAATTACATGTCTCTCAGGAGCACCAAACTGAAAATCAATGTGATGCGTCCATCACGTGGCTCATTTTAGAAATACAAATTGACGAGCGACAGCAAATTGATTTCAATTGATTTTGTTGACTAACGATTGTTCCGTTGAATTGACAGCTTTCATTTTCATCAACTACGACTAATAACCAAACTACAAACCAAACTCATAATGAAGTTATTATTATTACAACATATTAACCAAACTAATAACCAAATAACCATACACAACTAAAAACAATAATAAATATAACTGCAGGCAGCAATGCAGAGCGTCCAAGTTTAGGAGCAGCGATTGTAATGTACCAATTACACAACTTACAGTTGTCGCAGTTTTCGTGAAACACAAATTTATTCTAACTAATTAAGCCAATCGCATATAGTCGACCCATCAAAGGTATTTTAATCAAATTTGTTTATTTTTCGCTGAACAGAGCGGATTCACAATGGTGGAAAAATGATGCCAGCACATGTCAGATAAGTCCTTTAATGAAAAGTCGGCTTAAAACATTTGGATAAAAGAAAATATCACACTATTTATAATTATCGCCTGACGTGTAATTTCTCTGTATTTCAAAATCGAGGAACTCTTCAGAAAGTTAAATAAACACCTTACAACAACAAAACTACAAAATAAAAGTGTTTATAAATATCGCCCGACATGTCATCTCTTGAGTACAAAAACAAGGCCGTCATCAGAAAAGTCAATAAATCACTTTTAACCAAAACATCATCTCGGGCAGTATTTCTCAGCTAGGGGGACTTAAAAAAAAGTGTTAAACATTTTTGGTTGCATATAATAGAAAATAAAAAACCCACCTATGACGCACATACAGTACACCATTTATGTTAATTTACACTTGTTGTCCACGTGCAAACATTCTGGATCTTGTTCTTAAGTACTGCTGTGAAAATGACAGCTGCTTGCTCCTGGAGTCTCCAAACTGTGCATCACCCTGATGAAATGAGTCTGATATGAACACTGATATGTATGAGGAATGACCAGTTCTATTTAAAGGCACTTCATCTGCATTATCTTTTGTCACAGATATCGTTGCAACTTTTTTAATAGGCGTTTTTTCTTTTATATGTAATGTGTTGTGGCATTTTCTGACAAAATATTGACACCACATATTGGCGTATACTCGGTCTAGAATATATTAAGATGAATGAACTAGATGAACTGACTACAATTCAAGATGACATATAACCAAATTATACAATTCAACATGACACCTAACCAAATATAATGTTTGTAATGGAATGGAACAATCTTATGCTATAATGGCAAGAAATCTGATTCGACTATGTAATGCAACGCTATTGTAGACTACTATTACTTTGGAATTTGAGTTATTGTGAAAGGGCTAATACAAAATTTGTGTAACCGCCTTCAGAGATGTGTGTTTTTCCACGTTATTCTCATCCCTGTTGCCACTCTTATGTCTCCTCCTTTTTCAAATGAAGCTGTCGGAGTGTTAGCTATGAACCAGGGCTTGTCATTGTTCAAGCTTACCCTGGTGCGTGTCTCGAAGTTTCCCAGCGCAGCACGGGGAACGGCGTGATCCACGTTGTGCGCGGTGGTGTAGCAGTGATCCGGAGCGCTCTCCCTTCTGCTCGGACAGTTAATAAACTGCTTATGTTTCGGGAGTTTGTGTCGTAAATTCCCTTTGTTAAAATCCCGGAGGACAACGGGGACGGGGTCGGACGCCTTCTTTCCACATACAGTATCTGATCGGCGAGCAGCTGTGTGTCGCTCAACGGTGACGCAGTGACGATTCTCCGACCAATCAGTAGTCTGTAGTGTTTTCACGCGACCTTTTGGTATCGCCAACAGGGGGTGATAGAAACACGTTTTAGTCTTTTTTTTTTTTTTACTCAATTCTGGATTCTTTGGTGTTCTTTGATGTGGATTAAACTTGGTGTGCGGACTGCCCCGAATTCAACTAGCATTACTTTGTGTCTGTGGGTACGATGGTTTCTGAGTGCGAGACACTTTGACATGTGATAATGGTTGAAGACTAACAATCCAAATAAACACAATAGGGCTGCCGAAGGGCGGGACCCCTAATAACCAAACTGCTATCCTAGTACTACAAACCAAACTACAAATCGAAGTAATAACCTAGTAGACAACCAAAACCAAAACTATTAACCAAACCAATAACCTAATAACCAAAGTAACTAATAACCAACCTAATAACCTGGTAACCAGACTATAACCATATAACAGACTGAATGAAAACCTCCTGAACCTGATGAATTGTGGGGAAAAGCAGTGTTTATTGGCTCCTTAATGACCAAACCGCTCGCGGAGGAGACACAGCCTGGCTGTGCGACAGGTGCCGTCAGGAAACTCGCTGGTCTCTCAAGGCCCGAAATCATTTCACAGCTGCCGTGGACTTGTAGAAAATATGAAAACTTAGCTGTTACTTTGGACAAAAAGCCAGGTACTTCTACGGTGAAATGGCAGCATGACTTACCATCGCTCTGAATGGGATGTTTGAGTTCTTTCTTGTAAACTTTTGTCATTTATAATAGTGTATAACTAGTCAAAGAGACTAGGACGACTCAACAAAGATGAAATGGTACAACTGTACAATAAAAGCCAAGGTGAGCTTGGGATTTTTATTTTATTTTATTGCATTTAACTTCAAAGATTTTGTGAGGGTGTAAAGGCCCGGCGTCTTTAAAAAGGATGGAACACACTCGTAGAAAATATTCATCATCAGCCTTCATTTCATGACACAAAAGCCCATTTCACACAAAGCGTTTGTACATTAAAAATATTTTAACGGGCAATCGCTCTGAATGGAACGTTGTGTTTCTTTCTTGTTGGTGCTTCCTTTCACACAGCGTTCTGGGGGGAGTCGGAGGACAGCAACTCGGAGATAGAAGCCGCCTTGCGACCACCGCCTTTCCACGCAAGCGGCGACGACGACGACGACGACTTCTTCGACTGATATTTGCTCCGGAACAGGGGATTCTGATCACGGGTCCCAGAACCGTACGCTCCCCCTATCAACCCCCCCACCCCCCCATCGTTTATCCACCAAACAAGTTGTTTTATGGAACTCACCTGCTCTGTATCGTAAATGCTGTGGAAAAACAAATAAAAGTTGATGGCTCTCACGCAGGGCAAAAGTGCTAGGAGAGTCGTCCGACACTCCGATGTTAACCCCGCTTCAGTCTCTTTATCTGAACGACTCTCGCAGCTCACAATAACAGCTTGAAATAGATTAAACGGATCTTTTAAAGCGATTTGTTTGCACGGGGCTGAACATCATGCGTTTTGAATGCCGCCGGCGTCTCTCTCTCTCTCCCGAGTGCTCACGCTGCTCGAGTGCAGCGGTGTGAGTCACCTGTGAAACGACCAAGCACAATGGCCACTCTGGATGCCGCCGCGCGACCCGACCGCCCGCTCGAGAGCCTCCCTCTCCCAGGGCAGAAAGTAGCGCCAGGCTAACAAACTCGTAATAGAACCACCGACAGATTCTCCAATTTTTGGAAGTTTTTATTTCCCCCCCCCCCCCCCCCCTCATATGTATATACATGTATATTGTGTTTATCCAACTAAAATCCAGGCATGTTAGTGTCAAAAGGGCTAAAGGGGGCAATGAGTAAATGGAGTGAGAGAGTTATAACAGTAACACTATATACTGTACATAGATATATAGACGTGTGTGAGTGTATGTATATGTGTATATATGTATGTGTATGTATGTAAGAATGTATGTTTGTATATGCATGTGTATATATGTATATATGTGTATATATGTATATGTATGTGTATATATATGTATATAGGTATGTAGTTATATATATATATATATGTTTATATATATATATATATATATATATATATATATATATATGTGTGTGTGTGTGTGTGTGTGTGTGTGTGTGTGTGTGTGTGTGTGTGTGTGTGTGTGTGTGTGTGTGTGTGTGTGTGTATGTATGTATATACACTCACCGGCCACTTTATTAGTAGTTCAATTGCTTGTTAACACAAATAGCTAATCAGCCAATTACATGACAGCAACTCATTGCATTTAGGCGTGTAGACATGGTGCTGAAGTTCAAACCGAGCATCAGAACGGGGAAGAAAGGGGATTCAAGTGACTTTGAATATGGCATGATTGTTAGTGCCATAGTGTATATACGTGTGTGTGTGTGTATATATATATATATATATATATATATATATATATATATATATATATATAGTAGCTTCACCTCGTGCCGCCAAAACAGCTCTGACCCGTCGAGGCATGGACTCTGGCACCAAGACGTTAGCAGCAGATCCTTTAAGTCCCGGAAGTTGTGAGGTGGAGCCCCCATGGATCAGGCTTGTTGTTCCCGCACATCCCACAGATGCTCGATTGGACCGGACCCTAACCCCGGCCATCCACATGATGTAGAAGAAAACGTGATTCATCAGACCAGGCCACCGTCGCCCATTCTATGCACTTTCAGCGGTGGACAGGGGTCAGCCTGGGCACTCTGACCGGTCTGCACTGTGTGTTCTGACACCTTTCTACTGTGTCATAGCAGCATTAACTTTTTCGGCAATTTGTGCTACAGTAGCTCTTATGTGGGCTTGGACAAGACGGGCTAGCCTTCACTCCCCACGCTCATAAAAGAGCCCATACCCTGTCGTCAGTTGACTGGTTGTCCTTCCTTGGACCACTTTTTGGAGGTATCAACCACTGCATATCGGGAACACCCCACAAGACCTGTCGTTTTGGAGATGCTCTGACCCAGTCGTCTAGCCATCACAAATTGGCCCTTGTCAAAGTCTCTCAGATCCTTACGCGTGGCCATTTTTCCTGCTTCCAATACATCAACTTCCAGAACTCACTGTTCACTTATGTGAACATATGTACATATCATAAGGGATAATGTGCAGCCAGCCAGCTATTGCAAAATAACCCCGGACAGGATGATCAAGAGTTCACTGTGAAGGAGGTTCATTTGTGATAATAACCGGTTGGTTATACATTATCATGTCTATAACAAAGCTGCTTACTAAATAAAAATGATATATTAAATGGTATATTGATTTAAAATGATTTAATAACTAGTATGCCTAGCTTAAGAGCCTCCATTAGGGAAAAACAGTCACCAACCGCAAACACGTAGCGAACTATTCGCTGTACAATACAAACTTCATCCTACATATGATGAACCTTTTTACTGCTATTAATGTAAAATTGGACACATCTGCATTCAACTTTTGAAATTTTCCATTGTAGTCCCTATGTAGCATTGCAAGATGTCACCGCTAGCAATGTCCACTGTAGCAGATCCACCTGCCACATGCGCCCCAAGTGGCGTTTTCAGGGCCCTCCGGCACAGAGTCACGGACGATGGGGTTGAAAACACACCAGTTTATTGTAGCGAGTGGGCTGGGTGGAACAAGCCCGGAGCAGATGGACATGTCAGGACTAGGGCTCCTCTCCTGTGTGCATGTGGTGGGGGGGAGGGTTTTACCTGTTGCTTGTTGAAAACTCTAATGAAGAACAGGTGTACAGCCACCCTGATCCCTGGCCCAGTTACCCAGACCCAAACAGACCCACACCACATTCACATTAGCCAGAGAATATAGGCAGAGTGAAACAAGGCTGAAACCACCGTCATTATTCAGAAATAACTGACCGCTGTCTGCCCTGTTTAATAGTGGCAATGATCAGTAGTATCAGAATCGAGTATTCCGCAGCGCTGTGTAATAAATATATAAATTATAAATCAAACTTAGTGTGGAGGAGGCTATATGTCCATTTAATTTACATTTTCATTTATATTTACAAAAATTTGCTGTGTTGCGTAGTGAAAGGCCCTGGCGTTCTGCCGGTAGGATTCCATTAGTTGACTTTGGGTGACTTCACACTCCTGAACCCGCTGGAGTAGGACTCCACGTTCATTACTAGTAATGGTGCTACCACATGGCCCTGACACGCCACACACAAAAAAAATAAAACAGGGACTTTGTCAGAATAATTTGGAGTTTGCTAAAAAGGCTCCCTACCATAATATCCATGTTAAGGAGCATGTCAACAGATACTTGTGTGCGACGGATCGCTCGTGGCGGAAGTGGACTTACTACGTCGTGCTTATGTGTAACAACACAATAAACATTTTTTAAAAGAACCTTTTTGTGATCACACGGGAGGTGAGGATGATATTCTGCATCCGTTGCTTCCAGTGTGTCTGAACTGTCGTAGGTGGGGAGTTACTGTCATCTATCTCTTGGTGTTTCAATACAAAGACACAGGCAATAAAAGCTCTGTGACGCTTTTAAAATAGGACCAAAAAAAAACACCAATTCTCTATACCAATGCACATTAAGGATAGAAATGGATTATGTTCAAATGTGCATTGCGGCTCCAGAATGCTATTCTGGCTTGTGATGCGAGCCTTGCAAGGGATTTGTTCATAGCGAACAAATCTTTGAAAATTACTCAGGCGTCGGGAGTCCCTCCGGCAGCGAGTGGATATTCAACTCACAAACTGAAAATAATTACTGACGGCTGAATTCAAGTCCAAGGTAAAGAAGACCAAGGCCAAGGCATTTGGCATAATTAATATTGAATGTGCCGAAATAAATATTTTTGAGAATTGAGCCAAAAGGTTTTCTGGCATCCGCAGTTTGCATTGTTCCACCTATACTTCTGTGATTTAAAAAGAACGTGTCGTTCATCGGAAGTCCTCCCTCGCTCACCGTGTATTTCACCAAGAGTTGAAACCATTCATCACTAACTTCTGGTTGGGGGTTTAAAGGACACTTCCACTCAATTTCTCTTCCTGCTTTGCCTCTCCATTATTTATCAAAGGAAAGGGGATGTGATCTGCAATGAAACGGCACAGATACGCAACATTACAGTTGCTCTCCATAAGTAATGGGAGAGCAAAAGTGAATGTGGTGACCACTCAAACGAAAGTAAGTTTGAGGGTGGAGGGTGTTTCGACACAAATATCTGACTCGAAAGCTTTCGACCTGTCCTCAATAGGCCGCAGCCTCTCACTGGCAAAGAGGCAGAACGAGTATGAAAGTAATGGTTTTATTTCCTGGTGAGCTGTCATGCCCGCTCGGAAAATCATACGTAGCTTCTTTGCCAAATACTGTATTAATGAGAACTTGACGTTTTGAACTGGTGCTGTAGTCGGTTATCTTTCAGACGATAGGCTGGCGACTGAGAGATGGATGTCATTTTTATTGAGTAAATCCGGGGTGCATCCATGTTGGAGGCAATGAATTTTACCAAACTAAAATCAGACTAAATGAAATCAAATCAAAGATGTCACAAATCATTTTGTGAAATAACTGTGTTGCTCCATAGGTTCTTTCAACTTCAACTGAAAAAATAGCCTAGATTCTGATTCTGAGCGTCCGTTAAACGGGAAGTTGCCTCGTTAATTAAAGGGGAACTGTGATGCTGCGTTCCTTGAAGTCAAACATCTGAAAAATCCTACCTCCCACAGGGAAAAGTAGAAATCTCAGCAGAGATCACTCAGGCCTGAGTCTGCAGAGATAACAGAACCGACGTCGCAGCAACGTGAGGGCATGCGTCGTTAACGGTGGACACGGTTTCCTGTGCATTGCATATTAATTGGAAAAACGTCCCTTCGATCTACAAAACTACAAAACTTCAAAACTACCACAAAAGGTTTTGGATTATGTTAATATACAGTATGTTTTGGAGCAAAATTCACAGGCTTGACAAGCAATCCAAAATTAGCTGCAGATGTCCATGTGTTCCCGAGCTGAGGCAATGGAACACACTCAGCTCGGAAGTTGGACGTACTGTAATCACTGATTTCCGAGTTCCATGGAACGCAGCATTTCAGCTGTACAGGTACACGAGGAAATCAAAGTAGCTCTAACAATTAATGTTGATAGCACTCAACTTAGATTATATTTAGTATATGGGCATAAAAATGATTTCCTTTCACCCCATTTATAAATCACATTAACTTAAACGCAATATTATTTCTTTCAATAAAAGCTCTTACAAGTGCCAGAGAAAAACATTAGCTCAGCAATATCGTTAAAATTAGAAAATAAAATACTACCAAATAATAATACCAATACCACTGTCATTCTTTGCCGCAATAAGTTAGACAGAAAACACACACTTGTAATTATCTTGTTTTCTCCAGCAAACCAGGCTTCCATCATGTCACACCAGAATAACGAAGTGAAATTCCTGTGAAAATGCAATACGGGTAAACACGTTATTAACATTCCAACAAACCACCAAAAAAAAAAAGAATACCAAGTCAGGTATGAAACTCAACAGATGATGTCCATTATCATAGAAATAATATTTATACTTTTATTTTACAATATTTTATGTTTTCCTAGCGGCATACTTAAAGGGGACCTATTATGAAATTTTTATGGGTCTCGAATGGATCTACTTACACACAATCTGTGAAATAAGACAAATCCAGTCAGGTTTTTTTGTGGGTTCCCTATTTCAGAAAACTTGTGGTGGAACAATCCTTTCGGATTTGCGATCCCTTCATACGTCACATGTTGCCTCAGTAGAATTAGAACCGTCCTCCATCTGAATAACTTCACCCACGGCTGGAGAATAACATTGGGACTGCTCCGTCGGCTTCACTGACCAGAAACAAGGGGGATTAAAACCAACTGTCTGTGACAAAACTGCAGACGAGGGAGATGTAAGTATTTAAAAAATAATTGTGCTGTGTGTTTCTTTCAAAAAAGAATATGCACTAGGTTGACTGTTGTCAGACACTCCGTGCAGTGGACCGAACGCAGCGGCACAAATGAAACAAACTTTTAAATTAGGCCCTGTGGATCTCACATGAGTGCAGATTCAGCTAATTCATTGCTTATTTCTTGCCTCCAATTTGTTCAGAAACAGATTTGGGTGGACTGCTAAGGTGACGGGCTCGCAGATCCGGGTCAAACAGTTCCGGAGTGGGCGTGTGGAGCGGGGGCATTTTCATTTGAAGCGACGCACACAGAAACAGCGTGTCAGGAACACGACGGATTTAGAGGCATGTTAGAATGGCTAGAATGCATAATCTAAGTGGAATTTTCGGAAAGAACTTCAAAAACATGTTTAGGGGATCTCAGACACACATATTAACTGTGTACAAAAAGGACCGTTATACGTCCCCAGACCGCATTTCTATCCGGATGAAAGAAACAAAATATTCTAACTGTTACTAGACATGTACTGTAACATTTTGTAGTTTCTTAAGCACATTGTTTGACTGTTGGAATGTGTATGTGTGTGTGCGCTCGCGCGTGTGCGTGTGTGTGGCCGTGTTATATTTGAGTGTTATAGAAGAAAACTCTCTTCTTTGACTATTCATTTAGCCTTCAGCTTCATTTACAAATCCAGGCTGGAATACATTCTGTGTGGGCGGAACAAGAGCACGGCCACAACAATGACGGCGCAAGTCGTGTGAATAGATGTTTAGGTTTTGGTTTGCCGCCGCGTTGTATGTCATTAGTTCTTTCACATGTAAGCTTGCAGTAGTGTATATCAAGGGCAAGGTCTGGCGGTCTGCCCAAAAAAATAAAAAATGCAATCAATGCGGCAAGTTTGAAACTGTTTGACGCCATCGAAGATGCAATGAGATGTGTATGCTGGTTATATGGTTCAGATTTGAATTATCGGTGCAGCCAGGAAGGAAGGAAAGGGAAATACGGCGGTGAATTAAAAAAACGACGGCGTGCGACAACACGGTGACTGTCCCTTAATTAGATAAGTATTAGTAAAATAAATAATTGGTTAAATAAACCGACGCTGGTCAGAGCCTGGATACTAGGCATGTCTCAGGAACCTTGACTCTTCTCATGTTTCCTCAAACACATGGAGACCCAAGCGGAATGGAATTGATTTGAATGGAGTTGAGTTTAAACAACAAATATTTTCACACGCCAAACAAGTGCATATATAGGTACATTTACCTAGAGAATGTATTGCACCCTGTCAGGGGTAATTTAGCCATAATGACCCACTGGCTGTGCATTATCTCTTATGTATAGGCCGGGGTAGATAACCCTAGCCGTGCCAGTATTTAATTGATTAAGCATAACAATAAACCGCAATAAGATTGTTTATGTTGATGATAAAATCATATTAAAGAATCTTTACAAAATGGGTTTATTTCAAAAGGCCTTTCCAAAATAGGAGGTGCCTCCAAGTTCAAAGTGTATTATTTGTCAAGTGTACAGTACAACACAAGGTCATTCGGTACAATAAAATTCTTGGGGCATGACAGGCAACAACTGTGTAGTGGGCATAAAAAGATAAAATAACAAGGCAAATATAAGGAGGAAATATATATATTTTTTAATAAAATAAGAATATTAAAAAAAAAAAAAAAAAAAAAAAAGAGTAGGAGTCGATGTTACAAATACGGGCAAGAGGTCAGTGTACAGTGTATGTACATAAAATGAAAATAAGAAAAATAATCCTAAAACGGAAACTAAAGTAATTGGAACATTGTAGCAGTTCCAACAGAAATAGGTCAGTCTATTACACAAGATATGGATATAAATATAAAGTGAAGGAGTGCCGGTGGATATGTACATGTAGTTGTGGTGATGTACAATTAATTTACATAGGTGACAACAGATGTTGCAGGTTGAGGTTGTCAAAGCTGTTGGTGAGTCTGGTAGTCCGTGCCCGGATGCTCCGGTAACGTTTACCAGACGGCAGCAGCGTGAACAGTCCGTAGCCTGGGTGGCTGTAGTCCTTTATGATTTTCCGTGCTTTCCTAAGGCATCGTGTGCGGTTGATGCCTTGCACAGCTCCGCTGTCTTCAGCACCCTCTGGAGCGCCTTGTGATAGGCAGCGGAGCAGCTGCCGTACCAGGCGATGGTGCAGCCAGTGAGAACGCTCTCAGTGGTGCATCGGTAGAAGCTGGTGAGAGTCCTGACAGACATGCCAAACTTCTTGAGTCTCCTCAGGAAGAATTGGCGCTTTTGGGCAGTTTCTATTGCCGCGTCCGATTGCCTGGACCAGGAGAGGTCATCACTGATGGACACACCGAGGAACTTGAAGCAGGAGACTCTCTCTACATCAGCTCCGTCGATGTGGATGCACCCACTGTCGTTTCCTGTAGTCCACGATCATCTCTTTAGTCTTGCAGACGTTGAGAGAAAGGTTGTTATCCTGGCACCGTGTTGCCAAGACGCTGACCTCCTCTCTGTAGTAACTCATCGTTGTTGGAGATGAGACCTAGGATGGTGCCGGTAGATGGAAAATCCAGCCGGAGTAACGGCAGAGTCCGGCACCGTAGCATCCAGCCAGGTTTCTGTGAACGCCAGCACACAGCAGTTCGCAATGTCCCGCTGGAAAATAATCAATGCGTGTAGTTCGTCCATTTTATTGTCCAGGGATTGAACATTTGCCAGTAAAATGCTCGGTAGCGGCGGGTTGCAGTATCTCGTCCGAGATCTGCATAGAATTCCGGCACGTTTGCCTGTTCTCTCACGTTTGCCTGTTCTCTGCGATCCCTTTGTCGCAGGACAAAGGGATCGCAGCACGTACTGCGGTAAGTTGCGAAAAAGTCTGGTGGCGCTGTAATAACTTAACATGATAATTGAATTTAAACTACTCAGCCATAGTTATCCACGCCTGTATTATTGTATACGTATATGTTCAAGTTGTACAGTAATATCCCATCTATATTTATACTCACAGCCAATACTAGCAACCATAGAGCCACTTAGCCCCAGCCATGGCCTTTAAAAGGGGACCTATTATTCAAATCTCACTTTTTCAGTGCTTGTGCACATACATGTGGGTCTCTGATGGGACACACAAACTGTGAAATAACCCGTTCAGTTTCTTGTGAGCTTTCTATTTCAGAAAACATGTCCTAAAACAAGCCGTTCGGCCTTGCTGCCCTGATCGATGTCACCAAGGGAGCCATTCTAATTAGAACCGCCTTTCATCTGGGTATCTCAACAACAAACAAATCTTTTAAAAGATTTAAGTATTTAAAATATAAATTTTCTGTGTGTTTCTCTCTAAATAAAAAGCGGGTATGCATGAACGACTGCAGGCTGTGCCACGGGATCCCCCGTGCGTTTCTCGTTTCTCTCATGGACAAACGAAACCAATAAAAATGCTGTTTTTATTGTAGATTTATTTATTTATTTTATTTTATTTTTGGACGTTTAGGTGAAACAAAAAATCCCCGTGTCTGAGCGTCCTGGCGCGGTGTCCGTGTCTCCCACAAGCCTGGAACATGGCAACCAAAGCTGGAACAAACTTTTAAATGAGGCCTTGCACATCTAATATGAGTGAAGATTCAGCAACTGGATTGCTCCAGAAACACTGACGAGGAGAAATCAGTGAAAGATATGGAGTAAATAGAACAACACCCGGAAGCCAATGCTCAAACATCATTGGCTCACAGAACGCGGGGCCTCAGGAGGGTGGCTCCTCCCACAGAAAACAGTTTCCGTTTGGAACAGGATGGTTTAAAGGCATGGTAGAATGGCTAGAATGCATAATCTGGGTGGTATTTTCAGTAAAAACTTTTGTTTAAAAAAAAAAAATATATATATATATATATATATATATGTGTTCGGGACCTCAGAGACCTATATTGACTTGTACAAATAGGAGCATAATAGTTACCCTTTAATTTCATTTATCCTGTGCATTGAACCACATTTTGTATATTCCATGTATTTTTGTATATTTGTTTCTCTTTTTTCTTTTTCTAGACATTTAACTGATGGTAATTGTCTGTACCAATCTAACCTTTCCAAGACAAATTACTTGTAGATTCTGATTCTGAGGATATAACTGTAGCTTCACCGTCAGCTGGATCTCTGCAGTTGTTAAGTTATGTGAGGTTTCAAAAATGAGTCATTCTCGCCTGTTTTCTTGGTATTTGTGCGGTTGGGAATCATGGCTTTTAATGGGTTTTAATCGTCGGATCCTGGGTTGAACACTTAAGTGTGCTTCAGTGTAATTAAGCATTTTAATAGAAGCCCATGAGCAGAGCTGAACAGTGGATTTAATGCAGGCTCTGCCCAAACACACATCCAGATCATGCTTATTTCTGTAACAATCTTTAAACAATATCTCTATTTTGTAAAGCATTTTTGTCTCTCGATTGGTCTTTGGAATTGTCAATAAAAAAGGAAGAGAGGTAGATGAAAGCAAGTGGCACAGTTAAACACAACCATCAACAATAATGTGGTTTCAGTGGGAGATTTGAATATTGGATGTTTGTGTAATATATTCCCGCTCGCCGGCCCGAAACCAAGGCTCTCAAGTGCGCCCCTTCCATTCTCCCCCACAGCACTTTTATTTATTTATTTTTATCAGAGAATGATTTAAAGCAAGGTCATTTTGATCCTCTGCATCAATAGGCCTCAATTAAATATTCATTCATTCTGATGTGGCCTCTTCGGCAGCTTCTTTGGGTATGTGTGTTAAAGAGACAAAAGGCTGTGCTTTTCAATACGCAGGCTTGGACTCTTTCGAAGACACCGCACACACATACAAAGAGTTAAACAAGCTTTTTTTTTTTTCTTTTCTTTTCTCTCCTTTTTTTTTCTGTTTTACAGTGACGCTCAAGTGTTATTTGTACAATGCTTACTTTGGTTAATGGGTTTGTGTTTAAGGGTTTTGTCCTTGTGATGCTGAAACAAATAATTAAGTCAGCGTGCCGCGCTTGATCACACTGCATCGTTGTGTGATTAAACCGCATGTAACCCTGTTTTCTAGTAAATGCCATTTGTTATCTCTTATGTGGCTGACAATTTAGTAGTAAATTAACAGCTACACCCGAGTCTGCTGACACAATTTTCAACGGTTCCTAGTTATCTTGAAATATAGGGGCAAATAAAAAAAAACATATTCCGCTGAATGAGTAAATAATTATTTTACTGAATCTGTTTTACACAACTCGCAAATTTCCACGCGGCCATTAATAATAAACTGTTATTTAAGCTTAGTTTAAAGCTCTCCCTACACTGTACCCCTGTTCTGTTGAAGGCTGCTGTTTCCAACAGCCTGTCAACAACATGTCAACAATATATAACCATTCCATAACTAAGATCAAAGTGAAATTATATATATCTTAATCATTTACAACTTTATAGAAGATACCTGTTTGAATGTGAAGTGAAAGTAGAGTAACAGCAAAGTAATGGAAACACCACTAAAAAAATGAAATTTAACTTTGAAGTAACTGGAAAATAATAATACATGAAGCTGCTATGGGGAGTTGTGTTAGGATCATTGCATATTAGCAAGGGTTAGGGTTCACAATTAGCACCTGAATTTTCAGGTGGACACAGGTCCAAAGAGGACAAATACGTAGTCTACACCGGAAGTGCAGGTGCATCAGCCACAAAGACTGCAGAGTTATTGTAATATGTCAAGAGGAAAGACCTTAAAGACTGTAGCGCAGAAGCCAAACATGGACAAACTGCACCGGCAAAGCGGTTCAGTGGTTGCAAGTCGAAGCTGAGTAACAGATAGTTAGGCTGATAGTAGATGAGTGCCACAAAAGTAAATGATCACAAAACTTAATCAGATAATCTTCCTCTCTAACCCGGTCAAAAACTACAGTTTATGAGCTCCACAAAACAGGGATTTATGGCAGAGCTGCATTTCTGCATATACTGCTTTTTTCCAAGGCCAACGCACAAAGACACAGAAACCTGGTGTGTCGAGCACAAAACCAGCGAAACCTGAGCGATGGAAAAAGGTGAGATGGTCTGAGTCATTCACCATTTCATCTTCATCACGGCAGGTTTGGCTTTGGAGAATATTAAGGTATGCCTTGAACCCTCAGTGTATGTCGGAGGTTAGGGTATGGCATGTGGGAGTGATTGTATAATGGCCAAGGACTTATAGTGCAAACAGGATGTTCCCATACTGTTCACACAGCACTAAATAAAATAAATCAAGAGTGGATCCATGAACACCGGGATGCAGTAAACAGCCCAGTCTCATGGCTTCCCCAGTCACCTGATTGGAACACCTTGAACCTCTAGGGAAGGTCTTGAAGCAATTGGCACAAGGTAGATTTTCCACATCCTTCAACCCTGAAGAACGGCGTGATATCCCGCTATTGACTGCTTGTGTAACAGCATTCCAAAAAGCAGCTGTTCTGAAGCCTCCTTGGTCGGTCCTTGAAATTAATACTTTTCTAGGTTTTTCCACGAGTTTGCCCACGCCCTGGAGGTCATTTGAGAGAAGTAGGTGAAAAAATAATGATGGAAGACAACACAGTGGTTACGTTTGGAGCAGAGTACAAACAGAAGAAAAATGCGTTGAAATTGTCAAATGGGTTCTTTTTGTTTTTGCTCGAGCCATGCACTGATCAGCTGCTTTCACCTCTGAGTTGGTGCTATTAGCGAATCTGCATGGTTGACTCAAAATCCCAGGGTGGAATTTTACCTCATGAACCTCAATTTTCCACCTCTGTTCAATGCTAAATGCCTGTTATACTCCTACGCAGGCCGAGATCGGAATACAGTAAGTAGTAAAATGTCCAAACTATGGCCAGTTTTATGCAGTCGGAAATTTAAGGCAAGGAGCAACAACGGACTTCACCTCATTAGCTCGATCTGCTAAACTGCTAACAATAACCATAGGTCTGTGCTAGCCATTTTAAGTAACAAATATGACAAAAGGTACATTACATGGTGCCATGCCATTGTTCCAAAGGCCAATTATTCCGAAACCCTAAAAGTCTGAAAAATGTCACATTGGACATGGACGACACCCTAACCCTAACCATCTCTAACCTTAAACCTAAACGTAACCATCTCTAACCTTAAACCTAAATGTAACCTTCTGTAACATTATACTTAAACTTAACTGTGGGAGTCTCTACCCACAGGTACAGTTTAGGGAGGGAGACGGAGGTTGTTTCTCAATACCAAGTACGCAAAGACCGGACTTGCGGACTTGGTAGTTCAGACTTGGCAAGTTCGACTCGGGAGTACAGACTCCTCTCTGCCATTGCCATTACCACCGCTTGGTGCAAAATGCATTCTGGGATACTTGGCTGTCCCAGGTCCACACAAGTCACCACCGATGCATCCTCGATAAAATGGGCGGAGCAAGTCCACATCCGGGCATTTGGACACAAGAACGCAGATTTAGAAAAGCCTGGAGTCTTTCTGCCAGCGGGGCGCCGAAATGGCATGGGTTTTTATTGCAACAAAATGGCTCGCTGGTCAAAAAAGTAGAAAATATACAATAATAATAGCGCCGCTTCGGCACTGATTTGTCGGAACAGCTGTGCGGCCGCGGGAAGGACACCGCGCTGCCGTCTTCAGCCACGGCTTAAACACGCTACTTGGTCCGCCACATACACACATCCGATCAACACCCTTTTGAATTAAATCAGACAAGGGGCTAGTTAGCGCCGAAAGGTCGGCTACAAACTTCCCATAATAGCCAGCCAGCCCTAAGAGCTGCTTCACCTCCTTCTTGGTCTTAGGTCTTGGCGTGTTTGTGACCGCAGCTGTTTTATCAAGCTGGGGTCGAACCAGGCCTTCACCCCTGTGATACCCCAGATATGGAACCTCCCTCTGCCCCACAGCACACTTCTTTTGGTTGCCAGTGAGCCCTGCCAAGGGACTCAAGCACTACGCCCACATGCTGCATATGCCCCTCCCAGGTGTCACTGTGAGTCACAACATCCTCTTGGTTGGCCACGGCATATGCTACAAAAGCTGCGAAAGTGGTACATCCCGAATGGAGTGGAGAACAATGACTTTTCCTTGGACATAGGAGACAAGGGAATCTGTCAGTAGCCCTTGGCTATATCCAGTGTCGTGAAAAAACAAGCTGCACCTAACAAGCTGCCACATCTGTGCCCTGGCCTGGAGAAAGATGGTCACTGCGGTACAATCGGCCGCCTTTGGAATCTTCGGCTACAATGTATCCCGCTCAATGACTGCTGTGATCCATTCTTTTAAGAGGTTCAGATGATAAATCTGCGCCCCCTGCCTGCCTGTCAGACCACTCAACCTCATAATCACCCTTTCCAACCCGCCATGTGACCACAAAAGGCCCTTGCCACTTTGCGAGCAATTTAGAGCTGGAAAATAGAAAGCAACACTAACACCTTGTCTCTCGGTGCGAATTATCTGAGCCGAGCCCCGCTGTCGTATAAGTGGCAATGACGTTCCGTAACTTTGCTCTCAGGTCTACATACTGTATCTCATTCTTACTGTTGCTAGGCCTTTCCTCACAGTTTTATTTAATTAGGTCTAGCAGCCCCCCAAGGTCTCCTGCTGAAAATGAGCTCAAAGGGAGAAAATCCCTTGGAGGCCTGGGGAACCTCCCACCTCCCAAACAACAGGAGGTCAACCACTTGTCCAAATCACGACTTTTGTCGTGAACGAAACTTCAGAATAATGTTTTTTCAGTGTTTTATTAAAGTGCTCCACCAGGCCGTCGGTCTGGGGATAGTAAACGCTGGCACAAATTTAGCAGACGTCCAGTTATTTGTAAAGTTCCCAAAGTGTGCGTGAGATAAAGGAAGTGCCCTGGTCTGTCAGGATTTCCTTCGGAATCCCGACTCGTGAGACGACCCGAAACACGGCCTGCGCCACATTTTTGGCCGTAATAATGTGCAGGGGCACTGCTTCGGGGTATCAGGTTGCACAATCCAGTAGGACCAATACAAAACGATACCTACGAGCACTGCGATCCAACGGCCTGATGAGGACCATACCGAGTCTTACAAACAGGACAAGACTAGTGGGAGGGGCCTCAGCGACGCTCGTAGCGTAGCCGGAGGGTTGACCAATTGGCAGTTGGGACACACAGCACACCACTTGCGTATATCTGCCCCAAATGCCCAGCCAATAGAAGCGGGCCATTATCCGCTGCAGTGTTTTATTGTGTCCGAGGCCATTGGGTTACGGTGAGCCGCATGGGAAAGCATTTCCCGGCAGCTCTTCGGCACAAACAACTGGGTGATTTCCTCACCAGACTGAGTGTCACAGCTCACTCTATACAAACTGTCCCTAATCAGTAACAAATACGGGTGGGTGAGTGCGGCGTCTGGGTGCCCCAACGTCCCATCGATTTTAACTACCAGCTCAAAGGCCACGCGTTGGGTATCGTCTCACGACTGCCCCCGTGGAAAATGGTCCATGGGGAAGGCCAATGGGACTGGGGAAGATCTGACTTGGGATTGCGCCCACCAACGACCCCTACGAACACTCACATCTCCCTACTGACCATGAGCACACCATGAGCTTTGCTGGCAGCAGCGGATCCTCCCTGTCATCACAGGAGCTGGCACCGGAGGAAGTCACACTCTTCCTCCAGCTGCACAACTGATGCACAACTGCAGCCAGCGGAACAACTCAGGGGTGTCTTTCATCCGGCGCCCTTCCCCTCCCAAGTCCCTGTTCTGGTGTCACTGGTGGCACCTGAACAAACCCACAATCCCACTTGGGTTTCCGGAATCTCTCTGGCAGTGAGGCGCCGACATGGAGTGGGTTTTTATTGCAATAATAACCAAAAAGCTTCAAAAGGGCCAAAAAGGTTCATAATAAACCATTACGATGGCGACAATCAGTCAGGAGCAGGAGGAATGATGTTTCCGTAGCTCCTGGTAGGCTGATGAGCCCCATGCGCCGATCCCCCTCTGTAAGACAGACTAATATTAAGAAAGCTTCCTGTCCTCAATCGGACCAATCGCTGCCGCTCGGGCGCTGATTCAACCGAGTCGGGACAGCTGTGCTACCACGCCACCTTGGTTCGCCACATTAACCATCTCCAGCTGTAAGCCATCTCTAAGCTCATACCTAAACTTAACCATCTCCAAGCTCATACCTAAACTTAGCCATTTCTACCCCAACATTTTTCGGACTAATGGGCTTTTGGAAAAATGGGCCATCGGAACAATGGGCAGTCCCCCATTACATTTCCTTTGCTGTCCATGAGAACAAGCTGGCTTTGATGATGTCTTCCAAACCTTTGGGGTCCAGAGACTTTAAACAATAAAGTCCACCATCATTTGGAGTCACATGCACCCACAGGGCGACCCAATCCAAATTATAAACAGTCCACGATTAAACGCATTAGAGCACAGTGACTTCGGCTTCTTCTTCTGGCTTTTGCTTGACAATTTAAATATAAACACAAGGTTCTCGGTTGTCGGCGCTAGCTCTCTGGCGGCCTCTTGACATTCCTCTGAGCTTTCAAGGACAGTTCAACACCAAGCCATCCACAATGTCCTATTTGAAGATGCTTAGATATGTCATTTTTGCTTTCAGAAGTGCTGTTTTCAACCACGTTAGCCAAGTGCACTTCAGTAAACAGGGAAGTGTCCGTTCAAGTTTTTTGCTCAGGCAAAAAAAGAAAATGCTATTTTTTGAGGTCAAATAGAATAGCCCAGGTCAACCAGTTAGACAATCTACTTTTTGATGGTTAATTTTGATAGCTTTACTGGAGCTCCTCTTTGTGCTGCAATGTGTCCCTACAGCTCAGGCAGATACCTGGACTTGAGCTCATTAATAAGATTAGATTGTGCATACTGGTGTGGAGTGCCGGCTTTAAGGCCGTTCGCTTAAGGAATCTTTAGAAATGTAGAGATAAAACATAATTCAGATGGATCTTTATTCAATTGAAACATAGCCTAAGCATATATTCTAAGCGAGGAACACTGCAGGAACAGTGGTCTTGAACCCCCTCAACTTACGTATACGCCGCGGCGTCCGAGACCCCGCGTCTGGGTTTTGTGCCGCCTCCATCGCCTTCCCTCCTCGCCCTTCCTCCTTTCTACTTTTTTTTCTATCTTTCCTTTTAGATTATTTAATTTCTGCGCTTGTATACCCTGGTTCATCTCCACCCATTTCAATGAGCCTCAAGTGATTTTAAGTAGCACTATGTAACTTTTGGGATTTGGCACCCCTACAGTTTCTCAGTGCAATTGCACTTTTACGCCACTGTCTTAAAACTTGGTCCGGTATCAGAGAATAATACATTTTACTGGACATATTTGAAACTTATTGGTCAGGTTTACAAACAGCAATATAATATGCACCTAGGTTACAGCGGCCCTTGTACTCAGTCCACGCCTCCCCCGGAGCCTCGCGGGGAGAGACGGTGTGGGGATCGGCCCCCTGCTATCGGTGTAAGTACCAGATGTGCTTCGGCCCGGCAGATTGGCTCGCACACGCGAGTCAGAGGGTAAAACAAAACCCCTGGCGCAATGAAAGTGAGAGCCGACGCGTGGTGGCTGAGGTGTGGGTGCCGGGCGCACCACTGGCAAGTGTCATCCACGCTGTCAAAGTTGAGGTGGAGTGGCCAAGTCCAATTGATTAAACAGTTGTTCACAAATAACGCTTTCAGCAATTGTAGTATATCTTATCCGTCCACTCCTGATAACCGTAAATTGATGGTAAAGGCTTCTAGGGATCCAATCTAAATGGCTGTAGTTTAATTTTAAGTAGCTATAAAACTGTGGAATTATGACTAAGCTCATAGTGATCATTGCACCAGTATTACGGTACCTTAAACCTACCTTACCGTAAACCACATCAGGTAAGATAAGTTGTTTCCATTGGAGTATATGTCATTGTATTGGTGTCTAGGAACTCACCTGTAGGTTAAAAACTCATGTTGTTTCTTTTTTTTAGACATCGAGATTTAAAAGGATATTATTTCAACCATATAGATAAATTGACCTATTTTAAAAATACTCCAATGACAGAAGCAAATGGCCCTACATCATAATAGGACCAAACTGTTAATCGTACCGTTAATCAATATTTCCTCTTGTGTATATAATTTCCATCATCGCCGCGAGCGACTTTACCTTCCCTTCCCAATGAACCCGGGCATATTTGCATTCGGTCTGATTAATCACTATGTTCTATAGAGGGAGATTTTATTTCCAGCTCATCTTTTATATTATTGCCCAATTCAACAAGTATCTGTAAGCGCAGTGTGCTGCGAACAATTACGCTGAAGGTGATTTGCACATGAATGACGTCTGTGAATAAGAGCGTGGGTTACAGAGGAAGGCCGGGAAGGGGGGCAGGGGGCTTGGCCAGGCCAGCGGGGGGCCGCACCCCTCTGCCCCCCCTACACCACACACACACACACACACTCAAAGCCCAGGTGAGACCCTCCCACACAAAGGGGACAATTGAAATGTGTCCGCTGACGTGTGAAGCCCTCGCTATGGATTGTGGATGGATTCATTGCATTTTCTATGGACGTGGTAACTTCCATTACAAATGACTGGCAAAAGCATGGAGTTTCTGCTCGATACCTCACTCTTTATTTAAAAACCTGTGTTATGACAATATTAACGTTTTAATTCACTGTTCGAGACTGTGAGTTAACAGTTGCTTGTGTTCTCTTAAACTGACCCTCATCGCACTGTTCAAAATGGCTCTCCTGCGCCCTTCGGCTCCTCCAGAAAGTGTCGATCGCGTTTCGCGTTGGATCCAGGGGTTGAGAGGGAAGGGCTCGTGTCAGCCGTAATGAAGAGACCCCAAACTGGAGCTGCGAGCCGAGCGCTGCAACTCTTGGCTGCCAGATTCCTGCTCGAGATGCTTCAAATCACATTATAATTAACCGTATTTAGGATGGAGCAGAGAGTCCCTGCTTAGAACTATTCCCATGATGCAACCCGTCCCCCCCACCTCCCCTCTCTCTCCCTCTATCTCTCTCTCCATCTCTCTCTTTCTCTTTCTCTCGCTCTCCCTCCACCCCCCACTCCATGTGTGATATGTGTCCCTATTTTCAGACGGAGTAATTAATATGGAAAGGCATCATATTCTGCAAATTCCTATGAGATGGGCTTGCCAAAGCTGTTAAAGCCAAGTAGGTGAATTAGTATTCATGCAGGTTTCCTGTTGCAAGTCGCTTTTCCCCGGGGGAGCCTGCGGTAGATTGGGTAGACAGGCAGCGCTCATCCTTGATTATGTGAGCGGAATGCCACCACAGCACCCAAACACGACGCGGGGAGAGGGAGATATTCCTTAGGCAGCAAATCAATTTCTGTGACCCGCTAAATGGAATTGACTATAGAGTCGTTCTTTAACCCTGGCGCGCGAGGCAGAAAACACATCCTGAGGTGGAATGATTACTGGCTATTATACAACAAATCCACGGTTTCTCTATCAGTTAATAACCATTTACAGCAAAATTATAGATATGCCGTGATTCAGCCGCAACAAACAATTGCTTTAATGCACTAGTCATGTCTTTGTTTAGTCAATTAACTGGATCTCCGAAACCACCTATTATATAAATGGGGAAAATGGCTTGGTAAAGAGTTTTGTGCTTTTAGATCCGTGGAAATGTATATGTAAATTGAGGGTTTAATATTTCAGCATGTAAATGAATGCCGGGCATGTGCCTTAATGTTATGGTTCACACACCATGTAATTCCTGGACACATTTCATTTTGGTGCAGTACGTAAAATGCTATGGGGGGTGTCCTCTTCACCCTCGAAATTTGTACATAAACATGACAAAAGCTTTTAATCCATCGATGTCACATCGTCAAAATGTTTGTTAAAAGACTGGATAATAAACTATGGATTTGTTTGTTTACTGGGGACAAAGCCATTAGAGCAGATCATCATTTCACACATCAGCTAGACTATAGAATCGATTTGGGAAGTCTTGGGTCTCAAGGCTTTCATTTTCTCCTGCTGCTGTCGCCTCATCGTCTGATAGCCCGGCTCATGTTATTCTGCGTGCATCATATTCTCTGAACTTGACAAGTTGTGGACAGGTCCAACAGGGCCGGACTAATTAGTCGCCCGGGCTTTTCAGTCGGCTCCCCCGGTGCTTTTAGACCCACCTCTGCAATCTGGCAGAAGGTAATACCGTCGCTCCGTGCACGCTGAGGGTGCGGCACCGACACCGACACCTTATGCTCCATGATTGAAGGCAATCTCCCGGGGGCTGAGGTAAATTTATTCATGGTGCTCTCTCTCTCTCCCTCTCTCTCTCTCTCTCTCTCTCTCCCTCTCTCTCTCTCTCTTTCTCCATGTCTCCACATCCACACATTGTATTCCGCTCTGCATCTCCCTCTGAATGCACAAATAATGCAAAATGATCCAAGGGAGTGTTGTTTCCCCCTGCTCCGCGCTGGGGCCCCCGCTGATCTCAGGGTGAGTGGGATGCCTCGGCTCCATGTTTGGGGGCCTCTGGAATCGAAGACGATGAGCGGTGTCAGGCTGGTGAACTTTATTGCATTCATAAAATCTTCACCCTCACAAACCCATTCCATCTCCCCTGGTCGTGAGGGAGTACACACACACACACACACACACACACACGCACGCACGCACGCATGCACCCAACCACGCATGCACGCACGCACCCTCACACACACAGCACAACACACATCCATGTCGGTGCTTCCGGGTCACATAAAGCGCGTTATTGTAACTCCTTGTTGACGACTGGAATCTGTTTATAATAGAGATGTTAGCGGAGGTAATGGAAGCGGATTAGCCCAAGACACAGCGGGGAGACTGATACTACTCTCTGTCATTAACACAGGCTGTTGTGTGTGAGCCCAGTTCTCTCCGGGGAAATAGAGGGTCGGCCATTAACATGGAGGAGAAATGCTAATGGCCGACTTGAATCAACAACCCCCTGACTGCCTGCCGCCGTTTATTTACTGCTGAGGTTCCAAAAGCATTATTAGCCTGTGACACAAACACCTGTCAGATGAGCTGTTGCGCCGCTCGCTTTTATGGACAATTCCCAAGACTGTACATGGTCTGCTTTTCCCTTGGTTAATCTGCAGATTGACCTTGGCCCTTGACCTTGTATAATGTTTTTTTTTTTTGTTTTTTTTTCAAAGTTCAAAAATGTATGACCCAAAACTAAAATTGAGCATAATAATAATTTTCTATCAAATGCCACGTATGTCTTATGCAATGCCTCTTGAACGGCTCTTGTTTATCTTGAATCAAACTATTGCATACCTGTTCAAAATGTAAGACAAACCTAAGACATGTGAATGGTGCAGTTTAACAAAATGTCAGTGCCAGTTCTTAGCATGCCCGTTCAAAATTGAAGACTTTATAATTCATGCCCGTTCCAAATGTAAGACTTTCTAAGACGTTGGATGGTGGAGTTTAACAAAAATTTAATGACTCAGTCCTCAGCACATCTGTTCAAGACACTGTTTGTGACTACAGTCGCAGAGCCATTCTGTGACCGTAGTGGTTGTTCATGGCAAACTCCAATCGTCAAACAATATAAACAGTGTGGCAATAAGGTGTGAAATGCAAGCTCAAATTAGCGTTGGTGAGGGCTTTTATGGATTGCTTCAGCTCTCACGATGATAAAGCGAAGCATCATCCAAGGTATATCCGCACAAGAGCCATCACTCCTGAGGCTGCAAACTTGTTTAGAGTTATTGTATCATCAGAGCAGAAGAGGCAAAGAAGTGCCCTCAAGTCTTGCAGTGCTCAAGTGGAAAGTGGTATTTTGACAATTAGCGCTATGAATTTGATCTCCCCCAGCGTCAAAACATTAGTACTATCAATACCTTGTTACACACACATACTCAGCCACACTCTGCCTGGTTCCATTGATGGCTGACGTTACTGTAGCATCGGATAAGCCGAGAATATTTGCTACGAGGCAAGAATGTGGAATTATTCAACTCTGGCTCTTTGTCGCAGACTCAAGTCCTATAGCCACTCAAGGCGAGGTTCTTACTGCATCTCTTGACAACAGCATTGCTCTCAGATATATAAACAACAACATAACCCACATTGAGGAAACTCCTTTATTGCTGGGTGAATCGCGGAGGACAGCAGAGAAGTCTTGTATAGAGCTTTGTAAGATGGTGCGACAGCAACCTCAGCATTGGGAAGATAAAGGACCTGGTGGTGGAATTTGGACGGAGCAGGATGCCCCCAACCCCTCTTTCCATTTAGGGGGAGAAGGTAGAGATGGTGGACCCCTACAGGTTCGGGATGAGTAGGATATGGTTGACTCCTGCATGTTAATGGTAGGAGGTAGACTCCTATAAGATCAGGGAAAAGGTGGTACAGATGGTGAACATGGACAGGTCAGGGTAGGAAGTAGAGACAGAGAACACCTACAGGTCCAGGGGAAGGAGGTAGAGGTGTTGACAATGACAGGTTCAGTAGGAGGAGGTAGATATCGTGGACTCCTACAGGTTCAGGATGAGAATGTGGATATGGGGAACTCAGGTTCAGGGGAGAGATGGTGGAACTCTTGAACATTGAACTGGACAGTCTGGAAGTCGTAGCGGAGAGGGGGATGAGGACGAAGATCAAGGCCGTTCAGGAGAACCCTTCTCATCCTCTCTGCAAGGATCTGAGGCTGACGAGGGGCGCCTTCGGCCGCAGGCTCATCCCTCTACGCCGCACGACGTGTCTTTGTGCCGATGGCCATCATACCGTTCAACACCGCCTGCGACCGGCAGAAATTGGGTTACTGATCTCTAATATCAAATTGACCTGAGCATTTACAAGCGCTTATATTTTCCTCAACTTTCTTTCCTCTAAACATTTAACCTGTGTGCTAGCTCAATACCCTTTTCATCTCTTGAAATATGTTTTTCCTTTTTTTTTTTTTTGCATTATGTGCCAAGCCAATATAAAGTGGCTTTTCTCTTCAGTGGTATTTCTCCATTTTTAGTCAAAGCACGAAAGCACAGTAAAAGTACTGTTATTGCTATATATTTCACTTCCAATATGAATCTGAGAATTTAAGAATTAATCAAATTGACATTTTCTTTCGTTTAATCTGTCGAGACTTAATATCTGATTCAAATCACAGAAATATTCAGCTGGTGTTTGGGCCCTGCCGGATGAGGTATTAGCTTTGAAGCACATCTTTTGTAGTAACCTATTAATGTAGACTCAAACAAAATTTGTTTGGCCATCCACAGAACCAATCTAGCATAGGAGAATAAGTGATCTTCTTTGTATGCAAACACTGACATGATTCACATGAACACAGCGATGCACGCCATTCAGTTCTCTTTTCAAAAGCCTCGCACTCTATGCTTGAGTAAGGAAGGCCAAGCAGTATTCATTAGCCCTCCACTTTGACAGGCATTTGTTCGTTACTGTACTGGGATAATGCCCTTCAGAAAACATTTTCTATGGGCAAACATGTTTTTTTTTTCTCTATTTAATCTAACATTCAATGGGAATTTGAAAAATTATATAAAACCCATTCCTGGTGATCAACAAACCATTCATGCTCCTTTGAAGGAGCACCACAGTGCACCAGAAACAAACTTTTCACGATTTCGCAGCGTCTATGGACTTACTTCGGTGACTGAAATGTGTTCCAATATCGCTCTTACTCGTTTTAATTCCATTTAAAAATAGCCGTTCGCTATTTCATCCGGCGTCAGAGTCATCAGATGCCGGAAGTCCAGTGCCATGTCTGTGTTTAAACCGTGTTTCAATCATCTATCGCAGATGTTTCACCAATGGGGCTTCTTGGCGTTCATTATCAAAGGTCCATCAAAAGTGATTCCATACATCTCTTCTTATAAGTGCAGTTCAGCATTGTGGCAGACTTTGTACGTTTAACATTTATTGTGATTCATTAAATGGCCTCATTTCAAAGCAAAATTCATTTGGTTTCTTTCCACTTATTTCCCCTGTTGCCAACCAGTTTTACTCTAAACAATCATCCGAAGGTCATCGGTGAATAGCACCTGGTTCAGTCCAACCACATAAATTGCTTCCTTTTTATTTGTCCTCCAGCTTATCCTTCTTTGAATGTCTCGTGTTCCAAGATGTGAGAAAGATTGTCGGAAAAGCCAAAGCTACACATCAGCGAAGGAAATGTTCTCGCTCATATTTGTTTACGAGTAAGGATACACAGATAAACAAGCATGGCATCATTTAAAAGGCGGTCTACACATGAGATAATTTGTCAATAATAAAAATCTGCCTGCCATCTTGAAAGCAATCTTGTATCATTTTTTTTTTATTACAACAAGAAATTCAAGGAAATCATATTTCAACAACTTACAAGCACACCTGTGGAGTGGGACTACCTTCAGCGAAGGCTAATAGCACCGCCGCCTCTTTGGGAACCTACTTGCTGGATATGAACACTAATGTACTGTGTTAATGACCTTGCGATGAGTAGGGTTAGGACAGGGTTAAGGATTCAATATGAGAAAACGACATAAAAAAAAGCTTGCCTGAGTGGTTGTTATAACCCCATATGTCCTGTATTATATAATATTATGTAACATTTCTCGATTAATCGCAGGAGTGCAGTTACAGAAACAGATACAAGCTTCTGGGATCATTGGACCATTCTTACAATGTGGGGAGAAGACGGTAAAGGTGCAGTGTGTAGAATTTAGTGAACTGACTTGGCAGAAATGGAATATAATATTCACAAGTATGTTTTAATTTGTATATAATCCCATGAAATTAAGAATCGTGTTTTCGTTACCTTAGAACGAGCCGTTTTTATCTACATAGGGAGTGGGTACGCTTCACGGAGGCCACCATGTTGCACAGCCATGTTTCACAGCCATGTTTCTTCTACAGTAGCCCAGAACGAACAAACCAAACACTGGCTCTAGAGAGGGACTTTCACGTTTTTCTGGAGTTTTGCAGCCACCGTCTCTTCGACGGAGGCCGCCATGTTGCACCTACATGGCGAGGGGTGTTCAGTTGGTTGCCATCTGCAACCTCACAACTAGATGCCACTAAATTCTACACACTGCACCTTTAAATAAAATGAGCTCAGGCAAATCACCAGTAAATATTGGTCTTGGTCTTGGGTCTTTTTAAGTGGACTGTTTTATTGTGAGGACCGGATATATTATTTAAGGCCTTTGACATGATATCAAACCACGGCTTAGTCACCGAATTCCTGTTTCATTGTGAGAATGGATGAGAAAATATTTAATAAACAAAATATCTTTGAATTGGCAATTGCCATTTGGGGCATCATTTGGACATATTTCACATAATTTGGTGGAAAAGTGTTTTAAAATAATAGCGTAACATCAGGAATTATGAACACAATAATGACTAATAAAGAGAGATTTTTGAAGAAGTGGACGTACAATATATAACCCTGCGGTCCACTTGAAATGGATGCGCAATCCAGTTTGGATTTTCCTGCTGCTGGAAAAAAAACAATTCATTGATATTTGTATTTCAATGCCTATCTTGCCCTTAGCACTTGATAGTATCTGCAAAGCTCTGCATGGAAATAGATACATATCTATGGCTATATATATATATATATATATATATATATATATATATATATATATATGGCTTTAATCAGAAACCTGGTCACTATATTATGACGGTGGGCTGATGAGGACTGAGAGAGTTGTAGTAGCTACATATATATACTGTATATATATATATATATATATATATATATATATATATACAGTATATATGTGTGTGTGTGTGTGTGTGTGTGTGTGTGTGTGTGTGTGTGTGTGTGTGTGTGTGCGATCTGCCACAACAATTCAAACCACTTGCTTAATATTTTTGGCACCCCTTTCTGCCGCCAAAACAGCTTTGACCCATCGAGGCATGGACTCCACAAGATCTCTGAAGGTGTCCTGTGGTATCTGGCACCAAGACATTAGCAGCACATCCTTTTAGTCCTGTAAGTTGCGAGGTGGGGCCTCCATGGATCAGGCTTATTGTTCCAGCACATGCCACAGATGCGCGATTGGATTCTGATCTGAGGAATTTGGAGGCCAAGTCAAAACATTTAACTCTTCGTCATATTCCTCAAACCATTCCTGAACCATTTTTGCAGTGTGACAGGGCGCAGTATCCTTCTAAAAGAGGTCACTGCCATCAGGGAATACCGTTGCCATGAAGGTAAGCAAAAATGTTTAGGTAGGTGGTACGTGTCAAAGTAACATCCACATGAATGCCTGGACCCAATGTTTCCCATCAGAACATTGCCCAGAGCATTTCATTGCCGCTGCCATTTTGCCTTCTTCCCATAGTGCATCCTGGTGCCATCTCTTCCCCAAGTAAATGACACATACGCACCCGGTTATCCACCTGATGTAAAATAAACCGTGATTTATCAGACCAGGCCACCTTCCTCAATTGCTCCATAGTCAAGTTCTGACGCTCACATGCCCATTGTAGGTTGCTTTCAGCGGTGGACAGGGGTCAGCATGGGCACTCTGATCGGTCTGCGGCTACGCAGCCCCATACACAGCAAGCTGTGATGCACTGTGTGTTCTGACATCTTTTTATCATAGCCAGCAGTAGCTTTTTCAGCAATTTGTTCTACTGTAGCTCTTCTGTGGGATCGGACCAGACGGGCTAGCCTTCGCTCCCCGTCACAGGCTAGCCTCGGGGACCCATGACCCTGTCACTGGTTCACCGGTTGTCTTTCATTGAGCCACTTTTGGTTGGTACTAACCACTGAATACCGGGAACATCCCACGAGACCTGCTGTTTTGGAGATTCACAATTTGGCCCTTGTCAAAGTCGCTCAGATCCTTGAACACATCAACTTCAAGAACTGACTGTTCACTTGCTGCCTAATATATCCCACTCATTGACAGGTGCCATTGTAATGAGAAAACCAATGTTATTCACTTCACCTGTCAGTGGTTTTAATGTTGTGGCTAATGGGTGTATATACTGTACTATACTATACAGTCCAATGACGTTTTCTGGGCAAATGAATCTCCCCTGGATGTCTCGAACCTCAGCCTGAGCCTCAAGAGATGGACAAAATGCTGCCATTGAAATCACAAAAAATAAACATGAGCAATACACAAATAAATAAATACACCAAGATTCAAAATTGAAAACCACAAACACATCAATCTCAATAGAAGGTTAGAGTGAGAGTGCACATATGAGCTGATATCTGAGACCTTTGACTCAGGTCTTGTCATCCAGTGGCCACAGATTATGAGTTCTCTCACTCTCCTCTATTCATCTGCACTGACTGAAGACTGGAAGTGAAGGCCAACGCTCTCCAGCGCTCTGCAGGAATGATGACCCGCGGCTCAATGGCCAAGCTTGGAAAATCTCAAGGAAGTTTTCTACCCTGAATAATACGGTATGTCAACATCATAAACGTGTTCCACAACAATATTTATAAACTCCCAAGTGGCAGAGGATGTCACGTCTTCAATTCCGCGTCTGAACGAGGAAATTCACGACGGTGAGAATCGGTTTGAGGCCATGTCACGGCAGCTGGTAGGGTCGAGCCCGCATCCACGTCTGCTGAATGGGATGCGCCAAACTCTTTGTTGCCGATTGGGACAAAGCACATGTGAAGAGCTGCCTTCCAGGTGTCAGTGGGAGACCTGGCCTCTGTGGAGGAAGTATATAGATAGGTACAGTAGGAACCCCCTGATCCGTGGTTGAAGTAGAAATCCAACTTTGATGTGTCGCGGAGCGCATGCTGTGCAGCGACCCGGGAAGAAAACTGCGAGGAGTCAAGGTGCGTGTTTACAGGTGTTGAATGGAAAGATGAGAGCCTCGGCGTAACTGTTGAAAAATGGCTTCAGTGAGTCAATGAGGGTCGCAGGGGTGCTCACTGCACCGTATAAACAAGATAAGAATAAGATACACTCACAACGCTATATTTAATTCACGCGACATTAAGGGCCTTAGCACAGGACTTCTTCAGGAAGCATCTACATGACAACACGTACACCTCATTGCTCAATTTTGCACAATATTGCACTATATTACACAGCCTTGCAAAGCTTAAGTCAACTCACTAGTGACACACACACACATATACATATTCATAGTTGGTTTATAGGGTGATGTAGAAAAACATTTAAATACAATATTAGTTGGGATAATGAAGATAAAAAACAAAAGAATCTTTGAATCATGAGAATAAATCACAAAATGCATATGAAATATTTGAAAAAATAAAAACAGCATTCAGGTCTTTTGAGGACACTAGATTATGACACCAATTATGAGATTATGAGGACACAAAATGTGTCCCGACGATCCCAATGACCTTGAAATTCCTGGTGTCTATTCTAGTGTATATTCACGCACAGAGATGTACACACACACACACACACACACACACACACACACACACACAATAATGGCTATTGCCTCTCCATAGGAGCTGTCCTTTTCAGCACCCCACAATAACAATAGCAACAACATTGACTTGTAGGACAAATACCCCAGCAATCAAAACTACCTCAACCTTACATGGACGTTACAGCTCAAAAAGCCCAGTTCCACAAAGTTCCACAAAACCCCAGAAAACATGTTTAAAGGTGTGATTGCTGTTTTGTACCACAGTGCTATGCCTTTTATGGGTTTTATGGTTGTGGGTTTTATGTTGTGTATTCTCTCAAATTGTCTGCTGTTTACCTGCAAAATAGATTCTGGATTTCAATGCGACTAACTTGTTAAAATAAAGGGTTAAATAAAAATTTATGACATTTAAAAAGTCAATTAAAGATATCCAGCTTGGTGTGTCATCAACAAAAACGTATTCAAATTCAAGTCATTCTTGTAGCTGTTAACCTTGGCCAAATGTTGACTTTTCTCTATTGTGGTACCAGGTCACCCATAACTGTGTTTTCATCTTTTGGTCGTAAAGCACTTGAATATCACTCCCCAACATTTTCTTAGATCTTAGCCACCTCTTGTAATACGACACGGTCAAACCACCATGAAGAAAAAGACACTCAACAGGTCATAAACTGGACGAAGGGCACCGGCCATAATTTATATTCTTTATTGTGCGTTCAATCCCTCACGGTCACGTTGAAGTTCTTCAGTGATGTTTCAATGGCTTCTCGGTAGTGTCCACAGAGGTGGACGCTTCGTCCTCATCTTCCTGAATAGACTGTTTACCGGGCTGCCATAATTCAATCATCAAACTTGTTGACTGATTCATAATGCTCCATTTGAACGGGCGGCACTTCAGATACGAGACCTGCTGGACCCACACAGCCTCACAGTGCATCATGCACAGCACTGGACGGCACCGGCGACCACAGATACACTATTACAGATATGATGAGGAGTTTCCATGGCAGCCCGGCGACGTTGCAAGTCCCGTTGCTGCAACAATTATGAGCTAAGTCCAAAAGGAAGATAGAAAGACAAATAGTTAGAAATAGCTATTGTGCCATGTGTGATTGCGGTAAGGAGGTGAAAGAGGTATTTTATGGAATTATGGAGAATTAGGGAGAGATTTTTATGGAATTATGGAAATTGCTCGAACAGAGCGTTCATTAAATTGTCTTAGAGGGCAAATGTTTCATTCAGAGGACATACACTATTTTCACAATTTGATGATTTTGCGTAAAGGTTAGAGCACAGGCTTCTGTCGTTTTTGCCTCAGACCCATATCTGCCTTGCATGCACATATTTAAGCAAATGCATTAACCTCATCAAATATTTTTTCAGGGGCCTATACTTATGCCTGGCCATTTAAAACTTATAGTATTTCTGGTAAAGTCTGTGCGTGCCTGTAGGTTAAATGATGCATGACTTGCGGAGCTAGTTCTGTCAAACAACTCAACGGCACCACACGCTTCCATGCTCTTATAGGGTCGGCCTATTTAAGCAGCAAATCCCTCTTGCCCTACTTGCTTTGTTGTGTTGCTGCACTCCCTACACCTCCCCTGCATTCACCTGTTGGGCTCTACTCTTCTATACAATGGGGCGATTCCAGCTCATCACGCCAATATTTCCAGCTCACTCAGTATGCCTCTGTTTTCTGGGCACCTCGCCAGGAAGGATGAGCAGTAGAGCCCAGACGCCCGCGCTCAAACGATACAAAAATAATCAAGATCATTTTTAAGTAAATCTTTGTCTATCCGTCACTGAGTTGTCTGTCATAAATGTACTTATAGTAGGAGTTAAATCATTGTCAGTCATGTTTGATGTCGTTTCCAGACTCAGCTCTCTGTGTACCACTTGCCAAACACTAGCCACAATATACACAATTATATTAATTGTGCTTCTATCATTAAGTGTGACTGAGGAGCCCAGAATTATATTGTAGATCAAGGTACTCTGCTCAGTGCAGTGGTGTTGACTTGTTTGTGGATTTCTAATTCATTTCATATCATCTGACAGATGATATGATATGAGGCAGAAACACAAGGCTAACAAGGAATCTAGAAGCGGCTGTTTGGAAAAATGCCGAGAGTCAGTAAGTGAGCAACACATAATGGCTCCACCAGTCACTTTGAAGGAGAGGGCGGTTTGATGCACTAAATGTAGGGATGAATGACAGTGCATGAGTGTAAAACAGGACATTAGTGGGGGGACATTTTGTAATTGTAAATGTAAATGTAATTGAAAATGTTTTTTTTTAATTGCATCAAACACTTACCAAAGACTGAATATGAAGATATAAAACTAAACATCCAGGTTACATATATTGGCTGTTAACAGCAAAGAATTAAATGAATTCCTCCTGTGTTGTTTTGAGACATTCTGAAGGCAGCGTGAAGTTCTACCGAGCCTCAGAACGCGGGTGGTGTACCGAGCGAAGGGCACCGCGGTCAATCAGGGACCACCTTCCCGTCTCCTCTCGGCCCTCTCTGCACCGGGGTCTTCCTGGCGGTAATTCTCTGATTTGACTTTGACGTGCCAATTTATGTCTGATGAATAATTGTCTGGTTTGCTGATAACTTGTGGGAGTCAAGAGCGATTCCGGTGGTACTCAATGCAAATGGAACATATTTGGGTTCCAGGCAAATCACGCCAGCGGCCCCTCCAAGCTTGCCTCCCCGTTCTGCGGGTAAACCGGCCAATTAGCCGGCGTTTTGAAGAATCCATTTTTGATTAGAGCAATCAGTAAACAGCAAGGCCTCGCTGTGATTGTTCCCCCCCCTGATTAGATAAGTTGTCACTTGAGAAGTTGTTGGAGATTTTAATTTGTGGCCTTATAGCGCTGAAAAGTACGGTAATTATCTAATCCCTGCGCTGCTGCTCGCCACTTGGCTTAAAATTCAGCCATACTGTTGTCACCGCTGAGCTCATTTCTGATGGTAAAGTGTCTAAAGTATTCTATCCTCCCACTGTGCCACGGAGACGCAGCGACAGCTGCTATTATTATTATTATTATTATTGTTATTATTATTATTATTATTATTATTTTGGTATTATTTTGGACATCCTATTGACGGTCAAGAAGAGGGGAAGTGGCTCCGACAGCCAAAATTCTCTCTCTCTTTCCCCAATAGAATAAACATACCCAGCTGTCTCTCGCACCATTCAAGGCTCGAAGATCGTTTCAGACAAATACCTGTTGTGAAGTGAAATTAAGTGAATTAAACTCTATTCTCCAACAATGAAGCAATCCTAAAGGTTGCCACGGCTGCAAATGTATGTTTATTTGCCATATGCTCTGCTGTGAAAGACGACCAAGGAATTTGGTTGTTTACAGCAAATATATTTCTATACAGTATTTGTAACTTGTTTGTAATATGTTTTTAAGCAAGTAGTAAATCCCCTAATATCTGGTGATTATTGCAATATGATCATTAAACTAATCAAGAAGCTTATAATAAAGTAACAATGTGCAAGTACTCTGTTACGGTACTTACATACAATACAGTCCCAATATAATACTGTACAACTGCAGTTTTACCCACCACTGATGTTTTAACTATTTTCAAAATGTGAAAGCAAATTATAATAAAACAGTGTCTGGGTTCATCATCATCATTATTATTATTATTATTATTATTATTATTATTATTATTATTATTATTATTATTATTATTAATAATAATAATAATAATGATAATGATAATAATAATAATAATAATAATAGCAATAATAATATATTAATAATATTATTATTATTATTATTATTATATTATTATATGATTATTATTGTTATTATTATTATTATTATTATTATTAATAATAATAATAATAATAATAATAGTAATATTATTATTAATAATAATAATAATAATAATAATAATAATAGTAATAATATAACATTATTGTGAAAATCGAAGGAGATTAGGATGTTAGGATTACATTACATCAGGAACAGAGCAATGACAGTTTACCAGGTGTGCAATTTTATTTTTCAAATTCCACTTAAAATAAAATAATAATGGGAATTAGCTCTTGTGTTGCAAGATCAAAATTGCAAGGCTATACTAATCTATTGGCTTCGGTCAGAATGGCACCTCTTTGTTCCTCAGAGCAAGCTCATGTTTTACACTGAATGTAAAAACTATTAGGAGGTCATAATAATAAAAAAGCACACTTATACATGTTTTCTTGTTATGATATCTATGTCAGGATTGTAAATATTGCTCACTCTGTCATCATCTCTCCTTCCTAATCCCTCCCTCTCTATTTCTCTCATCACTCTCACTCTCTATCCACTCCCTCACTATATGTATGTCTGTATGTTCTATGTTTATCTTTGTCTATTTGTCATTTGTTTCTGTCTATATGCATCCCTACAAACTTCCTGCAATACTAGGACAGTAAAAAGGAATGTAAAGGAAAAAACTCAGACTAATCTATGGGGAAACATGGGCACGGTAGTATAGCTATTGCACTGTGCTGCTGCATGGGAAAACTACAAATCCACATCCATCACACCCTAACTAACCTCAATGACACCCATTATGTTTGTTAGTTGGTATGTGAGAGGTGTGGGCTCACCAGCTAAACGTAGCAAAACCCTAAGTCACCTCACCAGGATGAACCCCAGCTTCTGTCTACTGCAAGAAATTCACTTTACTGCATCCGAGCACCTCAAACTCAAAACCGAACGGGTTAACCAGATGTTTTCTGCATCATATAACTCAGAAAGTGGGGTGTTTCTATACTGTTCAGTAAAAGTATCCCATATCAGAATAAAACCACAATATCAGACACAGAAGTGCGCTACATAATGATTAACGGAATTTTTGGTAACATCAAATTAACCATAGCTAATATTTATGCCCCAATGAGGACGACCTAAATTTCTTTCACAATATATTTTCAAAAACTCTTAGAATTCTCTGACTCATTTATTATACAGTGAGTGGACTTCAACACGGTACTTGATCCAAGTTTAGACCGTTCAGAAACCAGAGATAATCACAAATCCCGGCGTTCGTCCGACACTATAAAACAATATATGAGTGATCTTGCTCTTGGCGATTGTTGGCGATCAAATAATTCACATAATAGAGAATACGCATTATAATCACAAAGCCTCTCCAGAATTAACTTTTTTTGACAAGTGACTCTGTAATGTCCAAAATGACTAATCCTGAAATCCACCCTATTGTAATCTCCGATCACGGGCTGATTAGTTTCAACCTCATTATTGAAACTAACCCGAACCCTCCTGAAACCTCACTTCTGACAGATAAAGAATTTAACCTTTTTTTTTTCCAGAGAATGGACTTCCTTCATCGAACTGAATGACTCTCCAGAAATATCACCACCCTTACTCTGGGAAACGGCGAAGGCAGTTCTGAGAGGGAGTATTATTTCATTCTCCACTCGAAAGAAAAAAAGAAAGGACAAGAATGGCAAAATAAACTGGAACAACGATTAAAAGGCTTGCACTCCCAACAAGCCCACTCACCCACTGAGCAAATCCAAAAAGAGATCCAGACAATTACATCTGAACTTGATAACATCAAGACACAATTCCTCACGCAACAATTCCTTTCTTGCCAATCAATTAAAACGCCATAGAAAAAAACCATTTTATCTTATTATCTTATTTCAGCCATCAACGATCCACAGGGTAGCCTAAGACACACCCTGCAAGACATCAATAAAATATTCTTAATATACATTTTTATAGAGACTTTTATAATAAGCTATATCACTCAGATAATGAATCAAATATATCAAACATTAACTCATTCCTCGGTAATATCGACCTCCCTTAACTTTCCACAGAACAGGCTACCACATTAGATCAACCACTGACTCTCGAAGCTCTCCTCTTTATGCCCACCAATAAATCACCTGGATCAGAGGGCTACCCAGTGGAATTCTACAAACACTTCTGGCCACTTATATCCCCATTATTCATCAGAATGGTTACTGAGATTAAGTCAACCTCCACCATGCCTCTGCACAAGAATGCTGCTCTCATTTTGGTTTTGCTCAACCCAATAAGGACCCAACCCTCACCTCCAGTTATAGACCTACAAGCCTAATTAATTGCGATTTACAGATTATTAGTAAAACACTTACCAACAGAATTGAAAATGTAATTCCATTCATAATTCACCCAGACCAAACAGGCTTTGCCAAGGGCAGACACTCATCCACCAATATGTGCCGTTTATTCAGTCTGATCAGCATATCTCAAAGGAACAACTTAAATACTGTTATTGCTTCTTTAGATGCCGAAAAAGCATTTGACAGAGTTAATTGGACATATCTCTTTGCCACCCTCAACAAATTTGGCATTGGAGAGTCCCTCATTCATTGGATCAGAATTCTGTACAACTCACCATCTGCGTCTGTCATCACCAATGGTTACACTTCACAGCGTTTCACTCTACAACATGGATGTCCACGTTCCCCTTTACTATAAGCTATTTACCTTTCTTTTTTTTTTTTTTTACCGAAATCAATATCATCCCTACCGGAAGTGTTCTATCTGATATCAACATTTTCAGCCATCTCAAACCATTTCATAAACTAGACTAAAACCACGGTCTTACTACTCAGCAGTGAAGACTGGAATGTTGTAACCCAGAAACTTCCCTCAACCATCACAACGGGCGACATTAAATACCTTGGTATTGATATCTCCAGCAATCTGTCAGATTTGTTTCCCCTTAACTTTATTGCTTTATTGGTCAAATCCATTGAAGAAGACCTCACTCAATGGAACAACCTACCCATCTCACTAATTGGTAGGATAGCAGCAGTGAAAATGAATATACTACCAAATATAAACTATATATGTTCAATAACTCCCGTCCAGCCAAATAAATTGGTTTAATTCTCTAGACTCAATAATCAATCAATTCTATTGGAAATACAAGAAACCGAGAATTTAATTTGCATATAACACTACAGAAAAACAGCAAACCATCTTCAATTTATAATTAAATGGTTACAGCCAGAGCAACAATTGGGCGCTGCTGTCTGTTGGTTTGAGGCGTGGTTGCGGGTTTGGGGCTTGGGTCGGGGCGGGGGGTGCCGGTTGCGGGTTCGGGTCTTGGCCCCATGTTCAGCATGTCGGCGCGCCGCTGTGGTCGCCCGACCCGTGGGCGGGTTGGTGGGGCTTGCGGGTCCTTCTGCGTCCCGACATGAGCCTGGCCAGGTGTGCTCGGTGCGGCTCCCCATGTGGTCTCCTTTGGTGGGGGACGGACTCTTGTTGTCGCACCAGGCTGCCTGGTTACCTGTTCTCTGGCGCTCTTGGTGCGTGGGGCACTCGTCGCTGGGGGCCGGTCTGTGGGTGGGAGGGCCGTCTACCTAGCTGGTCATGGGCCTGAAGTGGGCGTGAAGCGGCCCGGCATGGCAGAGCCGCCTGGCGGGCTGCTCTGCGCCCGTGGCTGATCGCTGTGAGTTGGGTGCCTCTAGCTACTGGGATGTGGCGGGAGGCTGCGATCTTGCCCTTGCGAAATTTTAATACCACTCATATTAGCTTCGAATACATCATTTGCACACGAATCTTACTCCAAACAACACTCCACTAGACCAGGGTCTGCGGGGCGGGAGTGGTGGCGACTGTCTGTCTTCTCTGCGGCGGGTGCCCCAGGTGCTGGGGCTCATATATCTGGTGGCCTCGGCGCGGGGGGCGGCTGACATCCAGGTGTGCTGGCTGAGCACACTGGGCCACATGGATGGCCACTCGGGGCTTGTGGTTCGATGGGGCGTCTGGCCGGTTGTGGTTGGCTGGGCCTCGCCCTTGCGCAGGAAGTGGGTGGATGTGGATGGTTCGGGCGGGGTGTCGGTCTGTCTGCCGTCCATGGCCCGGGCTATGTCCTGTGCCTGCCCGTGGGGGTGTGTTGTATGTGTGCGCCTCAGGGGCTCCTCGCGCTCCCTGGGACTGGGTTAAGCTCTTCGGGGCCGGGCACACACCCCAACACCCTCCTGCTTGCATCCCTCTCGTTTTCTCTCTCTGTTTACTGCAATAAGTACGACAGGAAGAGGCCACATGCTGAATTGCTGTTCCAGTTTTCTTGGACTTAATTAATTCTGTTTTGTCAATACAGGTCTGATGTTTCTATGTTTATGTTTTTCCACGTACATGACCAAAACATTGTAAGATCGTTCTCCAAAGAGGTGGATTGGTGCTGGTTCTGTCAAACAAAAAGCTGTGCTCTTGTCATCCCACAGGTCGTCCACAGGACAGAGTTATTGCAGCAGTTCTTGATGATTAAAGAATGAATAAAGAGTTGCATTGCAGGTTGAGAAGTTGAACTCCACTTGCAGACTAACTCTGTCCTAGATGCAATGGCAAACAAATACTCTGTGTTGTATGCCCAGCACGCTGACAGCACAGGTTAAAAAAATTAATAAATAAATAAAAAATCATGTTTTTTTGTGGTTTATGTGCTGGGCTGTGCGTTATTGGGGTTATTTAATGGTAAAACGTGTTGGTGGTAGAAAAAAGTTCAGGAAAACACTGGATCAGAGACCAGAGAAACCACTGTCATTTTTCTTTCTTTCTTCATTTTCTTTGATTTTCTATAGGCTGCCGTATATCGACCGGCCAAATCCCCAAAAGTGGCAGTGGGATCGATACACGGTACCTAAAGGAGCCGATTGGGGGCGGTGCGTGGCGACACAAAGCCGGGATTAGGGCTGATTAGGGCAGTTTTAATACGTCCTGCTGATTAGGAGCCAGGGGATCTGACCGCTAATTAGCTGTGAAGTGTGTCCAGCCGGACAGACAGGACAATCGAGCAGGAGGGGGAGGGGGAGGACGGAGGGGGGGTCGTCGCCTCCTCCTCCCCCACAATAAGAGGCTCCGTGTCCTTTCTCTCCCATTGGCTGAGCTGCATTGGGGAGACGGAGCTGAGAAAGTGTTTCCTTCTCCCTCGGCCCCCTGCGGGGTGGAGTCAATGTGTCCTTTCTGTCCCATCGTACGACCAGCTGGTTAAAGAAGGGCCAAATAAACACTCCAGCATATTCACTCGCCAATATGGCCGCCTTCCGAAAACATTGGCCTTTTGTCCCTGTGTGGATTGTGCCCTAAATGGTGTGTCTCCCCCCCAAAAGACAAATGATTGTGTTTTTTGTTATTCGTATTGATGAAGTGCTAATCAACTGATAATGGAGGGATAATACAAATTACATGGAGAGTAATAGACTCTCTATATGCAATAGATGGTCTATATGCAAACTGGCACGGTTTCCCATTTTTTTTTATTGTTGATAGAAATGTTTATTGTTTATTGTAAAAATAAAATGGCTTGTATATAACCAATGTTTTTCTTGTTTATTATTAAATGTTAGGCTCATTTTCATAGTTTATAATTGATTTTTAGTTTAGTTGGCTCATTAGCTTTTAAGAGTAAAGGCCATTTTTTGTTCATTTTTATGTTTATTCTCTATTGCCATTTTTTTCCAACTTTTTATTTCATTTTTAGGTTTATTGTATGTATTTTTTTTCCATTACTTAATCATTATTGCCTATTGTTTTTTTTATGTGAGCTGCGGTTAGACCGCAATTTCCCTCCAGGGATGATTTATGAAGTATCTCATCTAATCTAATCTAAAATAATCTAATATAATATAATATAATATAATATAATATAATATAATATAATATAATATAATATAATATAATATAATATAATATAATATAATATAATATAATAAAATATGATATAATCTATAAATTATTGCTATTATCTAGTTTTTATTAACTAAGGCCGAAAGTTATACCTTCTTCCGTTAAAATCCCTCCTTTTCAACGTAAAACCCTCATTACTCATTCATTAAATAAATATATTGCCTCAAACTAAAGCCCAAACTTTTCATCTCTCATATAGGACATCTCAGCTGACTGGTACAGCGCCAAAAAACAACGCAACAACAACTTCCAATCAGCAAAGGGCTTTCGTCAGAGCTTACAACTCTCTGAACGAAGACCCACGCAAGACCCCCAACATAACAGGGGAAGAGCAGAAAGGAGAAGATGGGATTTGGGGCGTAATCCTGTTTGTCCTCGGGGTCCCATGCCCTCCACAGCGCTGGGCTTGTCGGCTACAGTCTGAAAGTTTATTGGGGAGAACAACAACACGGCTCTGATTGTAATTCCCGCTGGAGTACCGTCAGTGTCTGGGCTCAGAGCTGGAGAGGGGCCAGGTTGCTGCAAGATGATAATTGAAAAGAAAGTGGGTGGTCCCCTTTTGGCTCGGTGGCCCTTGGAGGCCGGCTATTTTAGACTGCAGTATGTTCTGGAGGAGTGGGGAGGCGGATTATCACATGTTATATT
>NC_137198.1:18483210-18485710 GCF_960531495.2 Zeus faber
TACGCTTCAGGCCGGGCACGGCCATTGTGGGGCCGTGTCACTGGAGGTCAGTAGTTATTAGTGGCGACTGAAAACAGTTTCTCCAACTACTCCTGAGAGAGCTGAATGACATGGGGGAGGGAGGGGATGGGGGAGACTCGGCGGGGGGATTACTGCCGGAGCCGCAGCGAGCCGGGCCAGCGCTGAACAGAATGTGACATGGTTTTCTAATAAGGGATGCTGCACCCCAACCCACCCCATCACCCCACCCCCCCCCCAACTCCTCCACCACCCCCAACTCCTCCACACACCCTCACCCCCACCCCCCCTTGTTCTCCTCGGTCTCCCCCCTTTATCGAGTGATGACATAGAACAAGTCTCCTGAAAAGGTTGCTCAGGCGCCACAGTGCTGCGTATCGCGAAAATACTATTCATAACGAGCCATGGAATTAGTCGGTTTAAGTCCTGGAATAAGGGGTATAATTGTGTGTGTGTGCGTGCCTGCGTGCGTGCGTGCGTGCGTGCGTGCGTGCGTGCGTGCGTGCGTGTGTGTGTTTGTGTGTGTGTGTGTGTCTGTCTGTGTGTATGTGTCATCTTCCAAGCAAAGCAAAGGCATTGGGTGAAACAAAACCAAAAACATTTAAATAAAATACGGTTTAATTTCATGGAAATCTATTAGGATGAGAATTGTCCTATGACCTCCTTTTCCATTCTGTCGGAAAGGTGATTATTTGCAGGGTGTTTTGTTTATTTGTCTTTTTTGTCTTTCTATTTTGTCTTTATTTGAATCACTAGAATTAGAATCAGAAAAGTTTTTTTTACTCTTCTTCTTCTTCTTCTTCTTCTTCTTCTTCTTCTTCTTCTTCTTCTTCTCCTTCTTCTTCTTCTTCCTCTTCCTCCTTTGATCCCATAGGCTATTGTCATTTTTCTTCACCGGTCTATAAAAAATATTTAAAAAGATAAAAAATAAAAAAGGAAGATCTCTCCATTCTGAGGGAAGGCGACCAGGCAGCAGAGGGTTTGGTAATGAAAAAATGGAAAAGATTGCCTCTCCTCGCTCGAAAGGGAGGGCATTACACTAATTAAAAATCTCTCTCAGAAGTTGTCAATTCAATGCAGCCTTTTCGCGCACGGCTAAAATGAATAGTGGGTCCTCGGCTCCCCTAATCATTTCACGTGGGGGGAGGTTGGGTGGCGGAGGAGGAGGAGGAGGAGGATGGAGGACAGAGATGCTACAGAATCTCTATGGCTTTTTTTTTTTCTTTTTTAACTCTGAGGTTCCCGCCTAAACTTAAAGGGATCCGCAATATTGTTGCCGAAATTGGTACTTGACCAGGGAAATCGAACCGGTGGCCAGCCGTTGCCCTCAGTGGGGAATGCAGCTTTTTTGGGCGACCATCTTTACCTTGAAGAAACACAATAAGTGCTCTGTGTGTGTGTGTGTGTGTGTGTGTGTGTGTGTGTGTGTGTGTGTGTGTGTGTGTGTGTGTGTGTGTGTGTGTGTGTGTGTGTGTGTATATGCTTGTGTGCGTGCGTGCGTGCATAAGTGTGTGTGCTTCCTCCTGTATGTCCCAGTGAGATGACTAGTTATGTTGACATTAATGTCGCGATTAAATTCCCTTGAGAAAGAGTGAATGTTTATAATCAGGTAACTCCCTCCCACACCCCCACCGCCATCTTCGCTTATTTAAACAAAAAAAACTAAATAACCTGAGTTATGTTTTATAAAGGCTCTATATTGGCCGGCGAAGACGTTACGCACTCGCCAATTAGCACTGTGCAGGTTGCAAGGTCGCCGTGGTCAATTGAGGAGCACCTCAATGGGACTCGAAAAGGTTTCTCTGTGTTCAGACCTTCTGATATATTAAGTGGAAGAATGGGTGTTGGAAGGGCGGGTGGGTGGTTTGTGGGGATTGGGGGGGGGGGCACAGATAGAAGCAAGGCCCCCTCGCCGGATTCAAATGACTCGCAGTAACCTGAAATTACCTGAAAATTCTTTACGTCGCCGCAAAAGAAATGTCTCACGCAGCCACGGCGACATTGAGCGGAGTGGAAAATCTCCCATCTGCCGCTGATAAAAAACACCCGGCTCCCACGCGGTGTATTCTGTCATGTGGGTAATGTTGGCTTCAGTCTAAAGGTGTGTTTGTGTGTGTGTGTGCGTGCGTGTGTGTGTGTGTGTGTGTGTGTTTGTATTTGCATTCATGTATGCATGTTTCTCCCTCCCTTTATTCTTCTCCCTTTTGTTTCTTCCCCTCTCCATTGTCCAGAAGGACACCCTATAAGCTGCCTTTGTGCATCCCGCATTGCCAAAACTGTATCAAAGCCGCGGTGGCGTCGCGGCTACATCCTGCCCCGCCGTTTACAACTTTTTCCAAACACGAAATTACGCGGCCGGCACCAATTACAGCGGCGCAGACAGTCTCATATGTTGCCACAAAGAAAGGTGCGCCCCGATAAATTGAGAGAAGCAACAGGCACAATGGCCGGTGATTACCAGGCGCGGCCTATTAGTGCGTCC
>NC_137198.1:18490710-18553210 GCF_960531495.2 Zeus faber
AATGAACAAACAATGGTCATTGATATTTTTAGGTTGGAATAATTGATGAAACCGCAATTTGGTTCGTTTTGAGTGGTTTTACGCACGGATTTAAGAATCCTTCTATTTAGCATATAAGATTACTTCATCCATTGCTTTGATAACTTCATTACCCCGCATCAGCTACAGGGTCTGAGGACATATGACTATTTTGCGTCAGTGGGGGATTCCGCTCTTTCTGCAAACTTTGAGTGCACTTTGCGCACGCACAAGAGTCATGGAGCGTCATTAAAGAGGCACAATGAAAGTTGGACGACCAACTCCATTTGGGCTTCTTGAGCATCATTTTGCTCCAGTATCAGAGAGAGGGGGGACAGGACCCAAATCAGTTCAGAGTAACAAAATACCTTAAGGAGACCTGAAGGGAATCCAATCTGTCTGGGCTATACCACTTTAGTATGGGTTTATAATGACGAAAAAGCAAAATTCCCGATTCATCTAATTCACATCTGGCACAGTGTCCATCCCAGCCACAAAAGACGGATGGAAACATAAACATTACCGCGGAAAAGTCTAAAACACTATGAAAAATCATGAAAAATAAATAGGCTACAGGCTACTGTGTGGTAGTTGTGAATGTATGGGAATATGAAATTATAATTGAATTAGGCTGGTAAAACCTAAACATCCTTTAATGCCACTCGGTGTGTTTAGGGACTAGTTCCATTGACCTGAATAGAGACCAGGCTGCTCTGCTTGACCTGCATCCTAATCTCTGAGCAAACCTGCCGGCGCCGGTGGAGAAGGAAGGGGGACAACAGGAGGATTAAAAGAGAAAGAAAACCGAAATGAAAATGTGCAGAAGGAACCAAAAATGGTAAATCTCTAAAACAAAACCACCCAATTGATATGCGCTGGCAGCCACTGTGTAGTCTGGTGGATGTAAAACCATTGAACACATCTTGTCCTCGGTGAAGACTTTTAAAAATGCTGAAAGACTCATGATAAATGCATTTCAATGCACATGCCATTATGTTGACAATTTCACAAACCATCATTCATATCTATTCATATTAAAAGTGTTAATAATTTGATTGTTTTGTAATATATTCGCATAAATTGAGTGGGGACAATAAAGGCCACTTATACTGATATTGACCCTATAGAAGATGTAACATATATATACTAGGTTATAACTTCACGACACATTTACTCGTTCAAATCAATATCGTTTCCCACTAATAATAATTCGCCCTTTAAATCATTGCTTCTGACAACCAACATATCTCGATCAGTCATTGGTGCAGAAATAATAATGATGATGATGGAGCCTCCTGATGATCTACTTAAACATCAGCCCTATATGTATTGTGCGATATGGAGACTCGGCTTCAAAATGTTGTATTTCTTCATTCTGTCTAATTTTAGACGACATAGTCAGGCCTATTAGCATTTAGCATATTCTGAAAGTGCCCATGCTAAGGGGGTGGGGGGGGGGGGGGGAGACTTGCGTGTGCATGAACCCACTAATGAAATTCCGCCTGGATGGCAGCAAGTGCCCTAATTGAGAAAATGAATGTGTGACATGGTCAGCCATTAATTATACAGCGACTCATTAAGAACAGCAATCACTGTGTTAATTTGCTATATATTCCTGTGAGAGTAATCCACCATTGGTCTCGATATTTCTGCAGCCTACTTTTATTTGCTATATAATAAACATGGTTCAAATGCCTCAAACTCGTTAGAGGTCCTCAGAAATACGGAATTACTCATGATGTGGACGAATTGCGACCATAACAAATAAATTCCCTCCCATGATCTTCACCGGTATCCCTCTCCATCTGAGCAGACTTGTCCCACTCTTCTTATAACAGCTCTTTGTGGAGGGAAGGAAGGCCTCGGCCCCGCAGACCTCTGGCGTTATGTAAATGACGCACAGCTCTCAACCTCGTGGATTACTGAGTCAGAGAGCAGGACCAGGTCCCCACACCCCTCCACAGCACAAAAACACCCACAGCCCGCTGCCTTTCACGCTCCTCAGCAATGGTGATCAATTGGGTTTATTTATTTTATTTATTGTTTTATGTATAGTGATCAATAGCTTTAGATTTTTATTTTTATTTTTATTATTTTTTTTGTTTTATCATTCCTGCAAACTGCGGTGACACCATGGATCAATACACAACAGCATCCATGAAGAAGGGGACATCCAAGGTTTGTCAGTAATGATTCATTAATAGCAAATAGTATTGTCAGTTGTTAAAATGTACAAGTTGTTGGAATTCTGTTGAGTTTTGTTTGTAGTATTTAACCAATTCAACCGTGTTAGTAATAGTATGCGATATTTGCATCCATATGTAATCATCGTATAACTCAGGAAGATAACGTTGATATATATAGTGATAAAGAAAAAGTGAGAAATTAATTGTTACGTGTCGTGAGCTTTTTCAGGGACAAATAAACATGCATGGGTGGATTTAATGCGCATTAATATAAAGCAGACCATGTAGAATGTTGAATTTGACATTTTATATCAGAGGGGATCTGATCCTTCCTAAAAAAAAGCCTGACTTTATCCCATGTTTATCCAACGAGGGAAATAAATGGGCTGAATTAAACCTAAACTACTTTGAATTGGCTCCAAAATGTATTTTAATATCCTCCATGCACGTTCAATGCATTTAGCAGGGCCTTTCTAAATCAATTTGAATTAAATGTTGTGACATACCTTTTTTCTGCTTTGTTTTCTGATAAAGTAGCTGGTTATTAACATAATAAAAAAAAAATACTCACAGAGAAGGTTTCATATGAGGGAAGCGTCAATCCCATTGCTGTGCCATTGTCTTTTACGCACGCGGAGGCTGGCTTGGTGGCGTAACTGGCAACCCACTAATGCGAGTCTCTTAAATAATCTCACATTCTGTAAATCAATATGGCATGCAAAGACATCATACCGTTTATAAATTCACGGTCATAGGTATTCACAGGTCGAGTTATAGACAGTTTTCGCTCTCTCACACATACACACACACACACACACACACACACACACCATGTTATTTTGGCTCTGTAGATGCTTTGGTCCATCATTGGCTCATTTGATCCATGGACTATTTACGCGTCGTGGACTAAAACAATCACCGACTTATAAAGTTCCCAAAAGTTCCTATGCCTCAGTATATAAGTATTCACAGGTGGAGTTATAGACAGTTTTTCTAACACACACACACACACACACACACACACACACACACACACACACACACACACACACACACACACACACACACACACACACACACACACACACACACACACACACACCGTGTTATTTGGCTCTAAGGATGCTTTGGTCCATTGGTCCATTCGGTCCAGGAACCACGGCGCATTTAGGTGCCAAACCAAGGAGCCCCCACGACCCAGCTCCGGCACCGCCCCAGTGCAGCGCCGGGACAGCAGATGGACTGCACCTAAGCCTCATGGTCACTAGTGGAGTGCGTCCTGCTGGAGCGAAACCCTAGAGGAGATCTGGAGAGATGGGGTGAAGAGCCCTGCAGGCCCCGACCCCCACAAACCTTCAGCATGTATTAGGACACGGCGTTTCACTACACCAATCCAAAAATAAAACACCACCACAAGGGCCATGACTGCAGATCAATACTACCCAAGGTGTTGACACTGTATTGTGGTTGTTATTTATGCGTTTTTCAAGTTGCTGTATGCAGCATGCAGCCGCCACCACCCCATCCCTCGGGCCGAGCCTCTTAAATGGACTTTAATGGGTTTTCTAATGGGAATAGTCATTAGTCTCATTTTTCAACACGGGCCATTGTGACAAAAATGAAGCGTCTTGAGTTTGGGCCTTAATTCTGCCCAAATAAACGCTGCAGTGTATACTTCGGTGAGGATCCCGTGTTTCCTATTTCCCATCAAATCAGGAGGAAAGAGAGAAGAAAAAATTCACTATACTTATTATTATTATTATTATTATTATTATTATTATTATTATTATTATTATTATTATTATTATTATTACTTCTACTACTACTACTACTACTAATAATAATACTACTACTAATAATAATAATAATTATAGTAATAATAATAATAATCACAATAATATAATAATAATAATAATAATAATAATAATAATAATAATAATAATAATAATAATAATAATAAAATGTAAAAGGTAATAAAGATTGCTCTTCATTGCATTTTGAGGCTAATGTATAAATTTAACCAATGCAAAATTTAGTAAAAGAAGAAAAATAAGAATTCTAGTACACAGCGGAGGCTAAATAGAAGGATTCTTAAATCCGTGCGTTTACACTAGTTTAGAAACATTTAATAAATTGCAATGATATAATTAATTATTTATCATGCAAAAAAAACCCATTGCATTTTGTAGATGATGCATCGGTAGTGTTGCAGGCATTATGCGACATATTTATCAAAGCTTTTCAAAGTAAGTGACGTTTATTTTATTGATTTGTTTATTAAAGCAGTAGTAGGACGCTGTCCCGTTGGACGTGAAGCAAACGCACAATTTCCAAAATAAAATATCCCTAAAACATTTGGATTGCAGATGCCTTCTTCTCCACCCATCTGCATCCCCGATGCCCCCGCAGGATTTGTTATGGAGATCCGTGGAAAGGAACCCCACCTGCGGCCAGTGTAGTTTCCATTTAGATCAAATACTTTGCGTCCTCTTAAAACGCAGTCTGGTTTGGGAGTAAAAAGCAGGCAGGTGCGTATCTTTCAGACGCACTACTTGAGGCCCCGGCTCCCCAAACGAAGTAGGTTAAAGGTCCTGCTGAGTGGAGAAAGTATGTGACGGGCCTCTTCAGGACCTCTTTCTCTACCAGGAGTCCGCATTCACACACAATTAATGTCCCTCGATGGACCCAATGACGCTAATAGAAATCAAAGTGCACGGAATACATTGACCATAATAAGATGCCTTGGACATAAACTGAAAAGAGATGATAATTATATATATTTTCAAAAAAGAGCCGACGAATTTTTAGACTTGGTCTTGGGGTTGTTGGCATATGGGGGCGTCTAGGTATCGCGGTGACGCTTATTATAAGGATTACTGCGGATCTATTGGATTAATCATAGGCTGCATTTTGAAGGGATGTCTATAAGACGCAGAGTAAGTAATTTTCAAGAAATGACCTGCTGATTAACCATTTCCACGAAGTTCTTTTCATAACATAACATAACATAACATTACATGACATAACATAGCATTAGATATGTTAAGATAAATTGAAATTCGGGATATTCTACATTTTATTAGACAGCTTGTCAGCTTGTGCACGGTGCGGAAACACGTTTCTATAATTATGCGTATTTCTTTCATTGAAAGGATGATGAAACGAGAATGGCATTGTATTGCATTAGAGAGATATCACCTGTAACTTAGCGTCTTTATGCCGTTCTGTACGCGTCTTTATGCCGTTCTCATTTTATAGGTATATCTCTACATATATAGAATAGATTCTATATTTTCAACTTTTTCTGGAACACCCAAATTCCTTATCTTATCTTAACTTATGCAATGTTATGTTATGTTATGTTGTATTGTGTTATCTTATCTCATCTTATCTTATCTCATCTTACCTTATCTTAAATAAAGCGTCCGAAGAGATTAGGTTAAAAATATCTATTTGAACTCAATAAATGCCATTTTAATTCTCGCCCATAGAAAGTAAGTAAAACTCGGTGCAATTGAAAAGCTTTTCCACCTCCCTTTCTTCTGAGCGGTTAAGAAAACATTTAAACCTCACGGTTTTCTTCGATGAGATAGGAACCCAGATTTGCAGGAAGATTCGTCATCCTGGCTTTTCATTTTCTTCCTAGATCTAACTGGCTCTGGTCGTCAATTGTCTTTTCGGGTTGAGCTAATGCCTAATAAGGCAGCGTCACGAAAAGTTCACGGTCCTGTTCTTCTTCCAGTTCTGTTTTATACAACAGAGCCCATTGTTTGGCTGAATTTCCCCTGAAAAACACACAGTGACAGAGAGGTTTCTCTGTCGGCAGAATGAATAGAGCATCAGGTATTAAGAGGTTTGATTGATGTTGCGCTGCTTGCATTTCGGGGAATTTGAATAAATTGCATCTTAAAATTGGTCATAAAAATGGCCACAGGGAAAATATAGTACAATGTAATGCCATTAATGTCATTGAATCTAATGTTATCCAATCTAAAATAACCAAATGTAATCCAATCTAATAAAAAACATATAATTGTAATTTATTTATAATATTTGATAATAATATATATAAGAAAAAAATTGAAAAAAAATGGTGCTCATAGAGTTTTTCCACAGTTTGATGTTATTTTTAAAAATATATTTTCTAAATGTATTCTGTAACAAACAGCCCCGCTGATATTTTTTCGGCCTACATATTGAGGCAAAAACTTTGCTCTGACTTTGAAATGATTTTATTGCATTGAAATGTGGTCCATAGTATATATTGCTGCTTAATGTGTATTTACAGATATATTCAAGGCACAGAAATATTTGTCACAACTTGGTAATAAATATCATGAATCCATCACTAACAGATTCCTTTTTTTCCACTATATTCATCCTATTCATACAGTTAATCAGTGAATATTTGTTTACAGTTGGATTGCAAAGGCATATATCCAAAATCTGCGATGATAATGCTTAAACTGGACATGTTCAGTGCATGTTGCTCCAATGAATGCTTGCAAAATGTTTCAGTTAATTAGGTCACGGTCTAGCTGAGGCAACGGCCAAGTTTCTAAACATTCATCATTTTCTGTTTTCTTCTCATTAAAATTCATGATTGTTGATGTTATAAAAATCCATTTGTCTGATCCATACATTTATATAGTCATAGGAATGATGCCAGTAAAGTTTTTTTTCTTCTGACTGCTATAATCTGGTCCTGACACTAAGACCTGGACCTTATTGTATTTTTACTATGTTAATACTATGTTATTTCTATGTTATTACTACGCTATAAATTTGGTGTCGTCTGCCCATATCTTTATTGATCATTTGGTATTTGAGTACAGGAAGCTGAAGCACTTGGCAATTGTCTCACCATTTTATTTGCGGGCCCTGGAAGAAAACCCCCCAAAAAGTCAGCACTCCCATTCTGAGAAGCCTTAGAAATGAGCGTTTATATGGCAATGAGATGAGTTGTATGCATTTTGCTAATCGCTAAATTGGGAATCTTGCACATTAGCCTTGAGGCTTGGACTCCAGTATAAGGATGTTTCGGTTAACATTTTTATTCCAGCATCAGACATTCTGCTCAAAAATTATCCTAAAAGGAATCAATCACGGTCTCACCCTTGTAACGCAGGTGGATACGCAGCTGTGATCCGAATCAAGTGTTTCCTCATGTCCATTTATGCTCAATTATCGTAATTTCTGCTTTTTTTGTTGTGTCTGTGACAGGTAAGAGATGCACAGTCCAATCAAAAGTTTCGGAGCACTTTGAACGCCGCATTTAGGGACTAAAAAAACTTTTAAATGGCTTTGAAGCTCCACTATGGAAATGTGCACACAAGTTGAATTTCAATGAGGTATTTTTACCTGTATGTTTGTCCCCACTTTAGGATGCCATTGATGCTTTTATTCAGTGTTGTTATAAGAATATTTTGACAGAGATATTTTCAAACACTTGTTCAGCATCTGAATTTATCGATCCTGTCTGATAAGAGCAGGTACCGAAGGAAATGAAAAAAGATTATACTGTAAAAAAGAAGAAAAAGTCCATGCACATTCACATCCAATAATTATGCTGTTTTCAATACTACTATGGAGTGGGGTTTTTTGGGCTACAGTCTGAAAGAGGGAATCCTTCATGTCTATAACTGCATCCTTCAGCATGACAGTTAATGCAGTGCAGAGCAAGAGATGAGGGCTTTACAGACACAGACAGACCATAATAATAAGGAAAATAGGTTGAAAAGTGGATTTATGTACTAGATAGATAGATAGATAGATAGATAGATAGATAGATAGATAGATGGATTCAACTGTGTTATCAAATTTGGGTTTATTTGTGTGAAGGTGAGAATAATCCCACACTAGTTCTACCAATTCACAGAATCTAAACATATGCAGAATAATATGGTTTAAGCTGCATAGTGTTTGGATTCGCTTGGTTTCAAAATCTCTGTGTTTAGTGGTGTTCACTTAAACATTACCGTTGGAAAAGGGCTTGAGCAAGTCTGTTTGTTGTTATTATATACCATGCATTATAGATTTTCGTATTTCTGCTCTTCAGTCCCACTACAGTTTGCACTCATTTTGGGGGTTTACCATGACACCTTTCTTTAAGTGTGAGGGTAGGTTAGGAGTGTCAGAACTCATTAATACATTTAAACATTTTTCCGGTCGTTTGATAACCGTAGTGATATTTCAAATTACATATTTTCCATTTACTATAGTTGGATGGCGTGAGGACTTTTGTAGTTGTTGTATTTTTTACCTATCATCTGCTGCGTTGTTTTTCAGTAAAGTAATACTTTAATGGGATGCAATAATATTACAGTGTTAATATATGATATTACAGTGTTGCATCTGTTTCCGTGTTTCAAATGAATGTGAAGTGACTCTTTTTTTCTGACAGACATCTAAACTTATGACAACAGGCGAAAGATATTTATTTCTATTTCAGTCCATTACCGTTACAGACCCTGCCTACAGTTCCTAAAATACCTGCTCTTCGCGTTGCATTTAGATGGATATTGGGATTTGGAGTTTAAGTGCAGCTGGAAACTTAAATCCTTGTTTAACTTCGAGGTAAATGAGAAAAGAACCTTATCTCAGGTTACCCATGGAAGATTGAATATATCTTGTTTGTCACTAGTTATGCTGTTTTACTGTGTATGGTCTATATACATCTATGTACCATAATCACTAACTTGACTATTCACAATTTACATAACTATGTTATAAATACCAAGATCCAAAAAAAACTGTTTTAATAATTATAATATATATAATAATAATTTGTATATATTTTTTATTGTCCATATCCACTCTGCTTATAAATCCTGTACACATACAGTATTTATACAGTATATAAAGCACTTAAAAATACTTAAAATTTACAAATAAACCTCTGTCGACTATTCGCAGTGCAAAAGTCACGGAGTGAAAGCGTACCACTGAACATCTTAGACAATTTAGAAGTTCACTAGTTAACTAGTCGCGCATTCACTAGTAAGCATTTTGTCCAACTAGTTGGCATAAACATTTTGATATCAAATACAAGCATTTAACATGTTAAATAAACTAGTACTACTGGCCACTAGTAATAAAACAATACTAGTGGGAAAGAAACACAACTAGTTCTAGGAAAGGTGAAACTATTTCAAAAAATAGACAAGTTGGGTGAAAATCCTGACATGTTATGAGTCAAATCAAACTAGTTGAGAAAATTCCCTGAACTAGTTAACTAGTAAAGAAAATAAATAGGTCCACTAGTTAACTAGTAAACTTTTTTTGTGGTCCGACTGCTCAGCCCGTACGGTGCAGTGATCAGCCACTAGTGAACTAGTTGCCAATGTACACAGCTGAACATGTGTGTAAATGCGAGTAGTTAACTAGTGACACCATGTAGTTCACTAGTTAACTACTTTGACAATATGTCCTTAATCGTTAACTAGCTGCAGCAAAAAACTGTAACTACTTAACTAGTTAAGTTGTACGATCAAAAATGGATGTAACATATTATTGGCGTAACTAGTTAACTAGTGCTGCTTCAATGGCGACAGGTTTGGTTGCAAAGACAGCTAGTTGTGGTTTTGGCTTAACTAGTAAGATCATTGTTCCACTATCTATCTATCTATCTATCTATCTATCTATCTATCTATCTATCTATCTATCTATCTATCTATCTATCTATCTATCTATCTATCTATCTATCTATCTATCTATCTATCTATCTATCTATCTATCTATCTATCTATCTATCTATCTATCCCTCCATCTATCCCTCCATCTACCCATCCATCCCACTGTATTCCCTGTAGCACCATCTCTCCCAGTCTTCTCACCACTACATTGCACTGCACCATAACAGCCCTAATGACCCTCCTGTTTGTTGGTTTTGTGTCGTTTTGTTCCAGTGCTTCTCTTTCTCCATAAAGATGTCGTCTCCATGGCCCTGAGGATGCTTGATGTCATCTTGTCTGCCAGACCATAATAATGCTACCTGCTTTTCTCCACAACGCTGCCCCCTCTTGAAACGCTCGACTGAAACCGTTGTGGAAACGTGTGCTTAAAATGTTGCTGATGGGTGGATTCCTCGCTCTCTCTCTCTCTCTCTCTCTCTCTCTCTCTCTCTCTCTCCCCCAGCATTCCTCCAGAGTCACTCAGTTGATTCATGTAAAAGAAAGAAAGAAAGAAAGAAAGAGTTCCTGAAGTGTCTACCACGGACCAAACTGTCCGTCAAATGTAATATCCACAAAGCGATGGCACTTCGTACTTTAAATACTTTTATTTAAAATACTTTTATTTTGAATGCTTTTATTTAAAGTGTGAAGTGCCATCGCTTTATGTACGTATGTGTGTTTTTGAATTCACAATTAATATGATTGTCTTTAACTAAAATCACCCAAGTTGTATTTTGTCTGTTTATAGTTGTGTATTAGCCACAAACCCATTACTTTTATACATGCAGAAATCCTAATGAAAAAAATAGACTTAAGTGTGTTATCTGAAAATATACTTAGTTTGTTCAGCCATTTTTATGGATTTCCAATCAATATACTGGAGTTGCATTGAAGTGAGACAACTTCAGTTGTGCAAAGTGTGTTGGAATTTGTACTTACAAAGGTGCTTAAATATATGAAAAATATATTTTTCATCTCATCTGTGTTTCATTTGGTTACCTTTGGCTCCCAAAATAACACACTTTTAACACTTTGTAGGACAACTTTTTTTTTTTTTATAAATAAATACTAGGTTTTATGATACATCTGTTCATTTAGAATTGTATGTTGAATTGGTTATCATTACAGTATAAAATATGCATCTGTATAAAAAATAGATATGATTATTTTCTGTTGGATTGATCAACTGTTGCTGTACATATTAGTGACATCTATTATAGGTTGATTTGATATGATTATCCTTTTATTTGCACGGAGCACAATTTATTAATTGTAACCAGTTTATGAAATTTCAAACAGCAAATAAAAAAACCCTTTTGTCTAAACAAAGATGAACTTTAGCTCTAAAAACAGCTTTGGTCTGCATACCACATCACAAACATTTGCATCGGAAATAATTTTGAATAACTATTTTGAGGAAATGATCACAATAATTATGACATTAGGAGGAAGCCTGTTGACCACCATCATCAAGGTTTAACATCAGGAAAAATCTCAATGCATTATGATGCATGTTGGGTTTGGAGCAATGGCGATAGGCTGCATGCCAACTGTGTTAGAGATGAAGGGATATTAACATCTAGTCCTACATAGCAGATCTGATGTCTTGATGCTAACCCACTATCTTCTCCCCTCCCCCCTCCCCTCTCTTGCTCGGAGAGGGGGGTGGGGGGCCTGATGTGGACCACGTCCCTGGAGGAGTCTGCCTGCGGGGCTCCGCACCAGCAAATAGACTATACAATATAGAAATACAATAACTTATGATTTGTCATTATTTTTTTATTAATGTTGCCCACTCAGCATCCCCTGCAGCCTCGTCACCCTGGGAGGGGGACTCCTCCCTGTGGCCACTTCTCAAGGGTTTTCTGGGCGTTTTTTCCTGGCCCGGATGAGGGTTCAGACTAGGGGGAGGCCGACGATTGACCCGTTGAAGCATCTCAAAAGTGAAGATATTTAAGTGATAGATCTTAAAACATAAAGACATAAATATTAGATCTCACTATTTTAAATGCAGCTTTATTCAGACTCATTTTGGACGCGTAACCCTTTATCCATCCACTGGGTTTAGTGGTTATCAGCTGAAAAGCGCTGCTTCAAGTTCATTCATTCATTCAACCTTTATTTATTCACGAAAATCAGTAAGGGGATGCTCTCATTTACAGGAAGAGAGTACATCAGAATAAATAGTGCACCTGAATAAATGGTTAAATACGTACAAAACAAAACAACCAATGAAAGAACAAATACAGACAGCAACAGCAACAGAACACAGCCACTGTAATAAACGTAAAAAACAACTGTAACAAACATACAATTTGTTGTCGTAGCTTGCTGACGAGTGGGTCAATGTGAAATTTAAAAGTAACTTTTTGATCCAGCCAGATACCAAGATATTTATACTCAGAGACCCTATCGGTATTGTGTACATTCACATTGGTAACATGCAAACTGTTGTCCACAATATCTATAGATCTGGAAAACAGCATAGATTTAGTCTTGTTAAAATTCAGGACTAATTTCAAATTAAAAACTGCGTCTTGCAATTCGTCAAAGGCTTCTAGGATTTCAGTTGCTGAGTGCGCAGCATCAGCAAAGCAATACAGAACTGTATCGTCCGCTTAAAGATGGGCATTGCAATTTGTTCTGAAGGATGTAATACTGTTGATAGAAATTGTGAACAAAATGGGACCCAATATTGAACCCTGTGGATCCCCTTTTGACAGCGCTGAAAACACCGAATGGTCATTTCCTATTATCACACATTGCAGTCTATGAGACAGGTTGTCCGGAAACCATTTACAGAATTTAGAGTCAAAGCCAATATCACAAAGCCTCTTTAGGAGCGTAGCATGGTCAACAATCAAATCCATGTCAAATGCTGTCAATAGATCGACAAAGAGGGCAGCACAATATTTCCCTTTGTCAACAGCAGAAACAGTATCATTCATAACCAAGGTGACAGTGACAGTTTCTACGTTAAGCTCTGAAACCAGATTGGTGTGGACTTTACACAGAGTTTCTTGAGAGGAATGATTTGAGCTGATTATTAACTAATGACTCCAGGATTTTAGCGAAGAAAGGACAGTTTGGAAATTGGCCGATAGTTATTAAGGTCCTTTTCATCACCACCCTTATGCAGTGGGACTACGTGTGCAGATTTCCAAACCTGAGTGAGTCGGGGGTTGCAAGGTATGCACTGCTACGGTTCGTGTCCGAACATTACCGCCAACAGAACTCAGCAGACTGGACTGGCAACCCTAAAGCACCAGCGCTCTGAGTATCAAAATCAGCTTTATTATCTTGTAGTGTGTACCCCGCCTTAGACATTCAAAACTCATTTTCATATTTTTTTTATTTGAACTTGTCATAAAAACGCAAGATGTATCACTTAAATAGCTCCGCCTTTGAAATGCCTTTGGAGTCGAATTACCTAATTTGACAGGAACAAGGCTGGCTGCTTCCCTCTGCAGCCATGCATTGAGCTAACACAGTTAGCATGCAGACCGTCATCCTTGTGTGTCTGGACACACAAGGATGATATTGGTATTGACCTTCCCGTATGAATCCAGGTAAGACAGACAAAATATGAATTCCCCAGTAAACTGGAGTATCAGTTTGATACTAAGGCTCATGTCCTCACTGCCCTTCTATAGTTCTGCAATTGACTTTAGGACAAAAACAACACACACAAAAAAAAAACAACAGAAGGTCAACATTTCTGGAGATACTGGGGATAGAAAGGCATTCAAGCCAAAATGTACGTCCAAGGTAAACGCCTTACACCACCTCACAGGGAAACAAACCTACACGTGTAGCTAAATAATCACTCAAAAGGGTGGTATCATAGAGAAACGTCAAAACGCCATGCCACTTTACCGCACATATCTGTATTAACATAATAGTCTATTCCTTTTAATTCTATATTGTATTCCTACTTTGTATATCACCCTTTTATTTTACTCTCATTTACTTATTGAATTGCGTTTTTGGAATCAGTTAGTTAGTTTAGTTAGTTAATTAGTTAGCTATTATGCCAGTTAGTACTTATTGTGCATAATCTCCGGGTTCGTTGTAATGTGTATATGTATGTATGTGACAAATAAACATCTTGAATCTTTAATCTTGAAATGTGATGTTCAAGTCAAGAAATAATTAGCATTATCTTGACCACCACCAGCTATTATTTTCATTCTTATACTTACCGTCAGATTACCTTTACCTTGTCAGGGATCTATAGTACGTCATGAATTTCATTAAGTTCATCACATTCCAAATGTGTTGGTGTTTGTGGTTATGACTAAACTGATTATGGAGTTAAATAGTCAGCGCAAAAGTAACATCTATGTTGCCTCACCCGGGCACTCAATGCAATTAAGACAGGGTATCAAGAGCTGATATGTGTAATGTGCTGCATCGTAATGTGCAAACTGTATACTGTATGTTGCGAGCGGAAAGGGTGTATCGTGGTTGTATCTCCTCGACTTGAAAATGGTTTGAATATTGTTTTCATGTGTAAATAGTATGTGTACACTTGAGTCTATTTTTGGTTGTTGTAACGCTTGTTGCGTCGTTGTCACCCCTCGTATAGCAGTAGATATGCATTTATATACTTCCATCCAGGGCTTCAAACCAGTCATTTGTATTGGTCTGCCATCACAGGGCTAGTGGTTTTCACTGTGCTTTAAACGCGCTTCTCTCAAATAAGCATCCTAGGGAGACGCAATGTACAACGGAGGCTTCGCTTTCCTTAGCTATTAATAGCTGCTCTATTTCATCCTCATCTTCAGACGAGGCGGAAGGCAGGCGCGCTGCTGCGTTGTCTGCTCTGCTGGACAGGTTTTGGGTGGCCTCCCAATCCCAAGTATGGGAAAGGTGTATTTTAGCCGTTTCAGCTTGATCTTCTGTCAAAAATAATCTGTACCTTGGGCCAACAAGTAAAGCAGCCACGAATGCATCGTTTTGAAAAATGTTTGCTGACGTCCTTTGACGAACTGGACCAATCGTTTGCAAAGGTTCTGTCAATTTTGTCAGTATCTAACACACGCCGCAGCCGTAAAAATCACCTGATGTTTGCCAGTTTCAGTGCACAGACTAGACTTGAAATGTCCTGCCATTCTGATTCACTGAAGTGCAACTCGTTAATTGTTGGTGACATGTCATCGCAAAAGCTTCTGAGCTCGCAAAGCCGTTCGAGCACGTCATTCGTGGCCCTTTTTTTGTAACGCGCCTTGCTTTTGAGATTATGTTTGACAACCGTTTCACTTTCAATGCCTCGTCCGTGGCTAATTGTAAAGTATATGCCAAACAACGCAACACATGTGCTTGAACAACGGCGTCAATTTCAGCAATAGGTTCCTTCTTGTCGTCACGCACTCCAGTGTCCGCCTCGCTCATCTCCGTGCCGTCGTCACTGCTCATCCTATCCACTTGCATCCTATCCACACTTAGTATACCGGTTTTAAGCTGACATTATACCCATTCAACACTTACGTTCGACAGATGACACTGTATGTAAGCGGCCGTATGTCTTTTTGTAAGTTCCCTCACAGTCAAGGTTTTCAACACAATGCACTCTCCATCGACGTATTGCACATTGACGTCTCGGACAGAGCAGCCTCTGCACGCAGCGCTGTCAATTTTCAGCATAAGAAGTCTTCCACTTAGTCCATCCGTGAGCTTTTGGTCTGTAGCTCTTAGGCAACATTTGACACCTTCTCGCGTGTGTTGGCCGAATTGACTGTAAAACCATTTCCAATGGCTTGTTATCATGGGTCATGGGTCATGGGTTAGCTTTTTGAAGCCAGAGTCCTCCATTAATGAAAACGGTCCGCCATTAACAGTCACAAGCTCCATGCAAGCATCTACTAACGTGTCAGGTGTGAAGGGCACTTGGACGACTTTGGGCTTTTTAAACAACAACGGCGTCCAAAGTTGTTTGCGCTGAATCAGCTGGTCACTTTGGGGCGACATGGGTTGCTGTGTCGTCGAAGACTCCACGTCGTTTTGTTGAATTTGGGTATTCGTGATGCCGTCCCATCTCAACACAAACGTTTCAATGGCAAAACACCACAGTTAACAAGCTTGCTAATAGGCTATGGGGGCACATAACGTTTACTCTAACTGGAGCTTGCTAGCGATTTCCATCATTAGTTCTTTTTACATGGTAGTCAATCTATCAAACATTGATGGAGTTGATGTCCAAGACCAACATTTATAAGGTAAATAGCATAACACGGTTACGTTACTTTCCCCCTATGTCACCACCTGTTGCCGCTAAGTTTAGTCTTGGAGTAGAAAATGTTTAAACTTGTAATAGATAAATAAATAAATGAATGAAAAAAATTACTTCATAAACCGGTTACCATTATTTCAGATAAATGTTTCTGTTCCAGAACATGAAGGAATATTACGTTTCTGGTTTTCGTTTTCGCTCCTTGAACCGGTTCAAAGCTTCAAACACAACCATTGCAACTCAGAAATATGAAATCAACTTAATGCTTTGATCATTGTCCTGGACGTGGCTCGGTTCAGTTTGATCATTTTGGTCTTGGGAGCCACACACACACAACGCACTTGTTTGGCCGATGTCAACAAAATGTATTGTATAGTGTATATCCAACAGCGGTCAGCCAATTTTGAATTATATGCAGTTTAAAGGCTAATATTTTGGTATCTAGGAATGTCATCAGCAGCCGGGAAATGGCAAAATGCTTCATCGTCTAAAAGTCCCTGTAAAGTCAATTCAGAGATTTGTTTCAAAACACATTATACATGTTCGAAAGTAATTGCTGGAAACATGTGAAAAGACTGTGAACGATGTAGCACTGAATTGTGGAGTCAGGCCGTTAAACTTTTTTTGTGGTTTGTGGTTTTTGGGGTTTTTGGGTGGGACGAAATCAAGGCTGGAGGACGCACGACGGCTCTACCTTAATGGCCCCTCCCCTAACACTATATAAAGAGAGGTGCACCAGTCCAGGTCAGAATCGGGGCATCAGTGGTGAAAAAAGTTAAGCTCACAATTTTAACCTGTTTTATCCCGGTTTTAACAGGGATGAAACGCTGTTTTGGGAATAAACACCCGGAGTAAAAGGGGTAAGGAGTAAAATACCCTGAACTCATGTCATTGACACCCAGAACCGTCGCCTTGGTTTGACCGCACAGGGTTTAGTCTCGTTAGCATTAGCTGCATGCTAGCAGGCCGCGGAGCTCCAACTTGGCCTGTGGAGGAGCCAGCACGGGGCGCTTTGAGATGAATAACGAGAGACACAGCAGAAAATTTAAACATGGATGTAACTCTAATGTAAAAATTCACACATCACCCATTAACACATCTTTCTCATCAACAATGGTGCAGTTGTTTGTTCCTCTTTTAGAGAAAATATACCATCCAGTTTCAATTAATACTGTCACGATAGTGCATTCGACAGACCACAACGGTGCCACGTCAGCGGCAGCCATCTTGGCAAGGTGCCTCAACGATGCTCCTCTGTATCATCGCGGTATCAAAGCCGCCCTATATCCGGTAAGCGGTTGTGATTGGATTGAGCTCAGGTCGGGTGGAAATCTGCTTGAATGGGAGGGTATTCTGCAAATTAAACATGAGCTCACAGATTTGTCCGGTTCCCTGGCAAATTTGGCTGGGTGGTTGATAACAGATTTTTCTGTGGCGTGACAAACTCAGAAGACATATTTATTTTTTTCTTGAGAGGGACTTTAAATGAAAGAGTTCATGTGCAGCCAGTCGGCCATGATCGCAAAATAACTCATCACTCTGAAGGGGTATTTTTGCGATAATGACCTGGCTGCACATTATCCTGCTTACTAAATAAAATAATACATTAGAGAGAAAGAGACGGATATTGATTTGAAAGGATTTTTTACCCAGCATGCCTAGTTAAAGAGCTTTACCCCAAAATGTTTTTCATACAACAATGGGGATAACAAGTAGTGAACAATGCATTCGCCCAAAATAACGTCTCCTGACATAGAACAACACTATTCACTGCTAACATCATATCCGCATTCATCTCTTAAAGCCTTCAATTGTAGCTTCTAAGCATTTGCATGTAGGAGGAGGGATAAGGGGGAAGTGGATACAGGCAGAGAGGAGCGGTTGCCCGTGACGACGGCCATTATTAACCGACAACGGTCATTATTCTGAAAGAATGACGCTGACTGCCGCCCTTGGCCAATCAGAATCGAGTATTCGACCGACAGGGGTAACAACCCGACAATTATTAATTAGAGACACAAAGCAAGTGCACGCAAATGAATGGCACGGAACAAATGTAGTAGCATTTTAATTTATAATTACGTTAGAGACATAACTTCACCGCAAGATTACACACGTAACAAGACGCCACATAACACAACGTTCTAAATCCTCTTTCCCAACGCGACGTCGTGTCAACTGGACGTTTCCGTGAAGCAGATTGTCCCTGCTCAGATCACACGCAGGATGTCAGGGTGCGATGCATCTGATTGAAGTGTGTCTGGAACGCCATGATGATGATGATGATGATGATGATGATGATGATGACAATGGTGATGGTGATGATGATGATGACGATGATGGCGATGGTTTTGGATCCATTATCAGCCTCAAAGCCCCAGGATCCATTTGCAGTGCTGGCATCTCAAGCACCCGGTGTTCATCTTGTGAAGAAGGTGAGACAATCCATTTAGCGAGAGGCATAAACACTCAACTCTCGGAGCCCGATTGCCGCCGCCGCCGCCACCGCCACCGTCGCCGCAGCCGCCGCCGCCGCCGCTCGCCATCCAGCCCAGCCGACTGGAGCGGAAGCTGCTTGTTATACAAGACAATTCAAGTCCTGAGGTGGAGGAGCGTTAAGAGAGAGAGAGAGAAGAAGAGGAAGACAAAGAAGGAGACAAAGGAAAATGAAACCATATGGCAATTTGCATGCAGAGTCAAAAAACACTTTTAATGGTAATGGAAGGGAATTTATTTTGGATTAGGCACGCTTCCAACTGACAAAAATGTGATATTCACTGATTACTAATCGCTGTATATTTGGGTTTTTAGATCAGAGCATAAAAATCTACATTTTCAAGCCTCGTTCGTAACGCGTTCCGCAATAACCTCAGGCCCAAGTGTCTGATGAGGACTTCCTTCCATTTGGAAAAGGAAATGATTTTAGGTAATTTCCTGACCACGGAACGGGGAAAACACGTCGCTCCAATATCAAACCGGAACCGAGAATTGTTCTTTTTTTTAAACCGCCGCGAAAGGGTTCCCAAATGGCACTTCACATGGCGGTCGTTCACACCGCGAACCCGGACGCTGACCCCGGAGCAGATTCCTTTCTGGACGTGGTGTTGTCGGACGGTGTTTTCACGTCTTTTAGGGGATTTCACATTTTTTTATTTTGTCGACCCACCATTATAGGAACAATTATTGCCACCCAAGATTAAGATGGTACATTGCTTTTCACTTTGTACCACACAAATAATTAACATTGCTATTACCGTATTATTCTCATATTCTAAAGGGTCCTGTTGGTATAATCAGTTTGTTTTAAGTACAAGACTCTTGTTTTATAATAATAAAGGAACATCTTTCTGAAGAATTTAACATTTGACATTATTATACCTTAATTGTGTGTTTCCTGCTGTTTGTGTAGGTTTCTTTGGTTGTTGTTTTTTTTTTTTTTTATATAGAGATTGATTTTTGTAGATATTTAAATATACTGTGAAATATACTGAATTTAATGACATTTGATTTGAATTGAATTGATTTGAATACAATTACAATTACCTTCTCCTTTAGCTTCAGTTATGAAATCCAATGGCGTATGTATATATATATATATGTTTATATATATATATATATATATATACTGAGCCACAACAATAAAACCACCCCTACAACAAAACAGCTCTGACTCGTCAAGGCAGATCCTTTAAGTCCTGTAAGTTGTGAGGTGGGGCCCCCATGGATCAGGCTTGTTGTTCCGGCACATCCCACAGATGCTCCATCGCACCCTAGCCCCGGCCATCCACATGATGCAGAAGAAAACGTGATTCATCAGACCAGGCCACCTTCTTCCATTGCTCCATGGTCCAGTTCTGATGCTCACGTGCCCATTGTAGGTGCTTTCCACGATGGACAGGGGTCAGCATGGACACTCTGAGCGGTCTGCGACTACGCAGCCCCATACACAGCAAGCTGCGACGCACTGTGTGTTCTGACACCTTTCCATCATAGCAGCAATTTGTGCTACAGTAGCTCTTCTGTGGGATCGAACCAGACAGGCTAGCCCTTGCTCCCGCCATGCATCAATGAACCCATGATGCCAGTTGTCCGTCCTTGGAACACTTTTGGTAGGTACTAACCACTGCATACCAGGAACACCCCGATACGCAGTCTGCACCCAGTATGCGCCCGGTATGTGGTATGCACCCCAGTAGGGAAGACCTGCCGTTTTGTAGATGCTCTGACTCAGTCGTCTAGCCTTTGCGATTTGGCCCTTCTCAAAGTGGCTCAGATGCCTACGCTTGGCCATTTTTTCTGCTTCCAACACATCAACTTCAAGAACAGACTGTTCACTTGCTGCCGAATATATCCCACCCCTTGACAGGTGCCATTGGAACAATATAAGCAATGTTATTCACTTCACCTGTCAGTGGTTTTAATTGTGTGGATGATAGGCATATAAATATAGATACTGTACAGATATATATACACACACACACACACACACACACACACACACACACACACACACACACACACACACACACACATTATGTTTGTGTGTGTGTGTGTGTGTGTGTGTGTGTGTACTGTATATATAGTATACATATACACACACACACACTGTACATATGTATATATTTGTATGTATATATATATGTCTGTACTGTATATATACCCTTTTATCGGTACATGCATCAGCATTATGAACATTATTGTTTTAAGCCCTTATAAAAAAAGAAAACCAGCCACAGCATTTCTCAAATAATACCTTCATTTTATTCATCCTACTTTTCTTCTTTCAAATCTGTTGTAGTTTTGAATTAAATATCCTAGACAACATTTTTTTGGGCAGGAAGCTCTTTGATGAGTCCCCCTCGTCCTCAGCGCAGAACACTGCTTCCCTATCTTGACTTTTATCAAAGTCAAGTACCTTGACCTTTTTTCTTTCTTCTTCTTCTTCTTTTCCCTTTTTTTTTTTCCTCCAAGCCAAACAGCCAAAAAACAAACCTCAGCTTTATCTGCACCACTTAAAACCCGAAGCCACATGAAGGCCTTCCTGGAACGACTGCACAGTCAGTGACTCGCTCCCGTCTAGTGCATCCTCCCGCTTCTGCTTTGTTTCATTTCGAATCAACCTGAACGCTTTCAAATCAACAATACCATGTGAGAACACGAGGGTCCGTACATGTTTTTGGGGTTTCGAAAAATATCGCTGTCATGGGATTCTTTGAACCTGCCCTGATACTTCAAATTCTGGCTGGTATATAAAAACAAAGCTTCCATTCCATCTCAATTCGGTGCATCGCTTCTTACTGTGGGGATGCATTCATATCTACCTCACCTGAGGAATGGGGTCATGTGTTGTCCTCTCGTGATTTCAGGTGTTGCATATTGGTTCGGCATTTTGGAGCTCGAATCACAGCTTTAGTGGGTGATGAAATAAAATGTATCCCACGCACCTTGTTGCGGATTCAAAATTATATGAGTGTAAGTCACATGTCAAAGTCTGTTCTCAGAACATATACATTTAAAGTATTTTATTAAAAAATGATTTGTCAATGAAGTGTCAATTGTCAGTAAAGGAGAATGGACGTCGACGTCCCCTCCATGAAGGGACATTGATCGAATTTATTCCATTTACAGACGCTGCCTTCATGAGGTACATCATAGCGGTGATGAAAAATTAATAATAAATAAAGAATAATCGATGCTTGGTCATAAAATCCACATCATCAATGATTGATTCTCAAATATTTGTGTGTGAATCATATAATAGAACCAATAGTCATTCCCAAAAATATTGTCAAGAATCAATATCAGATATAGGTCAAAACATGTGTGTAATATTTACGTTTGACTTTGATGCCCTCGATACCGTGTTTGAAAGTAACAAAGTAAAAGTACTTAGTTACTGTACTTAAAAACATTTTTCAAGTATCTGTACAGTACTTACTTAAGTTTGTTCAGTTTCGGAGGCTTTGGACTTTTACTCCATTCCCTTTCAAAGCAAATATCTGTACTTTTTACAGATATTTCGAACATACTGTTGTCACTTTGCTTACTCGCTTTAATTTACAAAATCAGGATTCATATAGATATTTGTATATATTTGTAAATTTGTATGACACCACCTGTAATATTTGATTGTAAATTCTAATCGGGATATGCATGAGCACCTATCCGCAGAAAAGAAGGCCCTGTAATACTTCATGTAGCTTTCTAGGCGAATACGTGATGCACTTATACTTATTGTAATTTTGTATCAGGGCTATTTGTACTTTTATTGAAGTAAAAGTTTTTAGTACTTCTTCCACCACTGCCTAGATGCAGTACTTCCCCAAATCCGACTATCACTAAATTAAGGTGACTTGTAAACATTTTCTGCTATGGAGTGATGCAAAGAGTGCAAAAAAAGAGGCAACAAAGTATAATTGTGTCTGCATGAATTTAATAATGAAGAAGGTGATCTCACAGACACAAGGTGGGATGGAGCGAGCGGGTAGCTCCAGGTTCTCTGGGGCCGAACCCCCAAACGCTGCAACGCCTCAGTGGCTCCACGCTCAAAATCCCCCCACGTGTGTTGTCATGAACTCTAAGCTCGGGATGCGAACAGCGCGGACACACTCTGGACACTCGGCTGCTCCCTCAACCTCTCAACTTTGCGCACGCGCAGACACACGCACTAACACGCACACACACACATAAACACACACGCACGCACACACTGAGGCACCTTAAGGACTCACACACATAAGGACCCATGTGCAGGAATACACATAGACAACATAATGCAAAGGCACCAACACACACACGCGCAGACACACACACACACACACACACAGACACACACACACACACACACACACAGACACACACACACACACACACACACACACAGACGCACAGGGGAATACTACGAACACACACCCAGACAACACATACACTTGGAATATTTAGATGAACACACATAGAAATGGACATATACACAAACGGAAACGTCACGCTCAAAAACAAATACATGCACGCATGCACACACACACACACACACACACACACACACACACACACACACACACACAGAAAGACTCAGCACTTATAGGACACTTTGAGGACATTATGAGGATAATGTGTCCTCATAATCCAAATGTCCTATTACAGCTGGTGTGCATTCTGCTATTTTGTCCTTTTTATGCATATTTTGTATGCACACATACATACACGCACACGCGCACACACACACACACACACACACACACACACACACATGCACGCACGCACACACACACGCACACACATTCTTGTACTGGTATCAAAGTGAGTAAATACATCTGCATGTTCAGTCCTCACAAGTATTGTAAAACAAATACACACACACACACACACGCACGCACGCACGCACGCAGACACACACACACACACACACACACACACAAACACACAACATTCAGATTATGAAGAAGCTAAATGTGTGCTCACATTTCAAATGCCCTATCAATGCTGGAAGGTATTCAGGTGTGTCGTCCTTTTAAACCATATATACACACACGCACACACACACACGTAGACACGTAGACACGCAAACACACACACACAAAAACTCACATTACACTCATTATCATAGCTATTAGAGGGCGGTTAATAAGATAGAGATGGAGTTGTTGCTCTTCTTTCTAATTCCAAACGTTCTGACTCACAGCACAATTAGTCAAAATGAGTAATGTGCACTTTGAGTGTATTAGTAACTGTGGATGCTGAAACATTTGCATTTTGCTTGACTGAGGATGGATGATGCGTCCTCTTTGTGTTGTTCCTACTCCATTTGATGCTGTTTATTCGTGGGGAACGTGTGTTTAAAACAAGCTGAACGCATGCAAATCATCAACTTATTATTTCTTGATGCTCACATCTCTCTCATTGTGCACCGCCTCCACCCACCTGACCTGATGGTGCATCTTGCTGGGATTCTGACTTAACGAGGCCCCCTGCAGGAGCGAACACAGCCACTGGGAACCAGCCAGTGCAGGAAGGAAATGGTTTCGAAGTGCAGTACAAACACAGACTACTTCCTCCATAGAGGGGCAATCTTAATCTTAATGGTAATATTAATCCTAAAAGTGCAAGATGTAAGAGGCTTTTCTACTCTGTATGAATGTAGCAGTGTAATCTGGGTTGTAATTTGTGATCGAATTTTTACCATGTGTATCCATTGTGCTGTTCACCCACTCAATGCATGTGAGTATGGCAGCATTTTATTAGAATTTTATCATTTCAATGTGGAAAGAAATTATATAAAAAAATACATTTACTAGCGACATAAACAACAAACACAATTGCGTTCTCAATTTCGTTTCTTCTGGTCAACATAATTTTAAATAGTCATATCAAGCTTTTTTTTTAAATTAATTATTTTATTTATTATTATTATTATTATTATTATTATTATTATTATTATTATTATTATTATTATTATTATAAGTGATAATCAAGAAACACTATAGACCTACACGTCTGTACCAGGTTTTTATTCGGCGTTTTAATCGGAGGTGCCGTCACTTGTGATTTATAAACGTTGTCTCTTGTCCTATTGCGCCACTCCGCGGATTTATTGCGTCTTTCTCATTTTCTCTATCTCATCTTCGCCTCTGTCGAGTTTGACCTTTATCCTCCCCTGCATTCACCCCTCTTAAAGTGTAGAGAGCAAAATAAAAACAGTGAAAAGGTTTGATTATTGAATTATATTTACTTATTTTATTAAAGATAAAAAATTATATATTGTGAACATGATCCAATAAAAGCATCGTTCATGTTTTTGTTTTATATTACATTTTCAATTATTTAAAATAAAGATGAAAAATTGTGCATTGTAAGACCGATTAAATACATTTATTACAATGTATAATTTTAATCATGATTTTGTTCTGAGTGCACTTATAATACTACCCCAAAAATCCACAGCAAATAATGCCACAGCCCAGGGCCTTGACATAAGAATGACATCAGAGTTTACCGAAAATGAATCAATGAACACCAATGGAAATCGATTTTTGATTTGACTAATTCGATTTTTATTTTTATTTTTATTTTTTTCGATTAGTCGGGCGGTTACTTGTGATTATGTCATTCAAAAATCCAAAGCTAGAACCTCCTCCATCCTGGCGATATTCCGGTTGATATTCCGGTTGATATTCCGGTGATTTTCCGGTGATAATCTGGTGATATTCTGGTGATATTCTGGTGATATTCTGGTGATATTCTGGTGATACTCTGGTGATACTCTGGTGATACTCTGGTGATATTCTGGCTCCATCTGCAGGGACTCGGGCCGCCACCTAGCGCGGTCCTCTGCTGCCACCTAGTGGCCGCCAGGCGCCACGCCACCCAGCACCCCGCATTAAAGCGCCCCCCCCCCCCTCCCTCTCTTTAATATGTGAAAGTGTGTCGGATCTAATCTGGATCTCTTTCCCAGGCAATAAAACCAGATTGCTTCCTTTAAATGAAGGCGCCGCTTATTATGGCTTTGAAATCCTCGTTTATTTTCCAGATGTACACGATAGAAAAAAATGATTCATGTCGAGGTTCAAATGGGCAGGATGACGGAGATCCACGGTGTCCCGAGTGCACATTTCCTGGAGCCTGGCGTCCCAACGCGCTCCCCCCGCGGCGCTCGTTTCGCCTCGCGGGGGGGAACTTGTTCAGCATGACGTGCAGGACGAGCGCGAAAAGGCAACGTTTTGTGAAACATTTTTGAACTTTGAAACCGTTGCCGGGGCGGGATCCTATACGTTTTTGAACGTCAACAATTATAACGTTACAACTACTGCGTATTATTCAAAACAGTGATCTGTTTATGACTTATTTGGCTATTTATAAATACACAAGACGACTGCACCCGAGTGTGGGACGTTAAATTAGTTTTATGGGAAAGCGCATATTATCATTTGACAAATAAATTCCGAGATCGACGCGAATCGAGGCGACTTTCTTTCAAAATATTCTGGCGTCAATTTGAGGAGGGGAAAAAACATCAACAAAAACAAAAAACAAAACGCCGAATAATCTCCACATGATCGTCCATCGATCCTTGTGATTTCGAGCATCCCTCGCCCTCCTTGTGCATTCGTTCGCTTATTTCTACCGTCGTCGGGCAGCGCGGAAAAAAACCCCGATTCAGCCGGTACGAAAACAAACCCCATCGGCAGATAAAAATTAAAAAATTAAAAATTAAAAAAATAAATAAAAAAGAACGAAAGAAAGAAGAAAGTCTCCTCGTTGTCATGGGGGGGGGGGTGTGTTTGGCTGCTTAAATCTGAATTTCCAGAGAATGCCATGTTCATTCGGTCACAAATGCAAATGATGCCACTTCTCCACCCCGACATGTTGCTTATTTTTAGAAGTCCTCCGACCGAGGGGAAACACTAACAGGGAAGAAGCCTGCCTGCGGTTTTGGAATTAGGAAGTCGTTTTTTTGGGGGTTGTTTTTTTTTGTTTTGGTTTTTTTTTTTTTTTTTTAATGTGGGGTTCATCCTTTGAGACAGACAATAATCGCCCTCTCAGTTTTCTCTTTCGGGGGACGGAGGAGGGATGAGAAGCCTGTTTGTCACCACAGCTCCATCAAGGAAGAAGGACTTTCTGTCCGCGGTGAATGGGGGCGCTTCTTCCCGACCAGAATAGATATAGCACTGATTTTTAATTCGTTTTTTCTTTCTTTCAGAGACAACAATGCTTTATTTGAGAGCTGGACACAGTTTTTTTTTTTTTTTTTTTTTTTTTTTTTTTTGGGGGGGGTGGTGGGTGCTGGGGGGCGGGGGGTGGTGTTTTGTAAGAGATCCTTCTTTCCGCCTTGCTCTCCCCCCCCCAGCTGTCCGTATGGGACGCACCGTGCGGAGGAGATAAAGGAGCTGGAAGCACCAGGACACTGTCAGTCTATCCAACACACTCCCTGGCCTTGTGTGTGTGTGTGTGTGTGTGTGTGTGTGTGTGTGTGTGTGTGTGTGTGTGTGTGTGTGTGTGTGTGTGTGTGTGTGTGCGTGTGCGTGTGCGTGTGCGTGCGTGGCGTGCACTGTATTAAGGAGCGAACTGCCGCGTTTAGGGGGACGCGTGAGCGCAAAGGGCCCCAAAAACACACAGAAACCACCCAAACCGTGTTTTTTTTTTTTTTTTTTATTGCCTGGGTTGCATGCGGGCGGCTGCCCCCTATATTATATATGTTTTTCGATATTGAAAAAATATCGAAGTATATATGATAATCGTCCACATTAGTGCAGCCTATTCTTGGGAGACAGTATTTGATTATATATTATATATTATATATATTATATTATTTTAATTTATTTATTTGCACTTTTATTCTGAGGAGGAAACATATTTACCCGCACCAAAGAAAGAAATCCGTTATCGACAGCCTATTTCAATCTAATCGACAATTTTACAAAATAGACTCCTTGTCTCTGATTTAATAATTCCCTTCAACGCCGTTTTTGTGGGTTTTTTTTTTTTTTTTTTTTTGCAGCTGATAAATGAGTTACTTCCCTGTGAGATAAATAACAACCAAACCCATATGTGTTAAAGACCGGTCTGCCCAATATCCTGAATAAATATATCGAGAATAAATCGATCAATCTGGATATTTTTGTCGCAAAAGCAAAAATAAAAAATAAAAAAGGGAGGAAATTGCCCACTTATTTGGGCCTGTGAGGTCACACCATTCGTCACAATATAAATATAGGGGCTTTTCTGTGAAGGACAAATCAAAACCAGTAGCCCCCCCCCCCCCCCCCCGGAGACACAGTTCTGTAAATAATTAGCAAATCTTGGTCAATTTGGCTGTTTGTTCACTGGTGATATGGTCGAATCTCACATCTGTTGAGAGCAAACAAAATGCATAGATTTTCATATTGACCCAAGATGTTGGACCGAGCGCCGCGTGAACCATTTGGGACCAATCTGCCCTTGTTCTGATTTATTTTTAAAATAAACACTTCATAAAAAAAAAAAAAAAGGCCAATCCCAATCCTAGCGCACTATGCTGCCAATTCCACTGTTTATGTCGCTTAAACAACCGCACGACAATTTATTGCTTTAAATTAATTGTAATAAATCCGCATTTCACAGCAGGGCTTAATCGATTTTAATGTTGTTGTTGTTTTGACCACACTCCACGAATGTCTAAACAATATATTTTTTTTTTAACGTAGACAATTAAGAAATAACCACGGATTATGGCGCCATTGCAGGTGGATAGAAACACTTTTTAAACGTCGTCCGGGGAGTGTTTGTAGGGGAATTGGAATTGCATTGGAGTGAAAAGCTGCTTTATCCGAACAAGCCCCCTTCTCCTAAGTGAGTGCATTTTAGTCCCATTTGACAAGTGACTTCAGCCTCTTTATTAGCGAGCTGTCCGAATTCAGGGAAAATCTGAAGGATTAAATTTGGGCCCGAAAGAAAAGATTCAAGTGCGGAGAGATTTAATCCCATCTGTCCTGGTTGCAGCCATTATCACTTTTTATTATTATTATTATTATTATTGTTGTTATTATTGTAACGAAATCTCTGAAAACTATATGGAATCCAACGGGACACGTCAAACAAAGCGGCTTTCTGAAACACATCATTTTTTATTAAAATCCTTATAAAAAAATGGGATGTTTGCCAATTTTACCGACCGACACCGCAACCACTGCCCCTGCCTTACGTTGGAAATATGTATATCTCCAATCGAAACGCTCCCCAAACTATCATGTTTGCAAACACAAAATTATTTACAGAACAAAAACATAAATTCAAATCCAAAAAAAAAAAAAAAAAAAAAGTCTAAAAGTTTGCCAATGTTTATTCATGGCCATAAATATTTTTTCGGTCCATAAAAGAGAAGCAAGAAATTAAAAATTTCTATAATTATTATTATAAAGTGGTTTGCACGTGCTGATAACACACGGAGGACAGGAGAGAGAGAGAGAGAGAGAGGGAGAGAGGGAGAGAGAGAGAGCGAGAGAGAGAGAGAGAGAGAGAGAAAAAAGAAAAAACATTTCTACAACACACAACATACTTTTACAAAAAGAAAAATATTTCACAAGAGCATTGACATTGTTTTAAAATCGAGGGAGAAGGCTGGACCCATGGGTTCTCATAACGAAAACATGTAAACACGGCGCGTAATGGGGTCAAGCTGAGGAAATAAAAGTCTCTTTTTTTTTTTTTTGTAGTTGTTTTTGTCTGTTTGGTTTTGTTTTTTTTTGTTGTTTTTTTTTTACACTCTGGTGGCTTCCCTATCGTGCGCTCTCTCTCTCTCTCTCTCTCTCTCTCTCTGTCAAAAAAAAGGCGGACCCCGCCAGTCTCTTAATTTGGGGTATTTTTTTTTTTTTTTTTTCCTGTGTTTTTTTTTGTTGTTTTTTTTGTTGTTTTTTTCCTCTCTGTTTCGCTCGTTTATTTTCACCAAGTCCACTGTTGCGTCTGCACCAAGTGATGCGCTGCGGGGAACTGGTGCGCGCTGGCGGCGCTGTACTGTGCGTTATAGTGCATGTGCTGCTGCAGCGACTGCGCGCTGTACGCGGAGAAGGGGATCCCGGCCTGAAACGTGGCCGCGAGGTCCTGAGCCTTAAGCGCGTGACACGGCTTCCCGTCCCTGACCAGCACGGGCACGGCCACGCGCCGCGGGGAGGGGAGGTGCGTCACTTCCATACCTTTCTCCGCGCGCGCCCGCTTCATCTTGTAGCGGTGGTTCTGGAACCAGATCTTCACCTGCGTGGGCGTCAGGCGGATCAGGCTGGCCAGGTGCTCGCGCTCCGGCGCCGACAGGTAGCGCTGCTGCCGGAAGCGGCGCTCCAGCTCGTAGGTCTGCGCCTTGGAGAAGAGGACGCGCCGCTTGCGCTTCTTGCCCGCGTCGCTGCCGCCGCTGCTCGACGTCTCCTTGTCGTTGTCCGGGGACTCGTCGGCGGAGGGCTCCGGCGACTTGGCCGAGTCCTGGGAGCCGGCGGACAGACCGTGCACTGCGCAGAGGAGAAACACTGTTCAAGACGCGGGTGGATTACACACTGGGTCGTGTTGTGGGGGAAAGAACAGCACACGCACGCGCGCGCGCACGCACACGTGCACGCACACACACTCAGTAACACGCTGGCAACACACGAACAACACGCGAACAACACACTAATAACACACTAACAACATACTGACGCACACTTACGACACACTTAATAACACGCACTAACACACACCGATCGCACACCATTAACACGCTAAAACAGACGCCGGTGAAGTCGGGTGCTTTTGCTGCATTACTGCGTAATAAAAGCCGGTGGGAGCGGAGTTTGGAGCCCGGGGGTACAACAAGTACCGCACCGCGCTCCCCGAGCCGCGGCGTCCGCGAGGAGCGCGACGCGCCCAAGCGTCTCAAACGTGTTTTGTCTCCGCGCGAGCCCGCGGAGCCAGGGGGCTTCGGCTCCAATTTCGCCCCCCTTCGGCTTCGCGGTCAACGCACGTTATTGAACCCGAAACCCAACGCGGGGACGGTCCACGGTGCCACCGTCCACGGTGCACGCGTTTTGCAGAGCTTTAACGCCCCCCCCCCCCCCCACCCCAACCACCCCCCCGAGACGCTCGGTTGCGAACCGTTATGCAGGCGCGCACCGCGGAGCACCGGGGCAGAAGATCCGTCTGCGGTTGCACTTTAGCTTTTTTTTTTTTTTTTTTTTTAAACAAATCAAACAAACAAAAAAAACAAAACCCAAAACAAAACAAACAAAAAAAAAACCAAACAATCAAACGCAGGAAAGGAACTCAGATGACGGACACGAGGGTTCGATGTAAAGACACTACTTACACGAATACTGAATACTGTCCGTGGTCGCCAGCCATCGCGTGTACGGATTGTCGCTACTGTCATAAAAAGGGTTCTTTAAAGGCAGGTTTTGGACGTTTTCCAGCGGGCTCTGCACCAAAACTCCAGCGGTTTTCGTGGTGGAGGTGGTCTCCGAGCCCTCCGTGTCGTCCTCCGCCCCGGTGATAGATCCTTCTTCATCGTTCGTGTCGGGCAGGTCCAAAATGTCCTTAACAGAAAAGCCCGTCTTTGTGTTGTTGGTCAACGACATATTCTAGGGATAAGGGGGGGAAGAGAGGAGGGGGGGGGGGGAGGGGGAGGAAAGAGATGCAAGAAAGTTGCTGCAACCAACCAGTCTGACAATCCGATGGGGGGGTTTAAAAAAAAAAAAAAAAAAAAAAACCCAAAAAAAGAAGAGGGGAAAAAAAAAAAAAAAGAGAAGAGGAGATAAAATCAGAGGAGCAGGAGAAAAGCGCGTTTTTCTTTTCTTTCCCCTCCTTCTCTGCGTCTTGTTGTTGTTGTTGCTGCTGCCGCCGCCGCTGCCGCTGCTGCCGCCGCCGCCGCCGCCGCTGCTGCGGGAAACAGGAGCTGGGACCCGGAGCCGGTGTCGGTGACCGTCGCCTAAGCCGAGTGGCGGTGGGTGTTTAAGTCCGGAAGGGATGGCCCAAAGTGGCAGGAAGGAGCTGCTACGCGCGTGTCGTGGACTCTGCTGCGGGGAAATAAGCCATTACCGGGCCGATCCGCGCATATAAGCTTTGGTGTGAGCACATGAACCTGCAGTGGAAAAGCATTAAAAACGCAAAAAGGTTGGCCACGTGTGGGCGGGTCTTGGGAGTCAAGTGGATGAAGACAGTGTTTGCAGATGTGAAATTGTGGGTTTTGGGGGGGTAGGATCCGAGCCTCTACCATTGGTGCTTCAGAGCATGATGAGTGGTATAACGTGTCAATTAATTACAAAGATGGGGAGGTCCTTTTTTTACACCCTATTTACATACAAAGAACCTCCAAGTAGCTCCGTACTCACACTACTACTTAAAAGCCCGTTTGGACAAATTGCTCCCGCACAAGCTACTTGTTTTTTGTTTTTTTTATTATATGTATTTAGATTTTTCGGGGGGCGGACAATAAGTTTGAAACCAAATGTCTTGTATGGGCGTTCTTTTTTTTTCTTTTTTTTTTTTGTAGTTGTTTTCTTTTTTTAAGAGGAGGTATTGTTCAAATATTCGAGGCTAATTTATGTAAACCTTTTGTGTCAATATTTTTGCCAGGGCTTAATGACAAGGGCGTGTATTGAAACTGAAGCGGTATCATGTTTGTCCTAAAACGCTGAACAAGCAGGCCCGCATCCCCATGACGCTGCGGCTGGTGGCAGCACAATAACACCAGTGGGCTGACATTAATACTAATATTATTTATCGATCGATATCGGCTGGCACGGTCGGAAGAATTCCGTTCAGCCTTTGTTTTTGATTAATTGTAATTATATTTTATGAAGCGAGCCTGTTTCTTATATTACGGCTGTTTTTCCTTTTTGGCCATTTTCATGTTACGTGCTGCTACTTTGCAAATAGGTATTGAAATAGTCATAATTAAAAAAAAAAAATAATAATAATAATAGATTAATAAACATATCAAATTAATTATTATAATAATAATAATACTATTTATTTACTTATATGTTTAATGTATGTTTACTCCCAACTTTTAGTTTATGGGGCCTATTAAATACTTACATAAATTCCAATGATGAATAGTCGTCGTTGTTTTACTTTTTTTAAATGTATTGCTAAAAATCCATTTTAATATTCTTTTCCTATGGCTGCAATTTGTTTTCAGGGATAGACAGCTCAGTTCAAAGTGCTTAATCTGAGGGTTTTCCACGCACAGCCGGCTCTTGTTGGTTTACTTTATTTCCTCGCTCCCTTCCAAACTTTCCCTCCCTGGTGCTCCCTCTGCCTCCTATCTGCTATGTGATGTGGGTGACAATGTTTCGGGCTTTTTTTCTTTCTCAGTCGGTCCCCTGCGCATCCTGGGTGGTCGGACCCAGGCAAACACAAATACAAACCGATTGCTAAGCTGCGGACAATGGGGGAAATGTAGACAAATGTCCGGCTCCTGTTGGAAGCCTTTGTCCCGGCGCAGTTTTTGCATTTATTTCAGGGGCGAAATAATGGATGATTGACGCTGCGGCACAATGCTTTCTAACTGTTTGGAATAAATCTGAGGTTGTTCCTAGTTGTCATGGCATTCAACCGCTTTCAATGGACTATCTCTTCATTCAATCCTGGATCCTTCCACAATATTAAGAAAAAGGTCCTTCATCCCAGCACGCACGCGCGCGCGCACACGCACACACACACACACACACACACACACACACGCGTGCGCACACACACTCACACACAAGCATAAAGCTCTGCCTCCTCCTAAATAAAGTCTCACTTAGCGTGTGTTTTCATATGTATTTTGAAATTCTTATAGTTTTTCATTCTCAACTCGGGCCACACGGTGAATGTGCATTTGATGTTCGATCATGATTATTATTATTATGGTTATTATGATCATAGTATTATCATTATATTAATATTAAATATAATATAACTACGATTCCTTGTTTTGAAATATAATATCACGATAATAATAATATTAACAATAATAACAATAAGAATGATAATAACAGCAATAATAATAATAATAATAATAATAATAATAATAATAATAATAATAATAATAATAACAACAACAAAAATTATGTTCTTACAGTAATAATTATATTCGAAATACTTTAAAACTCGAAATACTTCCTGCATCACCTGAGTATCATGGCCCAAACAGTCACCTGACCTGACCGATAGGCCCAATGTAAATATTACACCACGCAACGGTGCAATACTGGGAACAATAAAACTCCAAATCTCAGCCGGTGCCACTGAGCCGAGCGCACTGTAAACAAGGATGGAGGCTACTCACTGACCCGGTCCAACCAAGTGATGCCGCACGTTCAGACCCTCCGTGGATCCCCTCTGCGCTGCACAAGCCCACGGAGGACCTATCGCGTCCCATTGGTGAGCGATCCCGGCGACTCATTTGAATTAACCCGAAAAAAATTGACACTGCCACGGTCTGTTTGCCGCCAAACACCGTGGTTGTGCCGAGACGGAGGCTCAGCACCCCGTGTCATTCATTTCAGACACGCTCGTCATGGGTGGCACCGACACGGGATGACGGGAGAGACGGGGGGGAGAAGGAGGGAAGAACGCGCACACACGCACTCCCCACGCTGGGTGGCCGTGCATGGGCGCGCACCAGCCGCGCGGAGACAGTGGCCGCTCGTTGGGGATGTATTTGATCAAGTGAAGCGAGGGTTTCGCCAAGAAGAGGTAAATGTGCACAGGCTAAGTGGCCGTACTCCACTTGGAGAGCTATCTCTGCAGTGTTTACCTGTTTACTTTCACAGGTAGTTCAAACAGGACGCTGCCTTTTCACTCCCACGGTGCACGTACCCACTTCAGCACGTCACGAGGGTCATAAGTAAAGCGCTTTTTATGAAATATTTTTTTATGTTAAATACACTTATATTATTATTTTGTCTATATTCATATTTTATATTATTATTATTATTATTATTATTATTATTATTATTATTATTATTATTATTATTATGATTATATCTTGTCATAATAAAGTAGTCTAATATTCATTATAAACCGTCTTCTTGTTTCATTTTAAAAATGAAGTAAAAAAAAAAAATTCTTAAATTCCACCAAAAATACCTCACACAAAGTTTCATTGAGTGGAGTAACTCAGGTTGCACTTTACCAAAAAAGGGATGGATGGACACATTTGCTTTTCCCTTTTAGGAATGGCCTGGGCATTATCCGCCTTGCAGCGAGCGAGCACAGGCGTGGTTTAACGGCGTGCGCGTGTGTGTGTGTGTGTGTGCGTGTGTGTGTGTGCGTGTGTGTGCGTGCGTGTGTGCGTTTGCGGGTGCGTGCCTGTGGGTGTGTGTGTATGTGTATGTGCGGCGATAAAGGGAGAAGGGTTAGGCCTATACTTTGCAGCTCAAGGCTACAGACACATCACTGCAAAGACAATTCAGACTCTTGGAGGTTGAGGGTTTTGATTTTAGTTGAGTTTTTTTTTTTTTTAAACCACTTAATCACCCATGAACAGCATTTTCACCACGGATTTCGGTTTGGTTCTTTGTATTTCTTTGTATTATTATTTTTTTTTTTGCGGCCTACACAATTCTCCCCGCCTCGCATTGGTATTATTAGTGTTATTGCAAATGTCATTTCCTTTAATTTGGTGATGCTGCAAAGTGACCCAGCGTCTTTTAGCGTCCTTTAGCGCCGTAGAGCCGGTGTTTTCCGGTGTTTTTTTTTTTCTTTTTTTTAACACGATTTCCAAGGCACATAATCATAAAGAAATTAATTTCCCCAATGCAACAGACCTCCGACGAATTGAATGCCCCCCCTAAAAAAAGGCTTCGTTGGCACAATTGTTCCCAAATAAGTGAAAGAAAGACCCTTTATACCCATGATTAAATAAATCTGTGAATCGAATGCATTTGGGGATGGCCTGGGGGGGGGGGTGAGGGTGGGGCGGTCCTATAATACTAATAATAATAATAATCGTAATAATAATAACGTTGATCATTGCTTCTTTAATCTCTGAGTTCCAGCATGTTCCAGGGCCTCGGGCAGGTAGTTAGTGTTTGATAAAGGTAACCCTGTCTGCCCGGGGCTGTCCATGATGAATGTATGGTGTAACAATGATTAAAAGCCTATATATAATAATATGCAGGTAAACCGGGCCCGGATTATTTATGGGACTAAGCCATGGCTCAGGGAGACTGGCTGCGGGGCACAAATCATTTTGGGTTGCCAGAAATCGGGGGGCACCTTTTTTCCGCCTGCACCCCCCCCCCCAAAAAAAACCCCCTCATTCTTTATTCCCTTCCTCTCCTCTAATGATTAAACGTGTCATGAGGAGATTAGCGGCGTGGCCGTGGCCCGGGGAGATGGCTTCATTTGTTAAAGCCACCGGTTTTATTTGTGGCGGCGAATTTCACGCCGCCCGCACCGTGCCACGGTTTAATCGTTTTCCGTGTGAGACGAATTGGTGAAAAGGTTTTTTTTTATTATTTTTTTATTATTTTTTAAACACTTGTAAGGGGGCTTCGGTGGCCGTTCCGGCATCGCGGTGACACTGCGTGGGCGTGGAGAGGGTTGGGTTGGTTTTCTCAGACCTCTCTAGGAAAGAAAACTAACAAAATAATGCATAGAAAATACAAATAATGAAAAATGAATGAAATGTATGTATAATATACATGTGTGTATAATATGTATGTATAATATACATTTATATATATATATAGTTGTATATATACTATATATATGTAAGAATTTGTAAGAATTTGTATATATATATATATATATATATAGTTGTATATATATACTATATATATATATATATTTATATATATATATTTATATATATATATTTATATATATATATATATATATATATATATTTGTTTATATTTATTTATTTATTTGATACATTTATTTATATAGTGTAGAAATAGAAATATATAAACCTAAGAGTATATATATAATCATATACTCATATAATTAGTCTTATTGGCGCTATGACACCACCAGCTGTTGACATCTGTAGAGCTCTAGCGGACTCTGCTGGATAAATGCAGAAACAACAGGAGGCGTCCAACTAAAAGACTCGTTTTCCTATCTATATTTCTATGTTTAAAGTTTGCCCATGAGACCGCAACGTGCCTGTATAACGCCTGCTCATGGCAGAGGAAGCGCTGTTGATTTTTCTCATATATGATTTTTGTTTTGTTAACAAAAATAAAATAAAATGGCCATAAAAAGCGACTCGCGCTCAGAGACGCGCACGTTATTCCCGTCGCTACCCGCGGAGAAGCGACACTGTCGTGACATTTGGAGCCCATCTAACTGTCGTGCGATAATCTGAAGTAATTTTGAAGTATTGCGCTGGTGGTCAAATTGGGTCTACCCATCCAGACAAAATCCCAGAGGTTTAACTTTGTTATTGGTACTTGTGGAAAAAGTCCGTTGACCATTTCTAGCATATAGCCAATGTGTTTTTTTGACGCCTCTGAGAATCTGCGCTTTCATTCCAATAATTAAATTTGACCTCAAAATCCAAATAATGCAAAACGAAATCAAACAAACAAACAAACAAATAAATAAATTAATAGATAGATAGATAGATAGATAGATAGATAGATAGATAGATAGATAGATAGATAGATAGATAGATAGATAGATAGATAGATAGATAGATAGATAGATAGATAGATAGATAGATAGATAGATAAATAAATAATCTGGCATTTGTAGTGTTGGTCCACTGTGTGTGATCCAATTGCAAATTGCGGGTCATTCGGTAATAGGTGATAATAAAACCACAGTACACCACAAACCAACTGTTATGAAAAAAATATATACAGAACATATTTTACAATACATTTGACACAAGCATGTACGCAGTGCTCTTACCTATGTGCTGTGGAGTGCGTGCAGCCTTAATGAAATATCTCCAAATGGGAGTGAGCAGTGCGTGCACAGATAAGCCTGATGTGCTTTATATAGGCAGAAAGCACCAGCTCCTCTTGTCATATTGTCCAAGTGCGTGTGCATAGCTGGCCAAGTGGCTGAGCGCACTGCCCCACGCACGCTGTTTGTTCTCCCTGCTGTGACGGAGGCAAAATATTGGCCATATGTTCATCGGCAATAAATTGCTCATGAGTGCAAACACGCTTCCTTCTGGACGCTGCTTCCACCCGAAACACAGCTATCTCGTTTTTTCCGTCCTTTTTTAATTTGTATTTTTTTGCTAAATCCAATATTTAAAGGTCTAATATCTGGTATAAATAAATAAATAAATAAACAAACAAACAAACAAACAAACAAACAAATAAATAAATATATATATATATATATATATACACACACACACACACACACACACACACACACACACACACACACACACACACACACACACACACACACACACACACACAATATAAATACATGTATCAATAAAAAAATACAATCAAAATGAATAGAAAATAATAAAACTTGTATAATTTTCAAATATTATATTATTTTTTTATCAAAATGTATATTAAATGCAACTGTGTGTCTTTTGGAAGTTGCTGTTGGTCCTCCACGTTGGCCCTGTTCTCCACACGGACCACACCTCTAATAAATGGCTTGGTAACCAAGAGGCAACGCTGTGCACGGAGCAGATGTGGCATGGTGGCCACGTTTACATTAGATACTCCCCATGCAATGATTGATAACCAAGGACACCAGTCACCCCCGGGGAGGCACACTACCAAATGGCAAATAATATGGGATGCATTGCCCCCCCCCCAACCCCAAAAAGAAACCCCAAATAAATAAAATAAGCAGCCTACTGATAATACGACAAATAATAATAATAATACTAGCTGCTAAAGACTGATAAAAATGTTAATTATAAGTTCAGTGTCTTTATTATTGCATAGAACAAGTTTAGAAAAATCACAGCATATAAGGCGACCTCACAAGCACACACGAATATAACACCTTCAATAATAACAGCATCAATATGATAATAAATAAAAAATAAATAAAATTACTACTAATAAATACGAAAAAAAAAAGTAAAATAAAATAATAATAATAATAATAATAATAATAATAATAATAATAATACTAATTGGTTGAAAAGCTTACCCCTTCATATTGTATCAACACTTTTTAATCTCTGTTGAAAAAAAATCGTATCCCTTTGGTTTTATGTTCTATATGCATTATGTTTGTGTTTTATCCTTCCTTTTATTACGCCTTCTGTCAAATTTTTTTTCTGACTGTGTTCTTTTCAAATTGAACAGCACTTTGGTTGTTTTTAAGTGTGATTTAAAAATACATTGACTTGAGTTGACTATACCTAATAGTGTTTTTTTTTACTTTCCCAGTTTGGCATTCACTTCAGCACAACATTTGGGACTCAAAATCCGAAAAAAAGAACCAAATCAAAACTTAAATCTCACGTAAATAAAAGTAAAGGCAAAACAAAGAGAAATATTGAGAAAAATAGATAATATTTGCTCTACTTTTTAAATAAAAATTGACACATGCGCCGTTCGCAATTGTAGTTAATTCATATCAACAGCCCTGACAACAATGGCTCCTAAGGAAGCGATGGGTCTAAATAGGCTAATTTACCTTATCTCATCTTATCTTACCTTATCTGATCTCACCTGATCTTATCTTATCTTATCTTATCTTATCTTATCTTATCTTATCTTATCTTATCTTATCTTATCTTATCTTATCTTATCTTATCTCATAAGAGCTGTTGTGTTGGACTCAAAGCACCGGTGTTTTACAGTCAGTGGCACCTATACCTAACCAACTGTGATGTGTCTAACTAATAATCTCTGAATATCTCTCCAGTGTGCTGAGTGTATCCCCTGCACCTGTTGCGTGCACAGGCAGCCTCCTCCAGAGCAGGAGACGCCAGGCCTGGTGTCAATGGCAGGAAGTGGATGTGGTCATTGTAGAGATGATGACAGTGAATACCAGTGGTAGCAAACAGCGGTGGAGCTGTTATGACACCTGGGAGGAGGGGGGAGGGTGGGCAACTTAAATCAAGGGACAATGATTTTATTGTGGGCAGCCTGGAATCTATGCATGATAATAGTGGTGTTGCCTAGTGCCGCAAGAGCGACCGTCAATCAATAGCAAATACTTTGCTGATGGCTTTTGTGGCCGGACCCACTCCGCCGATGAAAGACCCAGAGATTATCCTCCCTGCTATCGCTGGCGCTCCAGAGTATCGCCGCGATGTCGGCAATACAAATAAATAAATTGGCCTCATACCTCGTTTGAAATTCTGCGTTAAGCCGATGTAGTTAGTTAGAGCCGGGGATGTATTCATGAGGTCCTGACAAGTGAGGGGGGGGGGGGGGGGGCGCCTTCCCACTCATCCGCTCTGTGAATACCCGGGTGGTATTTGAGATTTGCCAGAAGTGCTCTGGGGGCTAAATAGGAGACCCGGTGAAAAAGGATGGGTAAGATGGGCCCCGCCGGTCAAGCTATTATCAATCCCTGGCCTAGAGCCTGATGACTGAGATACTTGAGGTGCTGTCGACGGGCTGGATAAGGACACTGGTGGCGTGGCATTCTCAAATCAATCAGTTCAAGTTTTAATGTATCGGCCACTCGAGGTGCATCGAGCAAGCGCCGAGGCTCCTCCACACACAAATGCCAAGAGGGGGTTTGATTTTCATGGGAGATAAGTTTGAGGTTGAAAAAAAAAAAGTTTAATTAAAGCTGAGGGCTCACTTGTACGGTCGGAACCGCTGATCAAGAGGCGGTTCGCATACATGGTTTTATCCTTGAGAAAGGCCGTGCAATTTTCCCTGACAAATACGCTCACTTAGCAAGGTTTAGCGGCGGGGATCCGAGGGATGAGTCAAAGGGACGAGTGGGTGACTCCGCCGCGATGGGAGGGGTGTGAAGTGACGGGAGGGCCGTTTTCCAGCGACGTGGTCGATCCCAGACTCTGGGAAGTGTACTTATCCTTTTCCGTGTGACAATGCGGCATTGTGAATTTCGGGAGCCCCCCTCCCGAGCGCTGAGTGTCGAGTCTCAGCGTTTCTGCCCTGCTCCGGGGAAGAGAGGGCAGGCGGAGGCCAGAGGACAAACACAGTTGAAAGTGATAAGCTAGGGCAAAAAAAAAAAAAAAAAAAAAAAAAGCGCTCCTTAAATACCTTCACAGCTCAAATCTCAGAGTGGAGGACGGCTAAGGAGCGCTTTGTGTACACGACAATGGGCATAACCTAAAGTTTGAATGCCCCTCGCCTCTTAAAGTATCCCGAGTGAGGCCGGTGTCAGGCGTGGAGAGGCTCCAGTTGCTGCGGACGCTAAAGTTGAAAGAGGATGAGAAACTTACCGTTGGACTGCGCTCAAGGCAACAAATGCCCCGAGTGAATGTGATAGCTGCGAGCTTGACAAAAGGTTATAGATCAAATGTAATATTTTACTTGGCTATAAATCGATGGGGTCAAAGCGAGCGGGATGCTACCTCGGAGGCTCACACAAACACGTGACACGGTCACGAAAAAAAAGTGTTTGGCGAGGTTCAGATCGATGTCTATAGCACTCTTTTCACGGCGGTGCTCAATGGCTTAGTGTTGGCGGGCATGGGGGCATTGTGCGGCTGCATTATACCAAAATAAGGACGAAGGTCACGAGTCAAAGCCAGTTCCATCAAGGTGAGCAGTAGCCATCTTCCACGCTGAAAGCAACGGTATCGAGTCGCCATTATGGCCGCCTTAGACAATGGGGCGCTCTCTCTCAACTGGAGGGGCCTTCGGGAGCCGGCGCGGAGCAGATGCATGTGGTCAATGAAAGTCTGACTCAAGAGCGGCGAGATTGTCGCGGTGAAGTGGAAAGGCCGTCGGCGGTCTTTCAGGGAAGCCTGTGACCGCCAGTCCCTCCCCGAGTCGCCGTCCATTCCCGCGTGAAGCTATGCGGTCAGGGAGAAAGGAAGGGAAGGGACTCAAGGTAAAAGCGGCGGAGGGCGGAGAGGGAGGGACGCGGAGACCGGGGCCGCCGTGGTCTTTAAAGTCCTCTTCCCTTTTGTCGCCGACGCCGTCGCAACAGCGAGTCAAGGCCGCTTCCTTCCAAAGGTGCCCCCCCGAGCTAGTCCTTGTCTTCCCTCCAGCTGCGGCGCGGCCATTCTGGAGACGGGAGATTTTTTTGAAAAGCTTTCCGCATAGCATGAGATATAGACCATTACCCTCGGCAAAAGGTTCACTGTGAAGGAGGCGGAATAAAGACCGTGACCGCCGTGTTTGTATAGACGTGACGGGCCAAACTTCGTTATTTACCGAAGGTCCATCTTCTGACGATAAATAGCTGCCTCAAGGACACACTTTACGTCGAGGCAGCGTCTCCCGGCAAATAGACTACCGCACCATCGCGCTTTGTATGGATCGGGTTATTTTTTCCAGAAACTGCCCTTTAACGTCGCCCGCGAAACCCAATAATCAAACCATACGCGTACGGAGAAGAATATGTAAATCTTTCCACGACTCACTATACATCCATGCATACATCCTTCTCCTCCTGCAAACCAGACACAGTTACTACAGCGTCCGTACAAGTATATAGAGGAATGATTTGTGCAAATACCTTGAAACGCGGCTGAAGCTGGGATCGGCGCCTTGAGAACGATATTCTGACCAGAGTTGAATACAGGACTCCCTTATTAAAGGGGATATCTCTTCCAATAATATTCTATATTCAATGTACGTACATCTAAACGTAGCTCAATGTTTGAGCCAAGGTAAAAAGCCACACCGCCTCCAGTTACTGTTGCCGAGCCATTGAATAGCGTTGATTAGAATTTGCACCGCCTGTTCCCTCCCTTGCTCGTGCGATGGTAACTCTTCCGTTGTGCGGTTCACTCACACACTATAATTCTTTGTAACATTAAATGATTTCCGTGGAATATTTCTCACCCCGGAAAAACACGAGCGGCCTCAAAGAATTGGCGTGGAAGGGATGAACCACATTAGCTCTCTTTCGCGGAGGTTTCAAACGGGACGAGCGCGGTCCGCAAAAGTTCTAACTTTGAGTCGGCGAGACGGCCTTCGCTGGCGGGGAGCTTTGAACGGAAGAACACAGACGTTAGAAAGAGGAACACTCGTAACACTTGTAAATTTTAGGATTTCTCCCTCAAATCGCTAATATGACAACAATGACCGACGCGGCCAGACATCGAAGGCCAAGCCTTGCATTCAGCATACGCCTGTGTATGGAGGGGAGGGGAGGGGGTGCATGTGGACGTCTGTCTCTGTACAGACAGACGCAACAACACACACACACACACACACGCACACGTGCTAATGTGTGTGTGTCTGTGTATGGGTGAGTGTGTGCGTGCGTGCTCGTCCACGCGCACGTAAAGTCCCAATTTTGGGCAGAGTGAACATCCCGTCGGGATGCGTAACCCACGCAGCACAATGGGGAGAGAAGCAGAAGGGCCTGGGGGGCATGGAACACTCACCTTGAACCAGGCTGCTCCTTGAAGACACAAGGATTACCCATCTGCACATTTCTGAAGCCTTTTGATTAACAATGTGTCCAAAATAAAAGACGAAAATGGGAGAAAACACAATTTAGTAATTTCAATGTGGGCTTTTCCGCAGAGGGGTTCCAACATTTTTGGATAATTAACTTGTAGATATTCTCTTTATCCGCGCCCCGCGTGGCAATTAACATGTTTTGTGGCGAGGTGAAAACTTTTTTCCGCGGCGGAGAAGGGAGATGAAAATGCATTAGAGGAGGTCATGAAAATGGGAATCTTTTCATCGCGGTGAAAGGGTGCTTTTATCAGGTGATAGCAATTGAGGAATAAAACCACCAAGGGCAAATACATGATAAAGAACTCATCTTTAATTGGCAATCTTTACGGCTCATATGAATACCACTCCACGATAAATGCGGGTCACGTCCAAATCTCCATTGACTGCACGGTAGGGCTCTCTTGAACCTCGACAGAGGGAGGCAGAAGCAGCCACAATGCCGAGCGAAAAGGACAACTTGTCTGTGTCTTCATGGGGTAAGGCTTTAGCAAATTGTCCACTCCTTGGTTCTGTATGACACCATGCTTTTGGTGAGAGCTCTGCTTGCGGGGAATATGGCGCAAGAACGACGCACAGTTTTGGTGAGACCGCCGGTCAGTTTGGCAATCTAAATATGAACTACAAGCTACAGTCATGACACGGGACGACCAGGCTGTGGTTGCTGTTATGCTCCTGGTCAAATGCCCCGAAAAGTCCTGCAGAAGTAAACTCAATTGCTATGGATGTCAGCTAAGTTCGATGTGTACAATGACACGGTGGTTCCGCGACCACCTCAGTGGTGTTTTTGTACCATCACACCAGTTCCCTTTGCTTCTAAGGTGAGTTGCATCAACTACTTTCCCTCTGTCGCCCCCTAGTGGCGGGAGCTTCTGCCAAAATCCAGAGCCCTGAGCCAAAGTGAGGAAGAGCGTGCAACAGCACATCCTCATTCTGCCAGTTAATTATGTCTTTTATCCGGGAGCCACATACAGCTACTTTAACGTTGGACATCCAGCCGTTCCTAATGGGCCATTATTCAAATAAATGGGGGGTAACAGTGTTGGGGTTGGCGACCCCCTCCGCGTGGCAGGGCCCTCCATCCAGCCAACACCTGCTGAGACAAGGTAACGTTTATCACTGACACCTTCACAGGACAGAAACAAAATGGCAGGCGGGGTCAGCGGTAAGGAGCGCGGCGGGGCCCGTCATATTGCAAACATGTCCATTTGCCACGGCTCTACTCTTGTGGTTGCCAGGCTACCACCTAATATACAGCGCCCGAGTGTGCATCGGGGAAAAACAGAAGTAAGATGTTGACTTTGAGATAAGTACCTCTTCAAATTAAACAGCGGCATCACGTCGCATTCAAAGTAACATTTCCAAAGGTCAACTTTAAATGGTACCCCATTTGGAAAAAAAAAATCCTTGTGTTCTTCAACTCTCTAAATCGGCCGAATTTGCATACCAGCTATGTTAGTTAGTGGCATTTAATTATTTATATTTTAATTGCGTGGAATGAAGGGGATAATATCATCATACAGTAGTTTCGCAGTCTGTGCGGCCCCTGTCGTCGGAACACTCGGATGTCTCTATTAAAGTACACAAAAAGATAATTACGTCCTCCTCTGTCTAAACATTGTCACGGCTCCGCACTACAGAATCGACGCTGAATTGGACGCGTGAGAGGGTTAGGCCTCTTATGATTAATGCGCTCGGTCGCACGCACTCAGGAAGTGGTAAAGGCATGTCGACTCCCTTCCAGGTCAAGGTTCCACTAAATTTGTTTTAAGGGGCATCTGATTGTACCACGAACTAGAGGTAGTGTACAGTGAACGGGTCTACGGAACGCCATGTAGACCGACCCAAGAGCCATTGAATGAAATACAGCATGCCCAAAACCACACACACACACACACACACACACACACACACACACACACACACACACACACACACACACACACACACACACAGACACACACACACACACACACACACTCAGTTATGACTGATACCTGAAACAATTTGTCACTCCAATTGATTGTGTGTGTGTGTTTATATGTTTATTTATGATGTGGGATAATACATTGTTGAGCTGGTAGCACAAGGTTGAATAACAAATTGGGGGTAGATATGTGAAAAATAGATAGGTGGATAGATAGATTGATAGATAGATAGATAGATAAGGTGTAATTTAGATGACAACATTTCTCTTTGAGACATAAAGATGTAAAAAACAAGACAGAAAAGGGTTTGGTTAGCAGACAGTAGACACGAGAAAAGAAAAAAAGAAAAGAGCACTTTGATAACAATTTCCAATTTTCAAAGAAAGTCCGTCAAACTATCACCTGTCACCACAAATGGCATCGGACTCACCTCCAAAAGCTATGAAAATAATAAATTTAAAAATTTTAAAATGCATGATATAGTGCTTAAACGACTCATTTTCGGAGATGTTTTGAGGTATAATTCCCCTGTTCTACAGGAGCTAGGCTAGTTGATTCCCTCTGAAGCCATGCATTGAGATAGCACAGTTTGCATGCGGCCTAATGCCGTGGGTATAGTTTGTTGGCCTTAGATAGTGCATTTTGGATGGACTGACAGACAGATAAAAATGTTTTCACAACCATTATCAATTTTCAAATGATGTCTGTCAAACTATCACATGATGGATATAGTAGATAGATAGACAGACAGACAGACAGACAGACAGACAGATAGATAGATAGATAGACAGATAGATAGACAGATAGATAGATAGATAGATAGATAGATAGATAGATAGATAGATAGATAGATAGATAGATAGATAGATAGATAGATAGATAGTTAGATAGATAGATAGATAGATAGATAGATAGATAGATAGATAGTTAGATAGATAGATAGATAGTTAGATAGATAGATAGATAGATAGATAGATAGATAGATAGATAGATAGATAGATAGATAGATAGTTAGATAGATAGATAGATAGTTAGATAGATAGATAGATAGATAGATAGATAGATAGATAGATAGATAGATAGATAGATAGATAGATAGTTAGATAGATAGATAGATAGATAGATAGATAGATAGATAGATAGATAGATAGATAGATAGTTAGATAGATAGATACATAGTTAGATAGATAGATAGATAGTTAGATAGATAGATAGATAGTTAGATAGATAGTTAGATAGATAGATATGTGAAATGTCAATGAAGAGTTGAATTCACAAAGTCCTTTCGCAGACTGGCCGATGATGAGGCTCTTTCCCACCAACTCTCCCATGAAGCATGGATCACCTGGGAAGGCCCCGTGTGAATGGACTAACTGATGTCATTGGGTGGGTGGTGGATGGTGAGGGGCAGTGGTATTGATTGACCAAGAGGTAGCAAAGGCCAATGCAATTAAGGGACAAGAAAACATACAGCGTTAAAGACTGTGTAAATAAAGGGACTCTTCAGCGGGGGCAAACAAAGGCCAGTCCGGGGGCCTTTCAGAAGCCTCCTTGTTCACCATTGGTTAGAGGTCTTCTCCAAGGACTGAGAGGTGTGGGGGGGGGGGGGGGCTGGGAGAGAGGAATCACTGCGTGGGTGTCCAGAGGGACAAGGGACGAGGACGCAGGAGTGTTGCTAGGGGTGTTGACAAGAGGTTGACGAGGGCCCGGGCTTTTTGTTGCGTCCACAGCGATCAGGTGATTACAGGAGAAGGAATGGGATGCAGATCGGGAGTTCGGGAAAATACCTCCGTGCACGGCTTTTTAGTCTCCCTCCTCCTCGGATGGGTAAAGGCTGAGCAAACAGTTACAGCGGATTGCACAACGCTCACTTTGGACTGGATAAGATATGACCAGTATGAATGAGAAGGTTACATCACGGTTCTACTCCGACACTAAAGCAAAGATAAATAGCAACCAAGATACTCCCTCATTGGTAATTGTTTCCCAGCACATTTTACAGTTGATCCTGCAGAATGAGCGTGACGGCCAGCCTAACCCTAACCCTAACCCTAACCCTAAGCCTAAACCTAACCCTAACCCTTACCCTGACCCGAACCCTAAGCCTAACACTAACCCTAACCCTTACCCTGACCCGAACCCTAGCCAAAAGTCCACACTGCCAGCCCCAACCCCCCCTTACAACCTAGCCCTAACCCTCGGGTTGTCACAGCCATTATACAGAAGCACACATTTATTAATCATCCTACTGCAATTACATAATTATTACAGCCATTTTACATTGATTAGTCATCATATAATGCATTACACAATTGTTTACATCTACTACACCCATATCACAGCCATTATAAATTAATACATACATTACACTCAGTCATGTCACTTTCTTCTGCCATTATACAGCCATTACACATTAATTACACATTTACTAACCAATCATACGTTTGCTTCAGCCATTACCTCCACATTACAGTCGTTCAACCGTATTACAGTCAATACAATATAGTCCTTACTCTTTTATTTCAGGTATTACACATTACTTTTCCATTATACACCCACTACATATTCATCACAAGTCATAGAGTCAATAGAGCAACCACTACCCAGTCCTCTAGATACACCATCTCTTCCCCCTCAGCTGCTCAATAGGCCAAAGCCCAGTCCTAACCAGAACCTACCAAAGACAATTCTAACCTAAGATTATGTTTAAGAATTATGGAATGTAGGGTATTTATTTAGTGGCTTTGGTAGCCTTTACATTGGCCAGTAATATCAAAGAAAGAAACTTTCTTTGCAATAAAATATTATCCTATGTATTTTAGTGATATGCCACCGGCGTAGAGGCAAACCACTAGGCTCTGACTGTCCCTCTGTCCAAAATGGCCTGCTACATATTATGTGGTAAATACTACAAGTTTTTGTAGGGCTGTCCAGCGTGCATGTGATGCAGGCGATGCAGACAACAACACTCGCCCAAAAAACACCTGCAGCCTATCGGGTTTTCACCAAGAAACACAAGCCACCGCCGCCGCAGCTGAGGACGGGCCAAGTCCACGCGGACGTGAGTGAGGGCTCCATCCCGCTTCTCCCTTTGTTTCAGTCCCTAGGCGGTGATGGAGACGCACACGGTGCCAGAACGCCCTGGAGACATGTCTGAGATCCAGTTTAACCTGCTCCCTGTTCCCCGCAGCCTGGATAGATCGATAGATAGATAGATAGAAAGATAGATAGATAGATAGATAAATAGATATATAGATAGATAGATAAATAGATAGATAGATAGATAGAGAGATAGATAGATAGATAGATAGATAGATAGATAGATAGATAGATAGATAGATAGATAGATAGATAGATAGATAGATAGATAGTCACCGTTAAAACATATAGTTTAAATAGAAATAATCAAATGCTTACAATATGTATGTGATATATATAGTATAGGATGTATGACAGTCTGTCAAACTATCACCTGTTTGCCGTCAACTGTTACCCATTCTCAATTCAAACGGGGCAACTCCTGCTACTCTGATTTTCCGTATTAGGAGCGGAGCCGGTGTCAAGGGGAACACTCAGGTAGACACTGAGCTGCTCGACCCCTCGGACGCCCGTGTTTTCATCCTCCGTTCTCTCCTGGCAACGGGTCGACCCCTCCAAGGTGAGGTCACCTGTGCCGCCCCCCCCCCCCCCCCCGCCGCCCCGCCCGCCCCCCTCACATCTGCAATGTCCTCCCCCCTCCACCCCTCCTTCCGTCTCCTACAGTAGGTGTCAATGGCAAAGTAATCCCGTCCTCAGTCCCCTGTTCATCAAATAAGGGATAAGGGGCTCGTCGTGGCCTCATTTACATTTTCTCATTAGCCCGCGGACTTTTATCATTCAAATGTGAACATCACTTGGTCCCTGCCCCACCCCCCCTTACGTGCGTTTGCTCCGAGCGACAAAGAGACGAGGGGCAAGATGGCACCCGGACGCCCCAAAATTCCTATCCGACGCGTTCTAAGAGCTGTACGAGATGATTACGAAACAGAGCGGACTCCAGCAACTTGGGTGAATAATACTTGAGGCAACATAGATCCAAAAACCAAACCGTCAAGCCCAAAGAGAACTTTGGAGATATTTCCCATTCTGTGGCCAATGAAATCTGGCCGTCGACCGTGACATCTACAGTCGTGGTGCACCGCTTCGACCCTGGCTTTTCAACTCATTTTGTGACTCGGTTGGGGGTAGAAGTGGACCAGGGATTTGGCCCCGGTGAAAATAAACCCCGAACAGACGTCACTTCTATGGACCTGGATCTGGCGGCGTAGTCCAGCACCGCCATGAAGGATGCTGCGGAGTTCTCACAGAGGACACGGCTCTAATAGATGCTGTGACAACCCCCACCCGCCCAACCACCCACCAACCCCCACCCCCCAGCCCCCCCAAATATCCTAAATCAACTCTGCGATGCAGTGGGAGTCAGCCGTGATGGAGGGGGCAACCGGGGACTTGACGGGCACAGCCTCCGACTAGAGAGATGGAGAGATGAGGAGATATGATGAGACGAGGATGCGGAGGGGGGTGGGGAGGCGGGGGACGGTTCAGGGGTAATATCCCCCGACGTCTTTCTACAATAAATATATTTTTAATTTGTGCTCTTTTATTAACCAGCAAAATCACTTCAAAATGAATAGCACATTATTAAGTCCTCTAGTGCCTCTTACTGTTCTTTATCATGGGTTTGTATCTGTGTGCAATTCATCTCCAGCCATTCTTCACACTGAATATGTTTTATATGAGCCTCCATTTATCATGTGCTGTCAGCTCTTAAACGTACCATTACTCAGTCTAGAGTTATAAATTGGAATCATTAAACGGTTTTTCATATAATCTTGATGCAATAACTGCTCCGCCTTTATTGGCTGCTGAAAGGAAAAATAGTAAATACAATTGTCTGTCAAGATCCCGACGAGATAGTCGTCCCTCGCCCAGGCTGAAATGAAATTAAGCCCAGGATCAATGTCAGCAGGTTTGTTGGACTTCCACGGTGGAGGGGGGATGAGGGATGGAGAGAAAAGGAGGCTGACATCACTGGAGCCCCATGAGGGATGTGGATCCTGTTGTCGATATTCGCTTCATACAGTGTCACATCAATCAGGGCTCGGCCTTTCAGCCTGCCCGGACTGGGCTCAGTGTGTGTGTGTGTGTGCGTGTGTGTGTGTGTGTGTGTGTGTGTCTGTGGTCGGCAAGGTGTTGAGACAACAATGCGGATTTATGTTTGGAAATGTTATAGGCCTAAATATAGGTCTGTAATGAACCAATATATAGGCTCTCACCATATATTCATACAATGTTACATTACTATAATAATCATAGTTAATAATGTAGTTATAACTGCACTATATAACTACATTATAAACAAATGTATTAATACTATTATATACATAATAATAAACAATAATTGACTTATAATGTAGGTAGAATCACATTATAACTATATTATTAACTAATGTAATTATTATATAATTATAATGTAGACGGAACCACGATGTAACTGTATTATTAACTAATGTAGTTATTATTTAGTTATAATTAGAGGTAGAACCACATTATAACAATATCATTAACTAATGTAGTTATTATGTAATTATATTGTAGGCGGAACCACATGTAACTATATTATTAACTAATGTAATTATTATATAGTTATAATTAGAGGTAGAAACACATCACTATATTATTAACTACAGTTGTTATAATATAGTTATAATGTAGGTAGAACAACATTTTAACAACATTATTAAATGATGTTGTTATAATGAGGTCACAACGTCATTGTTAACTATGAGATAAGGATAAGATGACACTTTGTTGACCCAAGGGGAAGATTCGTTTTTCTTTGGTTGGTTTTTGTGGGAGTTTGAGTTGAGTTTTGTGCTCTTTGTGGGGCTTTCTTTTTTTTGACAACATTATAACACAAAACACGTTTGGAACGTTTCCGTTTTGTAACTGCATTCACACTGGAGACACGATGTTTACTGCATTAACGAAATTCGTGACATTTGTTTTACAATTTTAGATTGATACTTTGACCAAAAACCGTGTATATTGTCCGTATTTACATAATGAATATGTAATATATTCGATTCTTAAAAAAAAAAATTATAATAAAAAAATAAAAAATAAAAAATAAATAATAATAATAATAATAATAATAATAATAATAATGGAATGAAACCACTTTAAATTACAGGCTACATTTGCCATAAAAGATCAGCTGAATAAGAAATATCATGAGCTCGCTCACTCAGCTCTTTCCAAAAAACAGTCCAGCAAAATGGCACAACAAAATAAAATCTGTCAAATGGACTGTGACAGCAGGGGCTGTGGGGGTTTGGGTTCTCATAAAGAGCCTTTTTTTTTTCTGGGTCCAAATAGAAAGCCAACCCTGTGGATGTGCGGGTGAAGACTGCCACCCCACGGCTGCGGGGATAGCCTGAGCTTTTCATAAAACCACAATTCATTGAACGTGGTCAACACATGGCTCCCAGAACTTTAACGCAAAATAAAAAAAAAAACATATCGAGATTTAAATCAAAAATGTATTTTATTTAACTTATTATTTATTGATATATTTGTTTGTTATTATTTAATTAAACGTTCACTGCTCAGAAATTGCGAGAGGTTAATTGTACGCCGTATAGGTGGCTTATCACAGACGCATACAAATATTATAATAGAAAATGGAACATTAAGACCAGGAGAAGATGATTACAAAATACAGTTTGCCTAATAACCCACTAATAATATTGCCAACATTAGTTGAAATTGGCTTCTCGAATTTGGTGCTTAAGGGTTTAGGGTTTACATTACAGAAACAGAAACTTTACAGAGTGGGATTTTTTTTTTTTTTTTTTTTTACGTTCATTTTGTAAATGTACTGCGTACAATTGTATGTATTTGTATTAATTATGAGGGTGTCAAAGCTGTTCTCGGGCACGGTGGCATGCAATTCAAAATAAATAGTTGTCCTCGCACGCTTATTATCTCCATCTTCTCCTTTTCGGGGGCTGCTCCCGTTAGGGGTCGCCACAGCAGACGTCAGAGCCGACATTTCTGCGATCCTCTGCTGCCATCTCCCGGCGCAGTGTGGTCGCGGCGGCCTGCCTTCTGAAATCCTGGCTTGGGGTGAGATTTACAACTGTACCTCGACTGCATTTCGATTTTAAAAAGGTCAAATCGCACCCTCGGGCAGCTTCCGAAAGTGCAGCCTGAAATTTTCTGTGTCCTGGCGCTATTTCTCATGTGTTTATTTGCAGATTCAATGTCGTGTGTGGAAAAGGTTTCCACTGCCATTGCTGCTTTCTGAGGTACCTATCTTGTAGAAAATCATATTTTGGAATTAACATCCCGATCGTCGCTGGAGTGTCTGTTGGACAGGAGGGCTTAAGACAAAATATTATTTCCCACTGGGGAAAGACGGGACAAAAGAGATGGTTGAGAATGTGCTGCCGAGGGAAGCGGTGAAGTGCGGAGCTTCCCTTGCAGGCCGGACGGTGGCGTGTTTGCACAAGCACCGGTGTGAAGTAAAGCAAACCGCGTGCGTGCATGTGCGCAAGTGGGAGAAATTTGTTTTGAACCTTTTGTGGGGCGGGGAAAACGCCTTCACTGTTGACTAAATAAATGCAGAAGTTCAAAAATCCTGCACAACATGCGATTTACCTTTTCCCAAATCGAGGAAACGTCCCTTCATATGGGTGTCTTTCGCGGAAAAGTTATGAAAACATCAGTTTATTTTACTTCTACTTCAATTTGACGGATATCCACGTTGATGAAAGCGTTCTTGGCATACTTACATTGATGATTTCAGTCTAGTTTTCTTATATCAAGTTTCCCATTCGCATTTTCTGGTATAATTCGGATATTTCATTACAGAAAAGGCCAAGAAATGAATCATTACTGTTATTGCAACGTTGGAATGATTGAATAAGTCCCCATTCGATTCACATCAACATCTTATGCTCTCAAGAGTCCTGTTAAAATGTGGTAGGCTAAAAAATACAGGCCTATATGACTAGGAAGGACATTACAAGGATTTTCGCACTTTGTTTTATTGAGTAAAAGCTTAGAATCCTGAAATGAGGGTTAGGTGCTTGAAGATAATAATAAATACTCTAAAACCATCCTCTGTCGTGTTCAAGTCCAAGTGGGTCTGAAACACGATGCCACTGTGTGCGAGTCGGCGGGGGCTGTGTTTCTGTATTTATCGGCCCCCGATCGGCCCATATTTCCACCCGCAGCGTGGAGGTGGAGGTGTTTGTGTGTAAACTCGGCCCCGGTTCAGGCCGAGGTCTCCCCTCCGTCAATCTGGGAATAAAGCTCGGTCATGCTCTCTTTCCCCCACCTCTTCGCCCCCCCCCCCATCCTCCCATCTCATCTCTCAGTGTTCCAGGGTTAGGGTGGAGGTGTGTGTTAATTCATTCAGTGGTTGATTGTCTTATGGAAGCAGGAAAAAAAAAAAACTCCACTGTGTTTGAGATAATATTTCGAAATCTATCAATTCGTTCATTTTCACATACTTTTTTTTTTTTTTTTTTTTTTTTTTATTATTGTTTTTGGTTCAAAAACAACAACAACAATTTTGTTTTCAGCATTACAGCAATTATTAAATCACATAATATTTAGCCAAAAAGCAATTTCTCCAGTTTAAGCTCATACAACTGAATTCATCACCAGGTGCACGGTGAGATCAGAGGTCACTTCTAATGCTCCATGGTCTCGGAAGACCTTCAACTCCAGTACATCCATCCAATTTCAGGTTCTAAGCTCATGATGATAACAATGGTGGCCTTGTTTCCAAAATGAAGGCTCGTGTTTGTGGCTGTTTTGGTGTTTTTGCAACCTCTGCAGTGTATGCGCCTCTCTTGGCCCAAAATTCGGTTCAACCTCGACGTGTCTCAACCCTGCCGAAATGAAAGGTTGAATAAAAAGGTAAATAAATAAAGGAGCAGCCTCCTCTCCGGCCGCCGCCTGACCTTCCCCCGGTGACGTGCTGCCGCTGAGCCGTGGCCTCGGCAGACGGACCGGTTCTGCCGTTTTCTCCCCGAAAACCTGGTGTGACCCCGAGAGGGAGAGATAAAAATGGAGGGGAAACGGGGTGTGGGGGATGTCAGATTTTGTGTCTGTGTGTGTGTGTGTGTGTGTGGAGCTCATATTGTGCTCGGTGCTTCGCTCTCCGTCCATACTTTCATGGTGAATATGTGCAATGCATCAGGACATACCACAGTACATTACACTGCTACAGCCACACACACACACACACTTTTATTCAAGCTTCTTAAAACTCGACCGCAATCTCGAAAGGAGTCCAAAAATCCGACGTCCCCCTTTATGTTTTCCCCAAAACATCCATTTTTGGTCCACTTTTGCTCCCGAGACCCAAGTCCTAACCCTAACCCTCGTACGAGTTCAAGAAAAGTATTGAAGCCCGTCGCCCATCGAACCCGCTCTCAGAGACGTGTCGACACAAGCCGAGGGAGAGGGAGAGAGAGAGAGAGAGAGGGAGAGAGAGAGAGAGAGAGGCAAAGGAAGGAAGATGACTTGAATGCCGGGAGACAATGACAAATCTATCTTTGGCCTGGGCACAAACACTTAGGCTGCAGAATGATAATAACGCCGCGCTCGGTCGGAGCGTATCGCTTTTCGCTTCCCCGCGGATCATCACATCCAGCCTCAAAGGTCGGGACGAGGGAAAGGAGTGGGAGGGGGACAAGGCACGGGCACACTGCTGACTTTTAAAACATTCTTTTTTTTTTTCTCCTTTTTTTTTTTAATGAAATCGTGATCGTCACAAGTCAGTGCAGTTGGCCATTCAAAGGGCTTCACAGACGGCACAAAAGACATTGCATAAGAGCAAAGAAAAATAAAAGCGTGGAGATGAAACGCTCAAAACAGATTGAGAGACGTACTAAAATCACAAGTCACGAAATCACGAAAGCGATTCAAAACAGGCTTGAACGCGGCCGGGCTTGAACCTGCACAAACTTTGGCCTTCGGGACTCGTAACTCCAACGGAAATCCGACTTCTGACTTCATTTCATGGTTCGCCCTTGGCCAATTTCGAATTATGATATGCATTATTTTTTTGTACATATTTCATCATGTTTTAACTTCTGTCCACCGCTCTGTTTGTTTACATGGTTCATCGTGGCCTATTTCCCATCGTCTGTTGTCGTCCTCAGAGAGGCAGAGCAGATGGCGCTGTAACTGCAGCCGCGGGCCCACGGCCAGCAGAATTGGCGGTGGTCAATTTGGGCTCTGGCTACGATGCAGCTTTTCACGGAGGGGAGGGTGGAGGGTCAGCGAGTGTTTGCCAGCGGAGCGTGCGTTCCCGTACGATGGCCGGGTTGAAATTTGCGTTGCACGAGAACCGAGCGGCCCCGCGACAAAATATCCACCAACCGTTACGCGGCTCTGTGGAATACTCGGTTCCGATTGGTCAATAGTAGCAATCGGCGGTCAGTTATTTCTGATGAAATGACCGCCCTCTGTTGTTGTTGACCGTTGTCAAGGGCAACTGCTTCAGGACCGCCTCCAGGCTAAAGTTAACACTAGCTAGTGGCGCCACCTTGTGGCACTGCGTAGAAACTACCTCACTTGTAGAGATGAATGTGGATACATCCAATTTAACAGTCAATAGATTTGTCATATGTTGGGAAAATCTTTTTGTAGGGGTGGGGATAGTTGCTGTGTTAGTTATGTCGTATAAACTATACATACTAGTTATCAACTAATAACTTCAAATCAATATTCTGTCTCAACGTCTTCCTTTATTTAGTAAGCAGCCGTGTAATATGCGGGATAACGTGCAGCCAGCTGGTTATTATCACTAAACAAACCCTTCAAGATGATACAAGTCCTGATCGCCCCGCTAGGGGTTATTTTGCCATAACAACCGGCTGGCTGCACGTCATCCCTTACATATCACTTAGTTGTCGTAAATCTCATCTCACGCCATCCTCTAATCCTCCATACGATGGATGCTTGTGCATCCCCGAATCACTGCGTTCTCTAATAGAAAAGAGGAACGGAAATAAGAAGCCCAATCATCATTAGGACAATCACATTGTTAGAATGATAGAAAACAGGGATGTTGGGGGAAGAGAGGCCCTGCCTTGGATCGGAACCCTGCGTGTCACGGAGGAAGTCCTTGCCATTTCGGCTTCTAGGACGGCGGTTCTCAGCGTCCTGCCAAAGAAAGACTTCAGGCCCTGATCCTCCTCGGGTCTCTCTGGTAATTGCTTCCCTGCGGGGAGAAGCGTTTGTCACACTGCAGGAATTTCCTCAGTCCAGATATTTTTTTCTGGGAGGTGTGGCCGGTTATTGTCAGAAGCATATGGGGATACTTTCGAAAACCTTCCACGAACGCCTTTACTTTGAGATAATTACACTCGGAATCAACCGAGGCTTTGACTTATCAACAGCTTTCCAGCGCTTCAGACTTTCCTCCGCTTTGATGACGAAAACATAGGATGTACTCAATAGAGTGAAATTACACTTAATTGATCGCAGTGTGGAAATACATGTTCTGCTATGATGAGGACAGGATTAGCAAATTTTGGGCGTGAACCTCCACCAGCTTGGATCTCGACTTGACTTCTTCCCTCGCGCTCTACGCTTTCTCTCGCGTGCACAAAGGACTTTTTATATCCAGGTTCCAGATTTCATACCGAGAGGGGATGTTTTCAGTGTTCACATTTTAAAACAACTAACAAATGTCCACATCTGGCCCGAGCTTATTATCAGTTATCATCTGGTGAAGATCTAGGGTTGCTTCATCTTCTATTTGTCAGTGCTTGTACTGTACGGACTACATGCCGAAATGTTTAGGATGTAATTCCTTTAAGGATAATTAATGTTAACGTCAATACATATGACAAGTAGCAACAACAACAATGGTAAGAACAGTGAAGTTGCAGATTTTCAATCAAAATCTAATGAAATCTAGCTTGTATTTTCCCTCGAAGTGATGCTCCAAGTTCATTTAAGAAAAACTAAATGTAAGTGGCTGGTCAGAGCTTGTGTATTTATAAGTATCATAATGTTCCATGAAGAGTTTTTGAATCTTGTGAGCGCATGAGATCATATTTCATGAAGTATGATCATCAATATGCTACATTGCATTATGTCATTTGGCATTTCTCCAAAGTGACTCACAATAAGTGAAAATAAGGATAACTTTCTATGGGATTAAGAATTGTAGTAGGGCTGGTTACATAATTTTTGTTATTTTTCTTATTTTTTAAGGGGGATATACTGTCTTGTATGTCATTCATGAAATTGGATTGACATTATATTGAGACCAATTCATTGTTGGGAAGAAATGCATAATAATAATAATAATAATAATAATAATAATAATAATAATAATAATAATAATAATAATTGCAGGCACCAAAGCACATGGTCCAGGTTAGTTGCACAAATTACAGTTTTCAGAGTTCCCATGGTACAGAGCATCAGTTCCTGTTGTCTCTCATCTCGACCCGGTGCAGAACCCACGCAGAGCAACCAACCAATCCTCTCTGCTCGGACAGTTAATAAATTGCTTGTGTTTCAGGAGTTTGAGTCTTATATTCCCTTGGGTGCCAAGTCAGGCAATGATGACGGAGTGACGCAACCGCGCAGTGACCAAACACAGTTTTCCGAGTTCTCATGAAACGCAGCATCGGCCCCTGCTGTCTCTTGTCTCGACCCGGTGCCGATCCCACTGCGAAGCAACAAATACACACCAATGGAGTGTAGACCGCAGTGCACCGCGCACCATCCCCCCGAGAGCTACACCCTTCACATATGACTTATTAGATGATGATGTCACAAAGCCCCCCCTGCTCCACCACCCCAGCACACCAACCCAGATCCCTTAGCTCGGCTACTTCTGGTAGCTCCACGTCCTTAAGAAAAAGGCTTTTCCACAAATTCCAAATAAAGATCGAGGTGGATCACAGTTAGACCACAAAATGTCTGGACTGCCCTGAATACAACGACGCTTCATTCGTGTCCGTGTGTTCGACGGTTGCTGTGCACCAGGCACTTTCATTCTGCAAAATGCCTCGGAGAAAAATAATAATATATTAAATTAGGACTCAACACAGAAAAAAAAAAAAGAATATTACAATTATCTGCTATATATCATCATGATAAAACAGGCATGTACAGTATGGTTTAGCACTGTATGTTGGTGAAATGTGGGCAGCGATGGAAATAATACATTATACATTTTGAGTTATGCATTATGAGTCTGCATCAGTTGCAGAACCGGGATCCATGCCCAAAGCACTCATATTATGATATTATTCATTTCATATAACCATATCACACCCTGTTCCTTCCCCATCCAATGACCAATTCTCAATTCACAATTCACTAGATAATTTCATAGGTTTCAATACCAATTTCACCCATATCTACAATTGCGTGACAGAAAATGAAATATACATTTACAATAGAAACCCACTTTTAAATTAATCCAGTGTATTTCAATAATCATTACTAATCATTACATTATGACTCATTATTGTGGACACGCTGCGTACGAGTGGAATTCTTTTTTTCCGGGAGCTGTGGCTGCGAGGGGCTTTTTTCTCGGGCCCTGCAAGTCCAGGCTTGGGTCGCTCTGCCGCTCAGAGAAAACATGTCAGACTTTTCAGCAGCGGCGTGACCGAGCTCGGGTTCCCCCCCCGAAACGCCGAGGTGCAGCTCTCGCTATCTCTCTCACCCACCCCCTCCCCTTCCTCCTCCTCCTCCTCCTCCTCCAAGACCCAAATTGTCCTCACCACGGCCAATTTGTTAGCTCCATATAATCAGCTTTCAAAATGGTGGAAATGTGGTCGTTTCCGCTAAATATGGAGAGACAGGGGGAAGTCCCACATACAGTATATATATATATATATATATAAAGTATATATATATATATATATATATATATATATATATATATATATATGTTGATTGAGATGCAGGACGTAAATGAAAAAAGAAAAATGGAAGGGTCAGAGTTTCTGACAGGGGTCTGGGATTAAGCATGGAAATGTGGAAACCGCCGGATCTGTGCTGGTACAGTGCGGAGCTACGATCCTACAGCTACAAACAGGCGTCCATTATGCCAGCGGCCGACTGGACGTTTTGCAGCTTTCAACAGATCGACCGCAGGCGGGAACACACACACGTATGCATTTCAGGAAGGAAACCCCGGCGGCTCCTTCCCACGAGTAAGGTGCGAGAGAGAATGTGGTGAGAACACCCAAAAACAAACCCACTTCCAGGCCCCCCCCGCCCCCAGGGTTGGCACAAGGGAGGGTGTTTAGGGGGCAAAAAGGGGACTGAGCTCAGTGATGGACGACAGCGCTGGACGTCGGCGCCTTCTCCCTCCAGTCAGTTCGCATCATGGAGCCTGAGTTTGAAGCTTCAGGCCTGTGCGGGACGAGGAGGACGCTGCGTGTTGAGGCAGGGACTCAGAGCTAGCTACTTATATTCTTTTGATAGATAAATATAAACTTAAATCCAGCTTGTTTTTTAGAACTAAAGTGGAGCAACTGTGTTAGAAATGTAGTTGAGTAAAAAGTAATAGATATTTGGTTTGACATGTAATAGAGTAAAAAGTCAAAAGTCCCCAGAAATGAATGTACTTAAATGAGTACAGATGCAAATTAAGTAAAGACAAATGTACTTAAGGAGAGTAGCTAAGTAACTAGTATTAAGTACTTGTATGTAGTAACTTTCCTACACTGATGAGCACAAAGAAACTTAAAATGTAGAGTAGTATCCCTGTTCTCTATTCAAGAGATCCAACAATGTCACCCCTCTTTAAAGCTCTGGTGTAAACACACACACACACACACACACACACACACACACACACACACACACACACACACACACACACACACACACAAACATTACGATGCGATGCTGCAGTTTTGTGGCGCGGACGTTCGATCTGTCTTAAGGATTCCTTTTGTCAGAGGAGCCCTCGCCAGGCCGGGGAACGTTGAATGATATGGAGCCGGGGCTGTTTTTCAGGGAGTGGGGGGGCGGGGGGGGGTGGGCGACGACACGTGGTTCTCATAAAGGCATTAGTCTTGAAAGAAGCAGCTGTCACAAGACATACAGGACGCTGATCCCTGACAGAGTAAAGGCTCCTGCTGGGCCTTGATTTCTGGTTTGGCGGAAAAACGATATCACGCCGCCTCCGATACCGAGACCTTGAGTGTCCCCGCCCGCGGGGCCGTACGTTCCCACCGCGGATCCGGCCCTTCCCGTTACCGTGAGCGTTACAGCACAGCTCGAACAGAGGAGAAGGCGCTGAGTATGTGCACTGTATAACACCACGATAGCCAATGAATGAGGTTCCGTCTGAAAACCTGCTTAAATCACGACGAGATCACACACATGATAGCATGATTAGAATATTTGTAAAAGCGCGCAGGGCTTAATGTCAACTTCCACATGTGAGCGCCGATGTTTTTTTTCCCTCAGTCCTTGGGCTGCCCTCCAAGTAGGGCAAACATGAGTCGGCGGCGTTGCAACGCGGAGCTCGAAGTGCTCCAAAAGTAATTAAGGTTCCTCCTCTTAATTGATAACAGATCCGGCCCCGCTTTGTTCCGCTGCCAGAACGAGAGCGAGCCGTGGATTTCCAAGCTCGCGGAACTACCTTCGTATCCTCGCAGTTGATCATTTTCGCCGCCCGAACACGGCTGTGCACATGAGCAGATGCCGCGCTCCGTTGCATTCCAAGTTCGGCCATTCCAAGTTGGTAATTTTGAGTCGGTAGTCCTGAGTGGGTATTTCCCGCTTCCGAGCTAAATGTGTTCCACTGGCTCCATTTAGGGAAAGCATGGACGCCCACAGTAAGTTTTTGGGTTGTTTTTTTAAGACTGTGAATTCTACAAGCATCTCGAGCTACAGAGACTACAGAGTGGTTGAGATCCAAGTTTGTGCCGAACTTTTGTGATAGGGAAGCTGCCGTGACGTCAGCTCTGTTATCTCTGTAAATTCGGTTCCAGGCAACCAGCTAGCCTGAAATCTTGACTTGGAATTGCGACTTAAATAGCCGCCCCTTTGCACTTTTCCGAGTGGGAGGTCGGGTTTTTCTGAGTTCCGACTTCAACGGAATGCGACAAGACTTGATAAGAGCGGGGCCTTGATACAATGGAGTTGTGCTTAGAAATGAAAGGCAAAATAACCAATGAGTAATTAAAAGTATTGTTTGAAGTATGAATGAAGTTCTTAATAAGTATAAATATGGACTGGAATGAATATCTTCATTTGTCATTGTGCGAGCAGGCGACAACAACATCAGTCCCTTGTATTTGACCCATCTTACACCTAGGAGCAGTGGGCAGCCACTGTGCCGCGTCCAGGGAGGCTGGTGCCTTGGTCAGGGCCACTGACAGAAGTATTAACTCCTAACATACATGTCTCCGACGGTGGTAGGAATCCCACAACAAAAAGGCCCCGGGACGGCCAGGGTTTCAACCCAGGACCTCCTTGCTGCGAGGCACCGGCGCCAACCACCGAGCCACCGTGCCAGCCGGACAAATGACACCGAGGGGGTTTTTCTTTGGCGCAAATCACGAAGAAACGTATCTACAGCTCAAGGACCTTTTCTCAAACCCTATTCCCCTCGCTTGACTTCCACTTTGAGGGGGAAACATGCATTTTACCCACATTTGTAAGAAGGAAATCAATTTTAACTAGTTCCTTACAATTTATTTTCAGTGTTTCATCTTTCATGAGTTTGCAGGCTTTGAAAGAGGAAGACCGAATGGGTTTTTTACCATGACCATGAATATAATACTCATAACATTCATTAATGACAACATCGCCAGCTTAACTGCCCTGCATCCCTTCAATTTCAGCGGTTTGTCGATGTCCAGGGATGAGTTTAGGCCGATTACTGCTCGCAGATGTCTTTGAGTCTTAATTAGTTCACACTAAATCTGATGACTTGAGGTAGGTACTGGAGGTTTAAATGTATATTTAATAGAAGACAGACAATTAATTCTATGATACAGAACCCAGAATCGCGATTGTGGCGCCAAATAACCTCTTGGATCTAGAATCTTGAGTCTTGAATCTTGAATCTTGAATCTTGAAATCACCACGTTAGTGACAACCGGCACAACTCGCGAAAACTGGTGAAACTGGTAAATCCACGGGAACTAGAATACTCTCCTCGTGACCGTGGGGGGAGCTGCTTTCCAATCCTTCACCTCAGAAACCCCAAAAAGGCTCCTTCCCAGGTTCAGCAGCACCAAAACCGTCCCTTGAAAATGGCTTTAAATCATAATTACCAGGGTTTATTGATTGACTCCAGTAGTTTCATCAAAGACAGTTTAAGGTCATTTCGTACCTAATTTTAAGAAAGAAAAATTATGGTCATATCTCATAATTCAACTAGTTATTTGGGCAAAACGTTTCTGTCAAG
>NC_137198.1:18558210-18613210 GCF_960531495.2 Zeus faber
TTGCCATTTTAATTACCATAATTGCGGTAAACGAAGCTGAAATGATCCTCAAAGTGATCAACATTTAACTATTTCTTATAATGTTAATACATTCTTACCTAATAAGAGTTGTCGGATGTCACTTCCCCTCTGCGAGACACCCGAAGGACACAAGCGCAACTCCAGCCTGGTGACGTAGCCACCCGAGCTGACCAATCAGAGCAGTGCCCCGCCGTGACGCCACTCCGAGGCTTGACGCGTGAATCCCAGCTCACGGCATACTCTGGGAGAACTCCAATTTGCCTTTATCGGATGAAGATCACCTCGGTGCCATTGTGCCTTTTTTTAACCGCTCTTTGTGAGGGACGTCGTTTGGAAACGGGGATCTTAAAGAGGAGATTCCAGTCAGACATCTTCTCTCCCCCCCCCCCCACCCCCATCTGTTGCTCGTTCCTTCCTCGGCTCTGAGCGGTAGAACCACACGCGTTCAGCCATTGAGGGGCAACTTCTCCACAGCATCTTGAAACACGGGCAAATGGGTAAGAGGGGCACGGATCAGTGGCACAGGTCCTACGGACGCGGGACCAGACGCACCCGGCTCGAAATCACCGCACTACATGCGTCATTTTGCAAATGCCCTTTTAGTGGGGACTGTTTTCGTTTTCCTCTTTTGTTTATTGAAGCAGCCTATAAATGTCTAGCTTGACTGGCGTGCTGCATGCTTTTATTTGGCATTTAAATGTCTTCCGAAAGCCACGCCGCGTCACTTGAGGTTTTGAATCCTTGAAAGTTGTGTTTTGCGCGCGGGGATGTCCACGCATGTCCAACTTCTCCATGTTCCCCCTGCAGAGCAAACCTATGGAGAGGTGAACCAGCTGGGTGGAGTGTTCGTCAATGGCCGGCCATTGCCCAACGCCATACGGTTGCGGATCGTGGAGCTGGCCCAGCTCGGCATCAGACCCTGCGACATCAGCAGACAGCTCCGGGTCTCCCACGGCTGCGTGAGCAAGATCCTGGCGCGGTACAACGAGACGGGCTCCATCCTGCCCGGCGCGATCGGAGGGAGTAAACCCCGGGTCACCACGCCGAACGTGGTGAAGAACATAAGGGAATACAAACAGGGCGACCCCGGGATCTTTGCGTGGGAGATTCGCGACAGGCTCCTGGCGGATGGAGTGTGTGATAAGTACAATGTGCCGTCGGTCAGCTCCATAAGCCGGATTTTACGCAACAAGATTGGAAATCTTTCCCAGCCGAACCAGTACGAGAACGGCAAGCAGGGCTCCGCGCAGGGTGGTCTCTCTTACAACCACATTTACCCTTACTCGTACCCCAACGCCATGTCGCCCACCGGGGCCAAAATGGGCAGCCCGCCCGGGGTCCCCGCGGGCCACGTCAGTATCTCCAGGGCCTGGCCCTCGGCGCACACCGTCAGCAACATCCTGGGGATCAGGGCCTTCATGGACCCCGCAGGTGGGTCATAACTCTTCCTCAAACACAATTCACATGCATTCCGATATTTGTAGGATTTGAGTCCTGCATCTGGATAAAGAGCTTTTTAATGGAGTGTGTGAGGGGTATATTGTGCATAATGAATGGCCTTGTGACAGAGTACAACCGGTCCTGGCATCAGCCGAGAAAATATTATGTCCACTAGAGCCAGTAGGCCTTGGCTTCGTCTTTCATCGAGACAGCAGCATAAGGCCACGCTCAATGGGCCTTTTCATGGACTGAGTCATGGGCAAACACCTTGCTCACCTGCTAGATCCCCCCTAATCCTTCACATCTTCTTTGCATACTGTTTCCCCTTCCTATTTCATACAGACGTTGGTCAGTAAGTACTTGACATCAGCTCTGTAAGTGTATGGTGTGCTATTAAGGTAAAACAATATACAAAAAAGTGTACATAGACTAAAGAATTTATATATATATATATACACACACATATATATATACACACACACGGCCCTATTCGCGTAAAATAAAATGCATTCACGCACAGGTCTACTGCTTTTCTTACACTAGTGTCATCAGTAAAATACGACTTTAAAAAGTAAATTATAGCATGTTATTTGTAATAGTTGCTATAAGATGAATTGCTACAGAAGTTGTATAGTATAGTTGTAAAATACGATATAATGTATAAATTACATCGTGATGCTGTGATCTTAGTATGGAACTTTGTATTTTTCTCTGTTCAATATTTTTTCTTTTACTTGATTTTGAAAGATTTCCAGGTGATGAATGAGGTTATGGCGCTCGTACTAATTTTGGAAAGCAAGACATTTAAACCAACGACCCATACCCAAATATGATAAAGAATGAAATTGAAATGAATTAATGAAACAATGTAAACATAGTGAAAACAAATACGTATTAATAATAACAAATAAATCCTATGTCTTTGTAACAACGTCATTAAATGTAATAAGGTTATAATTAATTCTAACAATAAATAGTTGATTGGGTCTTTATAGTCAGCCATACGGACTATATCACTCTGTTATATAACATATATTTTTTATCATTATTTAACAATTGTTCTTATGTTGTTTCCAAATCAGCACTAGCTGCAGCAGAGGGATATCCGCCAAAAATGGAGGACTGGAGCGGCGTCAACAGGGCGACGTTTCCCGCAGTCAACGGAATCGACAAATCGTCCATTGATGCAGACATGAAATATGCACAGGTAACGTCTCAATGTCAGGCTGCGGTTTGTGTACCTCCGTCCCGTTTCACTGCCGTGCGGTCACTCTGACGGAATAATCATACCTTTTAGCCCGTGCTGCGCCAACCTTTTGGACACCAAAATGCATTTTTGAGGTATTATCGCCAAATCAGTTGCAGGCCTAATTTTATGTGGAATTATATATATTATATCAGCATAATAATGCACCCTCGCTGCCACTGAACACCTCTCGTAGGCTTTTTTGTAATTCATCTTTATCTGGTGCATAGAGAATTTTGTACATTATGTTGTATAAATATATAAATATATATTATATATATGAATATATATATATAAATATATAAATATATATATATATGTATATATATATATATATATATATATATATATATATATATATATATATATATATATATATATATATATAGTTATTTATTTTTTTATTTTTTTATTTGTTTGTTTGTTTTTTATTTATTTATATACGCACTACAACGAAAATGCCATGTTTTATGAAATACTTGAAAACTTGAAATATTAAATATGAAAATAAAACTGATTCTGATAATTAATAATAGCACCTACCTTTATTTCTGTAGCACCTTGCACACACAACATGCAACTCAAAGTGCTTTATGTTAATATAAAGGCAACTAAATAGTTGTGGTAATAATAATAATACTAATAATACTAATAATACTAATAATAATAATAATAATAATAAACAGTAAACATAAAACATGATAAGTATTTCGTCATCAATTATAGCATTATCATTCCTCTGTAAATTATTTCCAGTCATTATTTCTCTTGGATTATTGACCTTGAATTCATTTGTTGTTGTAAAAAAAAAAACGGCCACGGCATATTACGCATATAGGATTGATATTTGAATATATTTTTTCCTCTTTTCCCGTGCAGCCCTCCTCCACCCTGTCCGGCTACGTCCCGGCGTGTGCCTACTCCCCGTCCAACCAGTACGGAGTGTACAGTGGGGCCGCTGGGAGTTACGTCCCGCCCGGAGCCCACTGGCAGGCCCAAACTCCAGGGCTGTCCCACTCGGGGAGTGGGGTGTCCGTGCACCCCGGAGACATCCACTCCCCCATGTTCAAACACACACACAGAGAGGGTGAGACATTATGCCATTTGAATTCGATTATTATATTATTACTATAATTAAAAAAAATTGTGGCGGCTGCTGTTATGACGTTCATAGTGTTCATATATATATATATATATATATATATATGAATTCAAGTAGCTTCCAAATTTAAAATGTACTTTTGTTTATGTTTTTGTTATTTCTCCCACGGAAATTCTGAATAGAATTTTAAATACATGATTTAAATAGTGATATTATATCATAATGAATAACCAACACATTATCTCTCTTTCACACTTACACAAACACACACACACCCACACCCACACCCACCCACACACACACATACATGCACACACACACACACGCATATTCCTTCTAATAAGCGTCAACCTTTTCCTCTCAAATGGCAAAACAATTCTGAACAAAAATGAAAAAAGTAAAACAGTGGCTGTAGTTTCCTAAGTATTTTATTTTAGTTTTTTTTATTGCTCTTATATAAAAACGACATGGATTGTACATAATTACAGCTTCCTAGAGCTCGTCGTGGTCGTTGTTCCTGTGGCCTTTATTCTTTCCCTACAGTCTATAGTCACATGCTATCCATTCACACTCACACATTACATCATAAGTCGTTGCTTTTCCATGTTAAAGAAGGAAAGAAACCGGGAGGAGAAGCGGAGATCCGGGGTCGACGTGCATTAACACGCTGTCTTCGTGTCTTTGTTGTTGCAGGAGACAGAAAGCTGCTGAGTCCGCTCTGCAAGGAGCAGCACGACGCCCTGCACGCCGCGCACGGCCCGGCCACCTCGTCGTCATAACGCCACGAGGGCCCCGGGGGCCACGTTCGGACTTATTACACGCAAAAAAAAAAAAAGACTGCACGACCGTATAGGTCCCCTAAGTGATTTCAAGCGTTTCAAGAAGTCGAAAAGTAAGTGCAAAAGCCGGAGTTGCGTTGTGCTTGTCGGTTTTGGCCACGTGGACGCGGGAGACGCAAGGTTCGACTCTTTTTTTTTTTTAATTTTTTTTTTAGATTCGGTTCCGGGCGAGTCAGTTGGTTAAAAAAATAATAATAAAAAAAAGAGTCGTTCGATCCTCCCGACCCTGCGTTCATTTCGTTCAGTCGTGGACGAGGGAGAACGTCCGGTGAACGGGGAACGAGGGTCAGGAGAGTCGCTCGGATCTGACTTGTGGATGGGATTCTCAGATGAACCCATCAGCTCTGTCACAGTTGTGTATTCAGGAGGAACAAGGCAGACGGTGTACACCACAAAACCATTTAGCCCAATTCTCTGAAAGTTTTGTATGTCGGTACAGATATAGAAAAAACGATTTCCTTCTGTCAATGTTTTATATTATTATTATTATTTTTTTATTATTATTTTTTGGAGGAGTGCAGAGTGTAAATCACTCACGTCCAATATGAATCATACCAATCGTCTTTTTTGTCTTGGATTTCAATTCAGCCCTCGGTAAATATTTCCAGTTTTTCAGTGGAAAACTGCACTCTTATGTCCGAGTGACTCCAGACTCCTGACCCATTTAAAAGATTAAACCAACGCACCAGCAACATACTGGACCCACTGGCGTTTCTCTCATACATTGACAACTGATGGCCTTTTTTAAATTTAATTTTATTTTTATTTTATTTTATTTTTACGTATTTTACACCCAACTACTTCGTGTATATTGTTGCTAAAAACAACGGGGCCACAGTATCTTCATGCGCATCCTGTCTATCATTCGCCTTTTAATTGTTTAGACTAAACAAACACTGCAGAAGAGGAGCTGTTTTTATTCCAGTCACAATGTTGTGTTAAGTGGTTGCGCCGCATGCCCTGGGTGCTGTTATCCGTGGACAGAGAGAGACGACCTAGATGTTAAATACTTGCTAAAGCTTTAATTATATATTTTTTATAAATACACTGTAATTATTCGAAAATAAAGGCTTTTCTAAATCCAAAGTGTGCCCCCCCCCCTCAGAGTATGGATGTATTTTTACTAAAAGAGTGCAGCCAATAAAAGGGTGTTTGCTGTTGCACGTCGATTCTTCACTGTTGAGGAGGAAATATTAAATTGATAAATGATGCTGTGTTCATTTGGAAGCTGGGGATCCGTGTTGTCCATCTACTGAATGTGGACCAGTGTCAGGTCAAGGCCCTGTCTTTAATGAACGTGTTGGAGTGTTCACGCTGACATGAAATGTTCAAACACTGAAATAGTGTCGCTTATCCAGATTTATCTCTCTTATCTCCCATCTACAACGGTTAATTTTAAGGCAATTAATTTTAATTTACGCACCTAATACACATTTGCCCACAATTTCACTTACGCGTATATTCGACTTCTTTATGTCCTAAACATGAATAGTATCACGCAGAATAGATCAATGTGTGAACTCAATTCAATTAAACTCAATTAATCATTCATAAGCAATGATATTTTTTCTTTGGGTATTGCATATATTTTACATTTTGCTAGCATGTATAATGATAACAATAATAATAATAATAATAATAATAATAATAATAACAATAATAATAATAATAATAATAATAATAATAATAATAATAATAATAATAATAATAATAATAATAATAATTATTATTATTATTATTATTATTATTGTTATTATTATGAATACATTGAATTTGAAACAGTGTTTTTCGTTTGTTTAATTTACTACAATATTTGCTTAAGTACTTAACCACTTGTTGGAACACCTTTTAAATACTTGAATTCATGGCTGTGAAAACTTTTTGTCATTTAAGATATAATTAGGCATAATCTCTCATTAAAATAATTTGATTAAATGATCTATCTATAGTCGAAGTGATAACAATGATTAGAACAATGACTCTTTAATAACTAATTTCTATAAGCATGCAATTCAATGTTTTGTCCATTGGTTCCACATGGGGCCAAAGCGAACAATTATACTATATAATTATATTTTTTTAAATTATGTTGAGTCTGACATGCTGTGTATACTCATGTCAGAATATTCATAAAAGTCAGCTGAGGTTCAGTTGAAATGATTAAAAAAGCAGTATTGCTTCTCCTCAGGCGTTCTATTGCTGGGATGGTTTGGACTGGAGTGGTGAGGCGCAGTGAAATTTGTAATTGGTTTCAGTTGCTTCACATGAAGCAAATAATACTGGGCTTTATAACTTCACATTTAGTGGAACTAAAAGGTACTGGCTTATGATCATATGAGTAAATGCCAAACGTTGGTGAATAATAGCCCTTAACTTTAATACGCCGTATAAGAATTTGAATTATTTTTCCGTTTCTTTGGTAACAGGCCCAGGCTTCAGGCCCTTCCCAGCCCAGCGGGTGCATGCCTCGGATACTTGGGCATCATGTTAGGGTTATGGAGTCTATTGCTGGTGGGCCTAAAATTGGCTAAATATTATTTTGGTTGAGGTGAGAATTAATGGCAGTGGACGTGGTAATGGATGTATGGATTCTTAAATATAAATCTGAAAATGCTGTGGCCTGCAGTCCAATTGTTCTAAGCGTAATCTGTACATTTTTAGCACAATACTGGCCTGAAAATGTAAAAAGTAAAACTTAAAGGAGATTTATTGTTATTATGGCATATGTTTCCTTATCTCCTGATCCCATCCCACTTCCCCTATCCATCTCCTCTTATTATCAAAAAATGTGGTGGGACAAACTGTTCTACATAGATATTATTATTATTATTATTATTATTATTATTGTAATTTTTATTTATTTACATACATGTTTTTTCTCTTGATTGTCACTAATTCCCAATGTCTCTAAAGATATCTAGATATCTATCTAGATATATTTAGCTAGATATCTAGCTATAAACTTGGTTATCAATGGTTAAAGACGGCTCAGCTAATAGGCTTGTAGGGTCAAACATATTTTTACATTAAAAGTGTGTAATGCAATTTAAGCTTATATACATATCCATACATAATGCTTCATCAATATCCATTTTTATTTAAAGATACTGAAGATACTGGAGAGAAAAAAAAGAGCTCCAGACTGCTTTTCAGTCAAGGTCCATATTCATATATCCTTTCTGGCACAGATGATCAATTATATATCAACACCTTTGATCAGACACTTTTATACTCTGACTCGGAGACAGGAGGTTTTTGGAAACAGTGCTTCCAGTTTTTTTGGAAACAGTGTTCCCAAAAAAACTCCTGTCTCCAAGTCAGAGTCAGAGTTTCCGAAACACGATGGAATTTTGGCGCTCTATCAGTCCTATTTCACAGACTTCAGCTCCTTCCTCCTTCACGGCCAAAACCCCACGAGCGACTTGTCGTATCCAAACATTAAGATGGCCTCTGAGTCCACACGCTCCCCGCCTGGAGTCACTCTTGTTTTCCCGGATACCACTTGGGGTTCGGAAAACACTCCTTCATGGTGGTGGGGTTACTTCCTGCGGGACCCTGCTCATCAATCAGGGCAGCGAGTGATACCCCCCACCTCGGCTTTAGTGGGATATCTTTGTTTCGGGGGGGGCGGGGAACAGGTTGGGCGAATATGTCCTTATCGAAATAAACTATGTCGATGGAAATCATTCTCTTTCCTTCGAGTCGAGCCTACTTTGGATTCTCACATTTTTTCTTAAAATATTGTTCAAATAGCTATGGTCCATCTGTCTTTCATAATTTGATTTTGAAGTGTCACTGAAATGATTGAACCTCTCTGTGGAGGACTCTGATTGGTCAACACCGACAATCAGCGCACTGTCATTTATGAATAATGGCCGTTGTCTGTTATGGATGACCGTTGTCACAGGCAACCGCTTCCCTCGAGGTCCCTCGTTTTACGTCACCTACACGCCAATGGTAATTCGAGCTTGCGCTGACGTCTTGTGACACTAGAAACTACAACGGAAGCAGAGCTGCCAAGTCTCACATTTTGACCGTACGTATACGAGTAAGATTGCTTTTTTAAATTTCTACGTCTACATATATATTTCCTCACTTGCGTCTGCTCGGTGCCTGTCAGTGGTCGTGTGGTGAACAGGAGATCCTTTCTCACACACGTTACGTGAACGCCCACGTGCAACATCCTCGTCGGAGTCGCAGTCAGGGCCCGGCCGCCGCCATAAACATTCTGTGCACCAAAACCGCTGTGACAGGATCAGTGTGGGGGGGCCTCACGTGGGGCCGGTAGAAAAGCGCTCAGCAGAAGCGCTTCCCCTCCGTTCACCGTTTCTCCAAAGAAAACAAATAAAAACAGTGTTTTTATTTTAGGGGCATTTAATTCCAAATTGAACGAAACAAAAAAAAAAAACGCCCCACCCACGTTATCTCACTCTGAACCTTTGTTGAAACTCGGCAGCCCAGATGGCGACGGAAGACTTCGAGAGATGAATGCCGACGCGTCCAACACAGGTTAAAGGTCATCTGTAGGCAAAGGTTTGTTTTTTTTGTCGGGCGAATAATTTGCTACACTGTCGTTGACTGTGTTTCTTGGCAGAAGCTCTTACACTGGACCCGCTGGCTTTAGTGAGCAACCATTAAATAAGCAGGATAAGGTGCAGCCAGCCGGTTGTTATGGCAAAATATTCCCCTTCAGAGTCGTACAAGTCCTGATCAGCCTGCCTGTGCTGGCTGCCTGTTATCCCATAATATTACACTGAAACTGTTCGATTGCCAGAAGACTCATCATGGTCAGCGTTTACCGTCTATATAAATAATGAACGTACCGCCGTACTTCACATTACACCTTATTTTGATCAACACTATTGGCTGACAATGGTTAAACACCGGGCGGCGCTTTGATCACCAAGAACCTGAGAGCCGCGTCCCGACGAAAACTTCAACCTGAAAGGATCCTCAAATGCCGCCAGCTTGAACCAAACACTTGCAGAGGTAGAGAGATTCCTCCTCCTCGATCCTAATGGCTCTGAAATCAAACCCCATTAATAATGGCAGCGCCGGTGCGTTGGTGACAAGAGGCTCCCCTTGAAAAACACGGGAACAGACGCTTCCCTCTTCGGCCCCTCCTGATGATTCATCAACGTCTGCTGTGTGTACAGGAGGAGTCGAGCCTTCTTGACGGGCAGAGGTTCGGTTTATGTGTTTGACACTCTGCCGGCGTGATGATTAAAGACGTTTTACTTTATCTGGAGGCGGGGAGGGGTGAGGACTACGCCAGGAGTCGCACCCTTGGTGGCGTGGCCCTCGCGTGACTCTGGGATCGGCCTTGAGAGCATCTCAGGACGGAGACGCAGCAGCCGGCCAGACTGGCCTCGGGGGGGGGGCAGGGGGAGTGGGGGGGGGGGGCGCATACACCAGGAACCTTTTGGGAGGAGAGTGGCAAGTTGGCAGCCGCTCAAACTGCGGAAAAGAAAGCGCCAGCGTCGGCAGAGTTGAGACGTCTGACGTCTCAGACGGATGGCGTCGCTATCAAAACACGGATCGCACCGAAATGGAGCGTCGCGCTCCCAGGCCAGGAGGCGTTGGAGGGTTTTTGTTTGGGTTTTGAATGCCAACCAACATCAAACTGGTATTGTATCGTATTTGGGATATTGTGCAACCGACACAGGCCTTGATACCTTGATCCGAAGCTGCCCGGCTTCCCCGGTCCGTGGCTGTATAAAAGGTGTCCAAAGTGATTGTTGTTGTTAAAATAAAAAAAAAATTAAATCCCATCAAAGCGGCGATCCCCTCGACGTGCCGTTGTCGTAATGCAATCATCGTTGCCATTATTTCCATCTGGCCGTCCGCAGGATTTCCAAGCGGGCAGAGTTACCGGCGGATGATGAATGTCTCCGCTCCATGTTCGCAGCGGGCCCCGCCAGCTCACCACATCAACACAGACGCGATGATGACATTGGGCTTCCCAAATGAGAACGTATCATTTCAAAAATTTACTTTTTTACTCACCGTCCCGGGAGACTCAGAAGCCCTTTTGGGTCCTCGGAGAACCCCGGCAGTAAGTAAAGCTAGGAAGACAATGACCACAGAGTCGCATTGAATTGCAGAGCCCGGATTTGATTATTACATACAGATGACTAAAGGAGTATGGAATTATGTCTGAACACACAATTAAAATGTTTCTGCAGGCCCATAAACGCAGAGAGACTGGCCCCTATCTGGAAATTGTTAGGAGCATATGCAAATATTAACATACAGACATGGACTATGAGGTCACGTGGGAAGCTCCCTTCGCTGGAAAGAGCGAGAAAACAGATTCCGAACCGTAAATGCAGATGTTCTGGGTATAATCTATTTCAGGCTAAAGCCAGCCGTGGCAAGAGAGGCGTTCACACAACCCGAGACGATTCTCTTTCATTTGTCCAAGCTATAGAATTAATGTTCCGCACAATTGCCCATCTGCGACTAATTTTGTGCGCTGAAACGTGCGCCCGCGCTTAATGCCGCCGCATGCAGACCCGCCATTAGCGAGCTGTGTGGCATCGGATTTATTCAAAGGCTGCCATCATACTTAATATTTTGGCCCCGATTCGTATGAGGTGATAATAAGACGATGACGCTTCTCAAAAAAATAAGCGCAGTGGCGGTTAGCCACCGTGCTGTCTATCGGTTTGAGCAGGGAAATACTCGGATCTGGTGGAGAGCGCAGTTCTTCTCATATGTTATTTCACATGCATACATCATTACAGGGAGAGTCATAATTTAGGAATTCGAAGCTCTGATGCCCCGAAAGAGACACGAAAGGAGGTTTTGAAGTAATATTCCCACTGTTGGACATTGTATCTGTCTATACCTATGTAAATTGTTGATCCCTATATCCCGTTGCTGGGTGACAACATTCGAACCCATGAAAAATTAAGGATTTTCTTATCGAAAAAAAAACGAAAGAGAGATATCTCCGTACAGTTAGGCCTAAACGGCAAGGGTGAATTTCACCACAGGGGAATGACAGCAGATTCAATAAATCACGCTTCCCGATGGTTCTCTGACGGAATTACAGCGTTCAAAAGGTCTTGCTGAGGTGAATGACGGTTAATGGCTTGTCATCACCTCGATTTTAAGAAGGGTGTCAGGGGTGGCGAGTACACAGAGTCCATGTACGTAGGAGCAGGACCTGCTGCTCTACCGTCGGCGGTGAGAAACAATGGCGTCTGGAATGAACGCTGTCACCAGAGATTTGCTCCGAGTGATAATGCAACAAAAGGAGAGAGACACGCTGAGCACACACAGGACATTATTCAGCCCCATTCACTGTATAGCGCCGCGCCCTGCGGTAGAAAAAAAAGGAGCGGCCGGAGCGCCATGCCTACCGCCCGCGTCCTGGAGGAGCTGTCAGCTCGATCATCAACACGGCCGTACGTGACTTTCCGGCCTCGGCTGCATGCGGGGCAAACCAAAACATTGTTTTTACTGTGTACTGTACATATCACCATCAGGAACATCAGCCGTGAGAAGGAACCATCAGCAGCTCCCACCCTAAGGACAGCTGTCTATTTTTGGATTGAACAAATGAGGGTTTAAATGTTGGACGCAGGTTTTAACGATGTAATAACTGTGTAATAACTGTGCGATAACTATGTTATGACCAGGTTATAACTACACTTTGCCACTTGGTCGTAACACTGACATAAATTCAACAGACTGATTCCAGTGGACCGGATCCAATGTTTTGACAGTGTGGAACCAGTTTACCTTTGTAAGATGGAGAGAAAATGCGGGAAATGAGGTGTAACTGTCTCTGACGTAGTCGTGATCCGGCCAAATTAGTTCCTTCTCTTCCCGCATCTTTCTTCCCGCCGCGTCGTACTCGTATGATCGCACGTGGCGAATGAAGAATCTCGAATCTCGAAGTCTCCTACGGTTCTTTTTTTTTTTTTTTTCACGACACCAGCCGGCCTCCCGCTCTGAACGTCCAGGACAATACGGTTGTCTGTTTGGAGGCTTGAGGACTTGCTATTTTCATGACAGGAATGTAAGAGATGTAAACTGGGGCTCACCAGTCTGAAAATGCGGTCCTGATGTTTGAAATTTGACAGATGGAGATTCTGCCTCGGCTAAACATGTTGACGCGGAAATAGTAGCAAACTCATGTTTTGTCTTGCCGCACCGCCGTGTGCTCTGGTGGTGGATTATTTATTTATTTATTTATTTATTTGTTTGTTTTTATGGTGAATTTATAATGTTTACATTTTGAAAATGGACTGAACATTTCAGAAAAACGTATTTATAAAGAACTGCAAGCTGCATTTTGAGGTTAGCTATGGCTTCATTTTCTGCTACCACTGTAGAACACCACTACCTAAATAGCATAAATCATTTAAATAAATATAAGGTTAAATATCAAACAGGCTTTAGGCTTAGGCTTGATCTCTAATGATTATTCTTTCAACAACAATAATAATAATAATAATAATGATAATAATAATAATAATAATAATGATAATAATAATAATTTAATTAACCAAGGTGTATTAGGTCACTTTGACTGCTATTTTTTTGATTTTCAGCCAATTGTCGTATCTGCAAAACTGTCAGGTTTTATTTTGATGTTTAGTTAAATTTACAGCAAAATGTTTTTGTTTTTACAAGAAATATCCAATCACTTTTTTTTGCAAAGGCCTATTAATTTAGAAAATAATCTATACTTTGTTTGACCCCAATATTTTTTTCCCCCTTAATATATTATGATTGAAATTATTTCATTTCGGATTTTCTTTCATCAGCTGTGGTTGAACTTTTTTTTTGGTAATGCTCAAAAATTCCTAGTAACCACAATGTCCAAGTTTAAGTGAGCGTGCCATAGTTTATATTTTATAATGAGAAGAAACCGACTGTTCACTGAAACTACAGAGTTTCTGATTTTTTAAATAGTTTATACACTAATAGTGTATAAACTATTGTATAAATAATTGTTTTGGAAATACAAAACTGTTAAGAATTAGCTGGATGTTAATACCATGGAAATTCCCCTTGACCATTTTGGAAACACCGATAGGGCAGCTCAAAAGGCCATCACACTCCAAGGCTTTTCAGGTGGCTTCTCTAAACTGCAGATCCTATCACTCCTCACCTGCCAGGGTATAAGTAACCATCACCTTTCCAAACCAAGAGTTAAAGTGCGGGCTCTGCAGAAATACTCAAACTGATATACTGTGTATTTTACCAAGGAAAGTGAGGTGCAGAAAGCATTTGCTGAAGATGTTTTTGTTTTTTTTAACTGTTTTCATTTAAACACTTATTATTGTAGGGTATGTTACACTTTAACATGTATTTATTATAAATGTTGAAGTCACTTGTACAAGTGGGTTCTATCATAGTGATCACTTTGTTTTAGTTGAAGCCCAGTGTGTGTTGTTCTTAACCAGTATAATAATAAATAACGTATATATTATAGCTCCCCCTTTAGTATACTCTAAGGGTTGGGGTTAAGGTTCTTTTATTTTATTAGTATGTTATCATCATGCAATTTAGAAGTGATTTTTATTATCATTACTTTTGAATAGGTATAAATTATTTAACCCAGGTATATACCACATATATTATATCTTTGAAAATGTAGTTCCATGTTTTCTTGGCATAGCACATCAAGGTGAGGTGAGAAATTGCCTTTTTTATTTTGGACTTCATGGGAAACGCAAAGCCATGTCATCGCCCTCCTCCATTAAGCCGCCTCTACCTGCTCTCGGTGCCTTTACGACTCCTTTGTTCTCGGCGAGACAAAAGGAGTGTGTCAGGGTGATGGAGGAAGTCTCCATCGCTCCGTCTCCTCTTCCCTCTCTCTCCGTCCGCACAAGAATGAAGAGGATGTGTGCTGGCGTGTGTGCTCGGCAGTTATCCCGTTCCTACGGATACAGAGTGTCGGGTGTGCTCCACAAGTGAAATCCAACGCTGTCAGTCACAGCTAAAGAAAAGCAAAAACAAATAAATACGTGCATCGATTTGTGGGGAGTTTACACGGGGTTAATAGCGCCAAAGAACACCGAGTCTCCGTCCATTCCAAACATTACGATGTATGGGCGCAGCGTTGGGGTACACCTGGACGCCGAGAGACATTCTTGGACAGGGGCTTATATTTCTCCCAACAGAAAGGCGTGCTTCTGCCAAACTAACTGGCCGGCCCAATGAAAATAAACTGGTAGAAATACTGTGAAGTACTTCTTTGCTGCCCCGGTAGGCTGTGAATGACATGCGCTAATGTCCATTTGGGATTTTATTAGTCCGAAGCTTTTTTTCTCGAATCGGATTCGAAGACATTTTATTCACAGATGCATCTGCAGAAGAAGGCCTTGCGTTGTCCTCGATGTGAATCTTATCTCAACCACCAACAACATACTGCGCTCTATCTGTTGTCAGAAATTTTCCACGCGCTCATCATACACATCATAGGGGATAGAAAACCAATATGTGTCGTATAACTTTCATTTTTCGACATTGTTTGCTTTCGCTGATGACCTTCTGCTGTTGTCAAAACAAGGGGTTTTGTATCATTACACTGGAAACCTTGGAACGTTATCAATTTGGAAACAGATGCGGCCTTGGTCATTCACTCAGAGTCAAATAATAATGCTTTAATTACGTAGCTTAGAAATCAAGATCTCACTTTTAAAGCCAGTGCTGTCACAATTATTACATAATGGCCTGCTCACGATTATTAGAGCAGATTGCAATTATATGAACGGATCGCAATTAATTGAACAGATAGCAATTAATCAACAAGATCGCAATAATGACCACATTGTGATTATTTGACCAGATCGCGATAAAGTGTCCAGATCGTGATTATTTGACCTGATTGCGATTATTTGACCAAATCACAATTAATTGAGCAGATCGCAATTTGAGCGGATCGTAATTATTTGAGCAGACCATGATTATTTGACCAGATCGTGATTATTGAACCAGATCACAATTAATTGAGCTGATCACGATTTGAGCAAATCGTAATTATTTGAGCAGATCATGATTAACTGAGCAGATTGTGATTATTTCGCAAAAATTTCAGATCCTCCATTGATATGTATGCATCCAAATTTTGTGGAGATTTTTGAGCCAATGTTAGAACGTTCATTTGTTATTTTTCATCTCGATTATTTGTATTATTAATTATCAACTAAAATGTGATGATCGTGGTAGCCCTAATTAAACCAAGTTGATACTCACTGTCTCAAAAATAACCAGAACGTTACATTTGGAAAAAGGCCTGTTTATATAACGCTTTTCATTGATGGACGTCACATGGCAAGTCCACTCGAAAATAATGTAAAGTTACGCTCCTTGAAAACCATTAAAACCATTTTCCCCAACCCTCTCTCAAGGCCGCGGCTGCTCTCCACTGTCATCACGTGAGAGTAGGGGGGCGAGGTCGGGAGAATCTGGTTTCTCTGCTCGGTGTTGATGGGAGGATAAAGGAAGATGGATTCCTCCTCCTCCTCCTCCCCTCCCGCTTCAGCTCGCAGGTGTTTTTGGCTTTTTCTTTTTTCTCTATTCTTTTTTTTGCGGCAGCGTCCGCAAATCCAACGGCCAGTTTCCTGATCGCACAACCTCCAAGCCTCCTACCACTCTGACAATGCTCTGAGGAGGAGGGTGTAATTTTCGGAGGCTTAATTTAGGGGGCGGGGTGGTCCTGGCAAATCAGCATTTTATCCGAAGCAGACCAAGAAGATCCGCCGCACTGTGGTCGGACTTCAAAACACTGACTCGTTACTCCCCCATCTTCATGTTCGGGGCGGCCGCAAATCTCCCTCTCCCCCCGGAGCGGAGCAGAAACTGCCGAAGCTGTCGTGGGGTTTGATTGGAGCGCACGCTTCGGGGGAGGAAGAAGCCGATCGATGGTTCTGGAGGGAGTCACCGCGTGGAACCGCCGGTTGAAATAAAACTGCATGAGTTTACATTGAGATTATAGAAGGAAAAAAAACTAGGCTTAAAAATGACTGTATCGGTCTGTACAGCATAGGACACATATTTGAGGCGATAACTCTCAACCATGCTTTCCTTGTTTGGAGATTTCATTTCCTCCCCATTTACCAGAACCGGGATTTACCAGAAAAAGACCGTCGACATGGGTTCAAATCTCAGAGCAACCACTCCTCCAGCAGAACCTTTCAGGGCACATGGCTCCAAAAGCGCGAGAGATTTGATGCCTGCGCGCAAATTTGAATGACGGAAATTTCAGACATCCAAAGATTGTTTTCGCGTGGGCAAATCGCCCGACGCCTATCAACTGCGGAGTTTGATCAGGTATATTTCTTCACCGTGAATGGCACCAATGGAGGTTGAAAAACTGCCGTTAACTCGTGTCATGGCCGTTGACCGTCTCCCCGGACTGACACGCACGTCAATGAGACACGCCTTTCACGCCAGTGTCCGCGAGAGTCAGCTCCATCCGAGGCGAAGTGGGCGGATTTCATCATCGCTCGATCCGTCAACAATGGGCCCCGGCCCCGGAATGAGCGTCGGGTGAATGGGGTGTGTTTGCTCGTCCTCTGGGGGTAAATATTAGTTTGTCCAGATAACACCGCATACGGGCGGCCGGGGTTTTTTTTTTTCTGTTTTTCTTTTTTCCACAAAGCTTAAGTTACACTGATGTCTGGCCGTTTGGGCCCGAGGAATTGTTCCCTTTTCTTTAATCTTCTTCCAAGCCAAACATCAGTAGCCGGCTCAAGTGGCGGAAAGTTTCAGCGGACGATCCGGCCTCGCCACTCAGAGCCACAGGGAGATTAATGGTTGGGGTGGGGGAGGGAGGGGGTTCTTATCTGCCACCACCCCCCTGCGCCCTGTTAAAGACAGGTTACTTAGCTTTTTTTTAAGGAATGCGACGTGGAAAATGAAAGAAACATGGAAGAAATATATACGAGAAAAAAAAGTATAAAATACGTTAGTTTATTATTATTATTATTATTATTATTATTATTATTATTATTATTATTATTATTATTATTATTATTATTATTATTATCTTTGTTGTTGTTCTTCTTCTTTTCCTTCTTCATTTGAGGAACATTCAGCATAAAAAACAGTAGGTCCTTTACTAGAGCAGACAACCGTGGAGTAAAAAACAAAACTGCAACTCCGACCGTGGATTAATAACCATTTGTCGTGTATATGAAGCATTGTTTTTTCAGTGAATTGTTATCTGGTAGCAATTAGCGGTAAGCGGCTAGCAAGTTGTGTTACCTGCTCTGGCTCCAAGGAGACCCTTGTTTTTCTCACTCACTTCTCCCCTCACACACATTTAAATCTCCATCTATTAATTTATATTATGGCACGACTAAATCCAAGCCGATATCTCCTCTTCAACTCGCCCTTGGCTGACGCTACTAGTTAATTGTAAGCATTAGATGGCTACCATTGCGTTCACCAGCTGCTAGTAGCCTAACATTACACATAAGCACACGTCTTCCTATTGTAATTCACATTCTCTCAATATTCCATACAACTTCCCTGTTATTCATCAGATTTCCCCACATCTACTCCCCATTAGTGTTCAGTGACGCTAGCGAGGCTAGCGGTGAGCTAAATAAGCCCTGACTGGAAGCCTCCTATGATCGCTACCTTCTCCTCGACATATACACATTACACACACAAGCCCTTGCACTGTGAATTAGCAAACTATAAACCCGCTATAGTTGTGAAAGAACAAATTGTTAGTTTGACACAGGTAGCATCAGCACAACTTAATTTGCCTTTTACCACCAGCGTGCGCCTCTGCAGAGAAAAACATCTGTTTCTTTCACAATAAAATAGGGTAGCTCCCTTTTACTGCCTTTTTGAGGCAACTTCCGTTTTTTCGACTCCGACCATATTTTATATGCGGCGCTCACAGAGTTAATAGCAGCTTTACGGTACAGCGGGTCCAGATGCAGCCGACGACGACGCTTCCCTCTCAGCCGGCCTTTGATCTGCGGTGGCATCTGTGAGATATTTACCTCTTTATTTGTTACGGGACGTTGGAAGGTTTGGCGTCCGTGTGAGCTCTTTCTGATGACTTCTGCCTTCACCCAATTTCCTTCCCTTGGAGGACAGGGTCAGCTGGGCTCCAGTTTGAGAAACTTACCACTCTGCCGCAGCTTTGCACCGGGTGCTTAAATGCGAGTCTAATAGGGCATACATTCAGGCCTTAAAAAAAGCGTTAAATCCCCTTCAAGGATAGGTTTGCCGTTTTTTCAAGCCAATAGAGCGGTAAGTCTCTTAAACTTTGCCCTTTACTACTTACAGTGGTAAGTTTCTCAAACTTACCACTCTGCTGCATCTTCTCACCGGATGCTTGAATGGGGTCCAATGGGGCATACCTTCAGGCCTTAAAAAAAAAAGTTAAATCTCCTTAAAGGATAGGTTCACCGATTTTTCAAGCCAATAAAGTCTCTCAAACTTACCCCTTTACTACTTACAGTGGTAATTTTCTCAAACTTACCACTCTGCTGCATCTGCATCTGCTGCATCTTCCCATACGTTCAGGCCTTAAAAAAAAAAAAACGTTAAATCTCCTTAAAGGATAGGTTTGCCATTTTTCAAGCCAACCCACAGAGTGGTACGTTTCTCAAACGTACAACTTACCACTCAGCTGCAGCTTCTCACTGTGTGTGAATGCAGCCCAAGGGGTCATAGGTTTCGGGCAACAAAAAAGGCTTAAGTCGCCCTTTTTTAAATAGTAGGCTAAAGCATTCAACGAGGCTCTGCTCTCTCTATGGACAATTCTAACCAAAGTTTGGTAAAAAAAAATTGAGAACCTGCTAAGTTGCTTTTGAGAACCCGGGTCTCACCTCTGATCGGACGATATCCATCTTTAATGGACTGAAGCAGCTTTGAGAGGAGCTGACTGATAGGGATCACATCAGACACCCGATTGGAATTCGGGTCTCGTACAAGCAATCACGAAATTTCATCTCGGCCCTTTTTGGACGCCCTCCATAATGCCGCACACCCTGCGTTTTCGCTCTCTCTCCAAAATGGACCTACGCAAAAATAAAACTTGGCACCGCCGGGGCATTCTTGGCCAACTGGAAAACGGGCCCAGACCCCCCACCCCAAAAACCTCAACACGCCTATCTGGCGACTACGAGGAACTCTCAGCAGCCGCTTTGTTGCTGCGTTCCGATCCCCGGGCAAGATAGAGGCGGTGCGAGTGCTCGGCGTATAAAAAGGCGGAATGGCGCGGCCGGCCGGCGACTGGAGGCACAAGCCCGGCTCCCTGTGAGTGCGTCTGAAAGGCCTAAATTGAGCCATTAACCCCAAACCTCCGGGGAGACGCCTTATCGGCTCCGGCATCCAGAGACTGTGTACAATTTGCGAAATACTACGCCGATACTCTAAATGACGTTTAATGGCTGTTTGAGGCTCAGCAAAAGTTTCGTAATGTGCTTTGATAACCGGTAGCAGGGACGCCAGGTTTGGGCAAAAACAAAAATAAAGAAGCCACAAGGGCCGAAGCGTCCGTCAAGGCCGTCGCGCCGCTCATTACAGAGCGCCATGTCCAAATAATCAAACAGGCTGAACGAAGAGGCGTGGGTGTTGGCGCTGCATGTGCTCTCTCTCTCTCTCTCTCTCTCTCTCTCTCACTCTCTCATTCTCTCCCCTCCGCTAGCAGACGAGCCGTGATTACACAACCCTCACCCTGACAAGCTACCATTCGTGCCGCTGACTAAACGGGGTTTTGGTGAACGCCCGAGGCACCGACGGCTCATTTGGGCATCAACAGGGATGTGCAGCCATCAACACTGAGGACTGATCTAATCCAGACAGATGCTGTCACCACAGCAATCAATCATGTCACCGAACCCCGAGACACAATACAGTATAATCAACACAATAACACTGTCATCACAATTAAGGGTTGGGATTGTGGTGAGGGTGGCTTGGTAGGGTTTAGGGAATGGCGTTCACCCCTCCAATCTCACCTTATTATTTTTCATTTTTCTACCACCCCAACCCCCCTTCCATTACCAAAGGGTTGAATAAGGATTTTCTCCCATGCCTGTATAACGACACACGAGGGGCGAGAGAAAGGATTGAGCATTAGGACGACAGGTGCCTGCCCTGACCTGCCAAAGAAAAAGAGAAAACAAAAAGACGAAAAAATAGGAGAAGGCCAAGTTCAGGCTCGACACTCGGTAATTCCGACCGATCAGCGAGAGACTTTAAGACACTATGAACTGGGTTCATCTCCACAACTACCCAGTCTAGGTCTGAGCCTTTCCCACCGTGAGACCGGGTGGATTATACGTGGTTTTTTTTAAATAAATTTTAAAAAAAAGAGATGGTGAAAGATAAGAAAGTAGCACAGATAATCCGGGGCAGATGAAACACCTCGGAGCTGAGACGCCGCTGAGTAAACACCTTGGGCTGCGATCGTGTTGCAGAGGTGGAGAGACTTCACTTCCTGTGCCCGCCGCATCCGCCGGCCGGTGACAACGGATACGCTGTTGACCCGTCCGCCGCTCACACACACACACGCGCGCGCGCGCGCACACACACACACACTCACGCACGCACACGCATGCACACACACACACAGTCCATTTTAGCTCCACAGGTGAGACAAACCTTCTCCAGCCCCGAATCCCTTAACCAAATATTGTGAGTGTCCCTCTTGATGTGTGAGAGGCGGCCTGTTTACCTCCAGATCCCCCAGGGATTAGGAGATGAGGAGATCAGCACTGCACTTGCATGCGGGGAGGATTCCCACGTCTCAGGTATACCTGGACTGGGTGTGTGTGTGTGTGTGGGGGAGGGGGGGGGTATATTATTGAGTTTTTGTTGCATTTCTTTCTTTCTTTCTTTCTTTCTTTCTTTCTTTCTTTCTGTCTTTCTTTCTAATGTACATCCTCCACTTCATATTATAATAGTCAATATTTCCATTCGTATTATCCAGTCATACTCTCCCTCTATCTACAGCCACCAGAAGACATAACATTTTCCCCATTTCTACATTCCCCAGTACTGCTGCAAATGTTCTTTCATCGTGTTTTTCTTTTTTTACGCTGTATATATTCTCTATTATGTAGACTTTTTTTCTTTTTAACAATTTAATCATTTCTTTGAAAATTCGGTGCATTCAATGTAGTTGTCACAAGAATTTCACTGTTTAGAATGACCCTGTGTCATACTGTGCATCTGATAAATAAAACACTTTGACTTTGACTTTCTTTATTATCTATTTATTTATTATCCATTTCTTTATTATTTTTTATCCATGTATTTATTTTTTATCCTTTAATTTATTACCCATCTGTTTATTTTTATCCATTTATTCATTCATTATTCATTATTTATTTGTGTTGTGGGTTTTTATGCATACATTTAAAGTGGATACCTCTCCTTGTATTTTACCAATATTTTTCACAATATGTCCATTTAAAAGGACCACACAAATTCCAGAAACAAATGAATGCAACAAAAATTGAATTTATTGCAAAAACAATGTAAAGAAAGGCAGAATATATATATTTTTTTGGCTTATTAGACAAAAAATCTACAATTCTAATATTTTCATTTTTTTATGATTAACTGAGGATCAGTTTAATTTTGGAATTGTATTTTTTGGGGGGAAAATTCCGCTCTTCCGAGACATTTTACTTGTGATGGGTCAGATATATTGTAATATTATTGAGTCATTCTCTGATGAAAATTATGATCTACTTTTATTGCATTCTAATCTTTTAATTGAGCCTTATATACTGTATAAGTCCTGTAACAACTCTATTAACTAAACCCAGCCTCCTGGAAGCCAACCAGCTTCTTCACCCAGCTACTGGGTGTAGTGGGTTTGGTGCTGCACTGTGGCTATGTTTTCTCCGGCGTTTCCACGGCACCCAGTGAGCCAGGGGAGAACGAGCATCCTCCTCCTCTGCGGCTGAGACCGAGCAGTGGCCAAGACGAGCAGTTACAATAAACTTCAGCAAGTCAGTACAGCCAGATATCATATATTTTCCGCTGGTTTCGGGGATGCATGCGGTTTAGATTACCCCTGATGACATGCAGTACATCACTGTGTGTGTGTTCAGATGCTGGTTCTGGAACAGCTGATTTAAAGTGACATTCTCAGTGTTTCTATCACTTTTTTTTATCTCTTATCTGTCAAGTGTAATGAGGATTATTAAACAATGGCAAAACATCTTGGCCTCCTTTTTCATATGAACTGCAGTTAGGCATCCCGATAAAGGCCGTCCAACCAAATTGTTCACAGATTGTTACACATGCACGCAAGCACATATTACCTTCTAAAAGTAACATTTATCATCGTTCTTTAGCCCATGGAAACCAACCTCCACTACGCTGAATGACGATAGTGTATAGAAGGATTTTCACCCCAAATGAGGGCACATTGAGCGTGTGCACTGGAGGAAGGTATCATCTTCATCTCCAGATATTTCCTCCTGGGTGGTAAAAGAGAGAGCGGTGTTGGCTACAGTATCTCAGTCGGCATCAAATCCAATTCGGCTAAATTACGTCTCACAGAACAGTGATCCCATTCGTCAGATCATAGCGCTAAACGTCACTTTGAGCCAATATCCCCCGACTCAGAAACCAAAAAAGGTCAGATCACAGCAGCTGCCGACGCTGCAGCTCTTCCCGTGCACTGACCTTGACATCTGTCTTCTTGGGGAAGCACGATATTCTATTCTTTTTTCCGTCTGGTGACCCTCACGCACATGGAAAAGTGTCTGCTCCCACAGCTGCCGTCCAGAGGCTCCTACGCACACAGGAGTCTTCTTGTCTTGTCCCTACGTGTCTCTGCATCTTTACCTGAACCAGCTGCTTCACACCGGCTCCATTTCTAACTCAATCCCCAACTTGTATTGTTAAAACTGACTTAGTCATTGGTAAAAAAAAGGGTAACACAATGGAGGAATGTTAAAAAAACTATTAACACAATACACATTTTGCTATAGAATTTGATAATAACATCGTAATCATTTATACATATTTATTCATTCTATGCCTGTATTATTGTATACATATTTATTAATCCTGTACAGAAATATCCCATTTATATTTGGATTTATACCTCTAGATAATACTACCCATATGACCACTTAGGCCCTGCCATAGCCTTTCAATTGAACTTATGCTGTGCATGAAATCATTTTTTGCATATTCTGTATGTTTTTGTAAATTGAGCTTTTTTTTTTTTTTTCACAATTATTTAGTAAATTTGGCAATGTTAGCTTTTTTTAAATTTTAAATCTTTTTTTCTGTTTATTTAGTTATTTTTGATTAATTTTAATTTGGTTTTCTTTCTATATGTTGGAATTTTATACTTTTTTTTAAATTTTGCCTATTTTTTGTATATTCTGCTTTTTGTGGGGCCTTTTTTGTAAATGTTCCTTTTTTTTTAGACTGTTGAGCATTTTCTATGCTGATTGTCTGCAATACAAAGCGCCAAACCTTAAAAGACAAATCGCTCATCTATGCAAATGTACATTAAATGGCTTCTGATTCCTGATTCTGAATCTGAATTCAACTCTTGAACTACTCTTTTGTTCAAAAGATCCAACACTAAATCGTGATAATTAATAATTCAGAAATCAGCAATTAATTCATATCGCTTTTAAGGCAGAGCAGTTTCAGCTTTGTTCCACTTTGTTGCACTCAAACTGCGATGGTGCCACAGATACCAGTATCTGTTGGAAGGCACCGAGCGGTCAGTGTTGTTTTGTAAAAAAAACCAAAAAACTTTTCCTTTCAGTCTTGCGGTGAGCACTTTTTTCCATGGACATTTACTCTAATCCATCTCAGCTGCATTCGCTCAGCGCTGGTAAGAGACACCCCGACGCTGGCTCTGCTGCGACTGGTTCTCATAAAACATAACTATCTGTTAAGAGTCACGGCATGATCTGTATTTATGAAATGATGAGTAACATTTCCTTATTGTCGCTTGTGGCCCGTGGCCCCCGCTGGGAGAAAGAGTCGTCGCAGATATGACTCTCATTACGCCGAGGGGAAAGAGGAACACATCGAAGTCCTGATGAGAGGAGTCCATCAGCTCTACTTGCACAATAGCAGAGTTTGCATCCAAAATGTGAACCACGGCTGACTCTCCCTGCTCTCCATGTGGTAAAATATCTGAAGTGTTGCTTGATTTGATACACCGCATTTTAATCCAATCTTTTTGTTTAGAGAAACAACATTGCATTTTGGTTGGATTTATTGGTAGAGGAACACAAAGAGGAAGTTAGTGAGTTCATCTTTATTGAGCAAGTTTTGTAAAGTTACCAAGTCCTTTACAATGTGATAAATCAAAATGCCATCATGCCATTAGGGTACTAAAACTGCGTGAAATGTAAAACAAGACGCTCAAACTTTGAACTGCTCCATTTTCTGGTCGTTTTGTCTGGTTCCATGTCGGGTTTTAAAAATCCCAATTCTACTGGCTGTCACTCCGTGCTCAACCAATCAGAGCGTGTTTGATACATTGGGGTCAAATCCAGAAACGCCTTTTCTGGGCTAACCCTTACTCTAACCCTAACCCTGACCCTTAAAATGTAACCATCTCTAACCTAATACTAAAACTAATCCTAACCGGTAAGTTTTGACCATCTCTAACCTAATACAAAAAATAATCCTCACCCGTATAATGTAACCATCTCTTACCTAATCCCAAAACTAACCCTAACCTCTACCTCTCACCCTAATATCCAACGTTAACCATCCATCAATTAATACTTAACATAACCATCTCTGACTTTATGCCTAGATGTGATGATCTCTAGCCTAGTACCTAAACCATGGGCTAGGGTTAACTGATATTAACCATCACTTGATGCAGTTTAATGTCAACCTTGGACAATTTGATACCAAAGTAAGTAATAACGTTGACCCAATTGTAAATCAGCTTATAATCAGTTTATACTGACTTGAGTTTTAATATTAGACACTCCAAACAAAGTGTAGCCATTTTCTGTTTATCTTCGGAGAAGCACCCTTTGGCTTAAAGTGGTCCAAAGAGTTGCCGTGAGTTCCCGCTGGGTTCACGGCCCATAGAGCAAGTCCATTAGTGTCTTCCTGTTAGTAACAGGGCGTCCATGAGCTGCCTTACATGAGGCCTGTAGTTTGCAGCCAATTTGTTGGTGTAGGCGTTCTACATTGACACTTGTACTGCAAGGAATCCAACAAAGACAAAATACAAGATGTTTAGCACTGGTGTTATTGGAATGAGTACTGAGTAGCGGTGACTTAGTCGTCTGCATAAACTACATATCTAAATACTGTTTTTGTAAAAGCATGAGCTTCTGTGCGTTTTCTATTGAGAATCTATGGGGAAGGGTCCTTTTTGGCCCAATATGGCTTTGATCTGCAATACCAGAGTTGGCTACCATACCAGGTTGGAAATCCCACTCAGCCATTTGGTGCCAAATATCAAAATGTAAAAAGACATAGAATGCAAGAGTTTGTACGTTTAATGAAAAAATAAGAAAATTGTTTTATCTGTTTAGATAAAAAAAACAAAAAAATGAAATATTTTTTTCCCATTCATTTATTAAAGTGGAATAAAAAGAAAATGGAATATAAATAAAATGTTTTGCTGTCCAAAACATTTGCATTTTGACTTTAAAGGTTCCATGTTTTTCACAATCCGATTTTAAAAATTGAAGGTGTTAGGTGTTAGGGTTACGGCTAGGATTTCACATAGGAAGCTCCCCTTTCAAAATGCACCAATTCCGTGGCATCTTCATCATCGGGACATGCGGACATTTGGACAGCTCATTCATTTGTGTCTCCTGACATCTTGTTGCTTTCTCCTTCATACTGTGGGTGCCACACCGCTGGCTATTCTACCAGATGGATACTTTGCATGAATCAGGGCCAAAGTCTCAGCCAAGGCTCCAGTGTGTGTGTTGGACTCCACGCTGCATTTCTGGAGACCACACAGGTTCCGTGAGCACGTCTAAATCTCTCTGCTGTCCTCTGTCTTATAGCGAACATTTCCCTCTGGAACCAGGGTCACAAGTTCAATACCAGCGGGGCGCCTGGGCCATGGCTAGCATGCCGTTTAGCGTTCTAATCACCCTTCCACATAGCTCTGGTCCCAGCTGAAACAATTGTAAAGACCATTTTTAACCTCCCCCCGAAAAAAAAACATGTATTGACTGCAGACAGTTGTACGCGAAGGGAGCAAATATTTGGTTGAAAATGTTTTCACCTACTGTATGTGAAGTGGTTTGAAGAAGTAGATTCTTTACAGAATAACTGTACGACAGCATGTGTTCTCAACCTGCCGCCTCTTAGGGGATGAAACGAAGCAGTGTGTGAAACGAGCCCCCGGCCGGCGATCGCACCAGCACAATCCGTGATCCCTCGGCGAACATTTTCCTATGCAAATACACAGATAGATGGATGGTTTCATTAGCTGAAGCCGGCTATCTAGCTTCTATGTTTCTGGGCAGGGAGAAAGGGAAAATTATCTCACCTCTGACATTCTGACACCTCACTGTTATGAATGAGTTTTGTCATTTACCACCATGGTCGGCCATAAATGACCTCACCGGACTCGCCGTGGTAATACACTGAACTAACAAGAACGTACAGGAAGGAAAACACAGCCCATCGTGCAGCGATGCTACTAATAACCAGCACCCCGTCCGCTGTAAAACATAAATCTCGACCCCGGCCAAATCTCGACGGAAGGCTTGTCACTTTGGGGCCGGTAGATACGCCGGGGCAGGCATGTGGTAGGAGTCTGGGTCGGAGTGAGACACAGACACACTCGCTGGACAACCGCCGTCATGGAGGAAAAGGCCCCCTCCGCTGTGAAAAGAGACTTCCACATGTACTTGTACGTTCCGCGGCTCTTTAACCCAGAACAGATGTCATCAATAAATATCCCTGACCCGTGGAGACATTTCTAGCGCGTGATCAACACCTTTATTCGTTGCTCGTAGAGGCCGTCTGACCGGCCGACACCTGACCAAACTGCAAGGTTTACAATACGGACGTGTAGTCGTGTAATGTCCGGGCATAGGTGTCTTAGAAACCGAACTACGTAAAAAATCTAATTGGGTAGAAGTAGCAGGTTGGGTTGCATGTGCCGGACGCTTCCCACGGGAGCGATGAGCGAAGCTGCTACGACCGGCCTCCCCTTACAAGGTCTGCTACTAAGTTATGGACCTATCAACTGGCCGTTATAATCTTTCCACAAACATCTGTAAGGGGAGATTTACATATCCACTGGTGATTTATTGCCACGTCATTGTGGCTTTTCCACAGGCTTTTGATCCTGGGGCTGGACTGGAGTCAGTGGATGGTACTAGTTTAGTCCACATTCAGACATACAGGAGCTGAGATGTCCAAGGTGTTGATATCCTGGACCCTCACACTGACCATTCCATCATCGCTGTTGTTGATAGAGGGTCGTCCATTGGCAAACAAAGAAAAAAATGACTTAATGCATTGTTTCTTCGGCTTTTCCTTGCTAATTTGCAAAATGTCCAGCGATCTTTATAACTACATCACACAGGCCACCATTGGTGCATTTCTAGGAAGGAGGCTATAACCGAGGGACCACGACATTTTATTCCGAAGGGTGGTCTCTTTCGTCCCATCATGCAGGGAGGCTTTAAAAAAAAATTCCAGGGTCTTCAGGTCAGACAAACGCATGACAATCTTTTCAATATGCAAAATGTTTATTTTGCAGAGGGACCTCGAACAAACTGAAGCAATATTTACTGAACAACTGCAGCCAAATATGCCGCAGCCTCTCTTTCCCAGACGTTGCAGCGCCCTCATTTATCATCTATTCTCTCGAGCGAAATGCGGACAAGGAAAGCAGTTCCTTTGGGGGTGGGGTCAGGAGGACAAACCATCCTGATATTTCATACACTTTGAACAGTTAATTTTAATCGTAGAAGAATTGCAAGTGCACTTAGGTGGTAAGTGACTGAGAACCAGCTCGCTCCAAAGCCCTGATCCAGTCCATTCAGGCTCCAAGCTTTGCATGCTAACGGCGGAAACCTTGGTGGTCCGTCGTATGGTCACTGTTGAAGCTGCATTATTTTTCTTCCTTGTGACCCTTGGAAATGTCTACAACACCGAGATGCCCTCTCTTGGAGTAGCAGCTGTGTGTAGTTACATAACAGGAAACAGCTGTCAAAGGCGAATCCCTGCATCTGAGTCCGCCTCCTGGGCTCTGGGCTCTGGCTCTGGGTCTGTGTCTGGTTCTGGTTCTGGTCTGGTTCTGGTTCTGGTTCTGGTGGACTCCTGTGCAGGTTGTGCTGTTTGTTTGGAGAAGGGGCTCTGTCTTTGTCGAGGCGCCCTGAAGTCAATGGGCTGGAGATGAAACAAGAAAAAGAAAGACAGACGTGACAGAGACAGAGGTTCAAAGACAGACGTTAGATGTACACAAGAGAGTCCACGAGTCAATAGTATCCACAATCAGGACATATTGTATCACGCATTATCATCAGAATCAGAGTCAGGAAAAGTATATTTTCATATACAAGGAATTTGTCCATGCAAGGATTGGTGCATTTCTGTACAGACAATTACAAAAAGGTAAAAAGTCAATAATATAAAGAATATCCAAAATGTGATTCCGTGCACAGGATAAATACAATTTAAGGGCTATAGCAGGGGCTAAGTGGCAGTATGGTTGCTATTATTTGGATAAATATAAATATAGATCAATATACTTATACACCATATGATTCAAGATTCAAAGATTCAAAAGATTCACATACATATTGCACTGTACAGCATGTAGTGAAATGTTTTTATTGTAAATTCCAGAGACTGTACTGGGCGGAGTACTACAATAGAATAGATAGTAGTAGTACAAGAAGAATAGAATAAAATAAAAATAGGAATAAAATAAAAAGACCCATATTCAGCATTCCAAAATATACCAACAACAGAAACTATATACTCAACTTTATTTTATATATATATAAATTCTGCAATTTTGTACAATGTGCAATGTTTGGGAACTGTAATAATGATAATAATAATAATAATAATAATAATAATAATAATAATAATAATAACAACAATTATTATTATTATTATTATTATTATTATTATTATTATTATTACTCATTAATAATAATGAGTTAATATGTATACAATAACACAGGCATGGAGAACAATGGATACATATTATGTTATTACAAAATTATTTGAGTTTAAAGTGTTAAAGTTATTCCAATGTTGTTAAAATACTGGACAATATATTGCATATGGTCATGTAATTCTCCTTCAGTTAATATTTGACCAGAGTGGGAAAAAAGCTTACATGTTATTGTACATCATTATAAGGCTGTTTGTACGTGACTTGTTGGACGTTCGCTGAGCCACTTCAGTTTTAATATTAGTCATGTAACTGTTCAGACCATGACACCATCTTCAGCTATCTCAACACACAGATACTATCAAGAACAAATCAATGAAAACAAAACAAACAAAACCTGCAAAACTCTAAGGATATAATTAAGTCTCTCTTTCACAACACCCCCCGAATCATGAACTTGCCCAAAACTGTAATCCGAAAACGATTAGGTGTAACGTAACAGGATGTTAGACGCCTGTTGAAATCACAAGTTTCACTCTTCCCGAGATGTGAGTCCACCTCAAAAAAACAAACCCTTCCTTTCGACAGCGTATCCCCTAATGAGAGGTGAAAATCAAACCGTTGTGTAATGGGACACTGTACTGTACACCGTAAAAGATTCTCCAACTCACAATTTTTTTTTTTTTTTTTACCCCCGACACAACTCCAGCACCTGATCAAACGATTGCTGAGGGTCATAAAAATTCCTCGCCCACAGTTAAATTTATGGCGGCACTCATTAGTCGAAATAAATGAAAATGCAATTAAATGTGACCCCGTAGATGAAGTAACGAAGTGGAGTGAGCCTATGCATGTCTTTCCCTGTTCTCTCTGGCCGTCTAGAGGTCCGTGAAAATAGGTCTTTTTAATGAAGCTGTACGGCTCCAAAAAAAAGCTGAGCCGAGCAGACACAGAGGAGCTCTTTACTGGCCTCTGTAGCCTTTAAAGGGGACGTATTATGGTCCTTTTCAACAAGTTAATATTGGTCTCTGAGGTCCCCAAAACATGTTTTTCAAGTTTTTTATTAAAAAAATTAACCACTCAGATTAGGCATTCTAGCCATTCTAACATGCCGATATAACCATGCTGTTCTCGACGGGCTGTTTCGGTGTGTGCCGCTGAAAATGTAAGTGCCGCTCCTTGGTTCTGTGAGCCCATGGGGTTTGAGCTTGTTTGGGTTTGAGGTTCTGTTGTATTTAGTCCGTAAACTTTCACAGATTTCACCTTCTCAGTCCACCAAAATCTGTTTCTGAGCAAAGAAACAAGCAATCCAGTTGCTGCTTCAGTCTTCACTCAAGCTTCACTCTCTCCACTCCACTCACATGCCGTGCTGCAAGCTTGTGGGGGGACACCGCACCGGGACGCGCAGGACACAGCACGCAGGGATTTTTGGTTTCAGGCAAACGTCGGAAAAAAAAAAAATATTAATAATATGAAATACATCTAGAATGAAACTATTTTTATCTGCTTTGTTTGGAGAAGCGCACAGCGGATCTCGCACCACAGCCTGTAGTTCATGTACCGCATACTTTTTTTTTTTTGAAAGAGACACACAGCAGAATTGTTTTTTAAATACATACTTTTCCATCGTCTGCAGTTTCTTCACGGACAATTGCTATTAATTCCTCTTCCTTTTAAGAGATTTGTGCTGGTCTTCCCAGCAGCGCTTGTTATCCTCCAGTCGTGGGTGGGGTTACCCTCAGATGGAGGACGGTTGTAATTCTACTGAAGCCCTAAATTACGTAGATACCCGCTGCAAATCTGAACGGATTGTCTTGCCACATGATTTCTTGAAATTTGACTGGGTTGTCTTATTTCACAGTTTGTGTGTTAGTAGGTCCATCAAAATCCAAAATGTACGTGCACAAGCACTGAAAAAGTGAGTGAGTTGTGCGGTATATTTAAATTTAATCACTTGCTCCAAAGTCATGTTCACTCAAAGGAACGATGAGTTGTGTATTGTTTTTATATTTGAGGGTGTATTGTATTTGAGGGTGTATTTAAGTGCACTAATTTCACGGCTCTGTGAAATACTGGATACAACTTGTCTGGATTTGCATCCCTCATTTCACGTCACCATGCCAGGCTAGGACATGCCTGAGGCCGTCGTATTAGGCAACACAGTTATAAATTGGTGATACAATTTCAAATCAATATTCCGTCCACTGTATTCCTTTATTTAGGAAGTAGCCGTGTAATAAGCAGGATATAATCGCAACATAAACCTGCTCCAGAGGGATCACACTGTCATGGGTTTATTTGCGATAATGTCCGGCTGGCTGCGCAATAACGCTTACATATTTGATGTACTTGCTACTATTATATTATTGAAATCAAAAGAACTGGAGTACAACATTTTGGAATTGGGTTTTAAATGTTCTTCAGTTCTTAAGTGTCAGCGTGAGACTTTTCTGTTGATCCTGAGCGTCGGGCCACATCATGTTTCCCTCCCGTAGGGACGTGGAATTAGTTCAGAGAAAAAAGGAAGCCACTACCTCATTATGCTGCTAATTTTAGCTCACCCGGAAAAGATGTTTGGAGAGCCTTAGCCTGAGATCCAAATGCCGGAGCGTTTGTACCCGCTCTGTTCCCCCTGTTCCCAGTGGACTGAACCAGGGGTGATTTCGGTACTTGAGCGAGCTCAAAGAAACAATTTACAACGTATACAGTGGAACTTCAAAAGTGTCTTATCGGCGGCAGGCATCACGGACATGAATGATTCCATATGAAATAGCAATTTTGTGTTTACCGTAATTAGGGAAATATTTTTCCATTAGGGAAGTAAAAATAAATGAACGCGACTGGTCGGAAAAAGTGCACGTGAAACTGACGTTCGTGTTTCCTGGTCGGTAACTTTCAGGTGGGAATTGAGGGCGGTTGATATAAATGATTTTGTTGCCGCGGTTTGTCAATCGCATGAGAAAAAAAAAAAAAAAATGACCATCTTTTATGACCTCCAAGTCAAGTTGTGGGAATAAAAACCCGGAGAGTGAGAAACTCTCTTAAATACCTGCACGGGCTCCGTGTTCGCCATAAACCCCGCCGGGAGCTGTAGGGGAGAGGCCGAGCTGAAAGTTAACAAACCCATATTAAACGTAGCGCTTGATACGTTTCAGGTGAGACATGTGAAAAGGAACACTCAGACATCGGGTCCCAAATAAACAATCTAAAGCATCGGAATCGACTTGGTGAGATGTGGCGCCGGGAGTCTCGTAAAAGTCTGCAACGGTTATTAGGCAGCGACCAATGAAAAGGTATCGTCTTATCTTCACAGGACATCCTGCAGGTCGGTGCACGAGGAGAAAAATGAGATCTTCGTCCACCTCGCTCCACGATTCTTTCACTTTAAAGGGACAGAGAAATTGTGTGCGTGTGTGTGTGTGTGTGTGTGTGTGTGTGTGTGTGTGTGTGTGTGTGTGTGTGTGTGTGTGTGTGTGTGTGTGTTCAACATTTCCAGGGAAATAATCCCTTTCTTGAAAAATGAAGATAAAATGAAAGAGATTATTGCCAAGATCAGATATTTATTTCTAACCTCCAAATAAGGTAACACAAAGGAGTATCGATGGGAAACCATCAGACTGGCTCTAATGAAAGAACCCACCATTTGGAGACGTTGGATAAATACACAACTTGACCTCATCCGCTAGTTAGACGAAACTCTGTGTTTGTTGTTGTAGTTGTTGTCGAAAAAAAGCGTCCATTTCCAAAACACAGTGGATCAGAATGCTCATGCGGGGGCCGCTCAGGACCGCCCACCCACACTGCCGAGAAACGCTCATTAAAACCGTAACGCCAGGTCACTCGAATCAGGCTTGTTAAAGTTGTGAAGTGGGACACAGGGGGACCCCGCTGGGGACAGTCCCAGCGTTGTTAAAAAGGCAGAGAATTTAAAATATTTCTCATTTATACAAAAATGTGAAAAATATGACTTTATTGACTCCAAATGATGTGTGAATGGTTGCAGTGGATTAAGGGGTTTTGTCCAGTACAAGCGCAAGTGTGCCAGTTTGCATTGGCTTGCATAGGACCGCCATTGGGCTGAAGTTAGACCATCGGATCCCACTGTGCAGAAGTTAGACTATTTAATGCCATTGGGCAGAAGTTAGATCATTGGACGCCATTGAAAGGAAGTTAGGCCATTGCATAGTCTCAAAACCTGAATGTCCATTAGGTCCTCCCCAGCCGCACGATCCGGTTTTCCGAGATGTCGCGGTGGGTGGACAGGAACAAAGTCCATTAATCTCTTCTCTTCTACCAAAACACAGCTGTGACTTATGGCAGCCCTGGGACACGTATTTCATTATAAGGAAACGGTATGTAGAAAGAGGCTAATACTTCTCTCTCAGAAACACTTCAGCATCCGTAGCGTAGGAATACGCCTCGCCGTCCTGTCATGTTGAGGGGGGAAAAAAAGAGCTTCTCTCGACGGCAGTAATGTCTTCTCATATTATAAGAAGCAATGAATGGCCCCCGCTCTGCAAAGCTCGCCGCTGAAGGCCCAACTGCAATTTGCAGTGCTGTCATAACAATGGCGTTGCCAAAAATAAAACTGAGGATATTTGCAGCTGCAACAATGGCCACCGTGATTGCCTCGGTGGATCATAAATCACAAGGTGGGCGGATATCACGACGGGATCCTCAAAAGCTTTTTACGCTGACATAAAGAGGAACTTTTTTTCTCCTGTTTTGGCTGTGAACCGCTCGGCCTGATTTCCACACCGATAAAAGGACAGTGTTTGCATACCTTTGTGAAAAAACAGTGAGATTATTAGTTAATTGAGATCCAGGCGAATGTGGCAAAGGCCACGTACGACACCTCACCACCCGTCCGCAGGTGAAGTGGAGTTCAATGTCATCCGAAGGTCAGCTGACAGTCCGGCTGGTCAACTGTCAGAAGATGTGCACCCGTCACATCTCTTCCCCTCAACGCAGGCATTTAAATTTAAATCTCACTTGCATAACCCCGAACACTGCTTCGGCAGATTGCACAAATCCCCAGCCTCCTCCTACAGAGTATGTACGGAATAATGTGCAGCCATTACAACTCAATAACCCCTGACATGCTAATCGGGACTTGTATCACTCTGAAGGGGGTTATTTTGCGATAATGGTTTGACGTTATCACATTTATGACACCGCTAATTACTAAATAAAAGAATACATTGAGGCGGAATGCCGATTTGAAATTGTTGTATAACTAGTACGACTAGTTTAAGAGCTTCCGTGAAGAAAATATTCCACAGTCCACAGTAACGTAGGAACACCAACACAACAATGCAAACGCCCTATAACAAAGAACAAGTTTACCCGGCATATGACAGACCTCTTATCAATGTGAAATCGGTCATAGCCACATTCATCTGTCTACAAGTCCATCACAGTTTCAATGTAGCTTTACAATATGTCATGTCATGTCATTGTCATGACAGACAGCAGTCATTATTCAGTAACAACTGACAGCCTTTGCCGCTACTGACCAATCAGAACTGTGAGTATTCCGCAGAAGTCTCTGAATAATTGTTGATGTTGGGTGCTGTTTCCTGAGCCGCAGCATGCATGGCCACGGTTTGCCTTAATCAGGAATAGAGCAGACACTCAAGCTTTAGGCCCAAAATAACTCATCATATTGATGTATGATCGGATCAAACAAATTGCTTAAGTGTTCTTGGCTGAAATGACATTCTGTGTATGCTCCACATTCATGTCCCCATTCGTGGAAAGGTCGGCGTAAAAATCGCTGGATTCTACGGAATAAGAGAAAATTTGAAATTTTACAGAAAATGTAACAAATTATACTATATACACCGTGGATTCAAGGTCATGAGAGACGCCAAAAATCGTAAGCCATGAATCTGATCCAAGCAAAGTGTGTTAGCAAATTATAGCCTTTTTTGTGTTTCTGTTTTGAAGCCAACGGCTTTGGAATGATGGATGAGCTACGAATACAAGAGGGCTTCTTTTTTTTCCTCTTAGAGTGGGAGGAATTTCTCTGGCAGTAGCACAATCCATAAATAGGTGACGGGCTGAGATTGGCATCGCTCTGCTTGGTATAGTGCGGGTGGTTCTTTGAAAAAGCTCTTCTGTTTGGTTTCAACACACCAAGAAAGTAAAATGCGGCCGGCGATTTGGTTTTTCTTTCTGAATGCCCTGTGATATTTTTCAATTGGATCTATAATAAACACATGTAGGATGTCCCATTTAATGGTGGAGTGCAGCGGTGTAGTTACAGTGCTGTCGAAACAGAACATTCAGACTGACAGAAACATGGGCAGAACATCGCCCCGTGGCTTTTTGTTGGTTATCTCTCTTTCTCTGTTCCTCCCCCTCTTTCTCTCTTTCGCCCCCTGTCTCTCTCTCTCTTCCTTTGATTCCCTATATTATATGTTGCAGTAACATGCATTCCTGCAGGAATTCCACTGGACTGAGTCTCATTACTCTGTGGTGGGAAGACATGAAACAACACTAAGTCGACATTTTGAAAATGTTCGGATCCAAAAAACATATTTATTGAGATATTGAAGTTAATCTACCAGAACAGCATTACTAAATAGCTGCTGCTCGTTTTCATGTAAAACTATATCACATATAACACGTTTGCATTTGCTGATGAGACAAATAGATGCAAATGTGCTGTAAATGGACTCAAATGACTGTAAAAAAAAAAAAAAAAAAAATTAAAAAAAAAAAAAAATATATATATATATATATATATATATATCAAAGTGATCTATTGATCTTTATTGTATGGCTTTATAATGAAATATAGTTGTGGATACTGGAAACTGTATTAACATGAATCTACGTTGGGAGGTATTTTAAAAGTCTCTGGGTTTAACACTGGTGCCAAACCATAATTGTTCTGAACTGTGTAAAACTGTGTTGTGCTGATGTCGAAGCGATGGTGTGTGTGTGTGTGTGTGTGTGTGTGTGTGTGTGTGTGTGTGTGTGTTTCTCAGATTCTAAGGTTTGATAGTAGCTTACAATGAAAACACTGGCGTTGCACAACGCTGAATAACCAGCCTGGCACATTTTTGTTTAGATCCCGACGATACCTTATAATATCCTGCAGTGAGTCGTTGACCTGAGCACGTATTGCTTGCAAGGAAGTAAAATCGCTTTTGACTAAATATTTTACCAACCCCAGCTACACTGGGAACAAAATGTTAACATTGTTGGTCGTGGACAGTATTAAGGTAATTATAGAATTAGGATCAGGATTTAAATATATTGCGGTTCACTTCTATATTTATATTTATTTATATAAGATCGGGAGTTTGGGTTAAACATTTAGGGACACGAAAGTATGGAGTTCCCAGGGTCAGTGTTGTCGGGTCAGTACTTCATGGGCAGAGTTTATTTTAATGTCAAGGGAAGATTTATGAAGACTTATCCACAAATTCCTCAACCTTTGCATCACTATGCAGGTGACTTTTCTGCCAAGACATTTTCCTACATCAGGCTTTCTTTGCAAGAGGCAGCCCGCAATATGGGCCAAAGATAAAGCGATTTTCTCCTTTTTTTGCTCCAACTTCTGCAGAAGGTGAGAAAAGTGGCTACCAGCATTTCTCTCATATTTGTAAGCAGAGTTCTTTGGGGGGAGATAGTGAGTACGTGGAAGCTGGGGGTTGTTATAAATTACCTGCTGATGAAATGCGATAAGCCTTGTCAAAACAACGCCCTGCTGGCACGGGCACATCGCTGCCCATCTCTTCCCCCTGAAAAGCTTTGTCACATTTGATTAAATCCAGATCTGGATCTGGTTGACTTGGGGGCAAAGGGAGGACTATTGATAAGTACATGCAACACCTTGCTATTGTGTCCCCAGAACCGCAGTCCAGACCCCCTGGGCGGGACGAAAATGTCCTTCCTGGACTACTTTGGTGAAGGGTCCTTCTGCAGCCACATCAATGTATGGATATTACAATCTCTCAACAAAGTAATAGGTTTTCAATGGCCACATTTACCACCAAACACTTGTCAATTTGTCATCAAATAGCGTCTAAATAAAATATATATTAATGTATTTATATTATTTATTTTTTATTATTATTATTATTATTGTTAATAGTGGTAGTAGTAGTAAAATGTATTATTTAGTAATTAGGGGTCCAGCCTTGGAACGCGATTGATTTTACTCTGATTTTTATTATTATTTATCTTCTTGGCATTTTTCCGGCTAAAAGTATCTGAAACACGACAACCGCAGTGCACGGCAACCAGACATTGTTGAGGTCTCATTGGAACCGGGACGCTTCGGACATCTTGTGGTTCAAGTTTGATCAATGTCGATGTACATTTGGAGGAATTACTGAAAAACGGTTGCAAATTTACAGGAAGTTGAAGACCGTTGACGTATCTTGATTAGTTTTAGGAGCGGGGCGCTTTGTGACATCATCATTCGTAATAATCATATATCTAATCGGTCACAGGAGGCGTTCTCACACCGCAGTAACTTTGTCATAACAACTAGGACAAAGTAACCATTTCTTTATTTTATGTTTGCATAAAAGGAATCATCGAGGAACGTAGGTCGTAGTTCTCAAAACACTGTTCATGTTGACTAAGGACTAACCAACACAACCTTCAGTAACGTAAGTCCACCATGATTGGTCCAGGCTTAAGTCCACGGTGATTGGTCGAACAAATGAGCCAATGCAGCACCGGCAACTCCCATACTTAAAAACCTCTGTAAAAACCTTATTTATTACACAAAAATATATTATAATAATTTTCTTATGAACTGTGCATATTATGGAGTGATACTGCACTGTTTTAACTGCATTTACAACAAAGTTCTCATACAAAGATAAATTAGTGAAAAAAGTGGGGAAATGTATAATTGTGGAAATTCAGAAATTTGTCATTTCTGTCGATATGAAATGATGGTGTGTTTTATGGAAACTAGGAAAATGTAATACTTACCTAAGATGACTAAACTGGACCCCATGTATTGCTGCATGCAGCTATATTTTATAATTATTATTAATTGTCAATATGAATTTATTTATTTGTTAATTTATTTTTGTGTTGTTTGTTTGTTTGTTTGTTTGTTTGTTTGTTTGTTTATTCAGTGTTTTTTTCATGTTTTTTTCCTCCAAATTCACATGAATCTCAGTCCAGTAAGTATCCCACTGGCTTCCCTGGGTCAAAATGTTGCCCATCTCTTCCAGATACTTTACTGCGGTCTTTCTTAATTGCTCGGCAATCAAAGATGCTGGTCCCAAGTAGGACCAAGGTATTTTTAAAGGACTAATTACCTTACTTAGAACAATATACCCCTAAAAAGCATTTGCAAACCACGATACCCAAACACATTAAAGGCCGGCTCACATGGTTCTAAGGCCTTTCCAAAATGCAAACAAATAGCCAGACAGTTAACCACATAACGACCACGATAAGAGCGATATTTTATCAGGTCAAAGAAAAGGCTTTAAGGATACGCAGATAATGATAATTAAGAGGATACAGTCGGAGCTTGCAGAGAGCAACTTCATGTTTAATTGCTTAAATCAACATGATAAGATGCTCTTTGAATGTCTGCGCTTCCCTGACAAAGCGCGATGACATTGTGAGCAGACATGTTGCTGTTTACTTATTTTCCAGTCTGGCCCGAGAGTTAAACAGATCAAATGAACTACGAACATCAAGATGGAGTGCAATGACCAAAAAAAAGAAACGAAAGATGAAGATCAAATGAGACGTATTTATGGTACATCTCCGTACCTTAGTTTACTGTTCCCGATGATAAAACGACATAAAGTTTACTTAAAACTGAAAACAGTCGGCGTAGCTTTGACCAAGCTCCCCTCCACCTCCTCAGATTACACTGCTCAGCAAAAAAAAAACAAATCTCATGATCATTACCATTACAGATGAAAGCTTGGGCCCCGATTAGAGCGGCTCCAATTGCTGCAATTAAATAAGTGTGGTTGAATGATATTATCTTCTCCCCGCAGAAATGAGAGAAAGAGGCGGCGGCATTAAATAATCACACAATCAAAAACAATCAGCTCTGAACTTTGAAGTCGTTGTACCAGCCCAAATCTGAGGAATACATCTGGTGTAAGACTGGTGCGCTGGGGCCAGGGCTGCCAGGCGCCTTGGCACCGCTAGTTGGCGGGCCCCGAGGCCGGGCAGCTACTAATTCCCGGTTCCACAGGGTTGCTTTTATGTCGCTGAGGACACCAGTGTGTGTTCCCACCCACAGAGTGCTGCATTGCACCAGACCGCGGGAGACTACAGGCCTTTCACGGCTGTCCAAAAAAACCTCTCTGATCCCATTCTTGCATCGAAACCAGCTGAGCGTGAGTGTCTGGTGGTGGTGGTGGGCACTCATGCTCAGACATAATTTGTAAAAGATTGCTACTCTTGCAAGCAATTGATCACTGTGTAAACAAACATGACTCAAAAGTCAAAAAAAAAAAAAAAAGAGAAACGTTTATTACTTCGCACAAAGAGAACTTAACCACTCTGCTGTTTGTTCAAACTTAGCTCCATTAAAAATACATATATTGTCAGAAATGGGTAGTTGTTTTTTCATTTGGTATCCTTTGGCCAGATGTCGGAGAGTTTCAAATTTGTGTATTTATGGGATTTTTAACAATTGTATGCTTGAATTGTGTTAAATTTGGCAGATCTCTAAGCAATCGTAGCTTCTTTTTCTGTTCTCTGTGCATCTCTCTGGACACCAACAATCTTCTGTGACAGGAGTAAGATGGTGGGCTCTGGTTTGAGGCAACTGCAGAACGATAAATCGTTCAAACAAGATTCATATTTGTAACATGTCAGACAAAGTAATTGACAGAGACAAAGAAATTATAATCACTGGTTGGCAAGCTCTTAAGAGAAGCAAAGCCCTTCTTCATTTTGTTTTAACAATATTATGATAGATTAGTGCTCCATCTAGTGGCCTAAAATATATTGCACATTCAGACATTGTAACCTGAAGAATTTGGAATGTAGAAAAGGGAGATAGCGACTGGGAGACGTAGGACGACAAAGTCTGAAACTAAGAGGACTCATATTTGTATAGCGTGTCAAACATTGAAATGGACGTGGTTATAATCACTGTTGGACTAGCTTAAGTGAAGCAAAGTCTGCAGTTTGGATTTCGACTTCTTTGTTCTGTTTTGGCAATATTATGACGGTCTCCCTCATGACCCATTTAGACCTTCTTAGACATTGAGATTGTGACTGGGAGGCTAAACCCCGCTTTACAGTTGCGCATGCGAGCCGTGCAGCTCATGGCGCGCACACTACCAGAGAGCACGATTCAGTATAGTTGCATAGTGGCGATATTCGTCTAAAAGACAGGGGGCACTGTGCACAAACCAACAGGGAAACTTCTGTAAACATTACAAAGAAATCCTGAGGGAAGGATCTGAATAACTAGATCAAAACAGTAAAATTAAAGTACGAAATGTATGTATATTTATTGTAGTAAGTGCAGGTTTTATAGTTGTGAGTTCGTTAAAATTGTTGTTGTAAACCTTTCGAAGAAGAACCAAGGTATTAAAATACTCCAAATATTTGGACAGTGACGCCACTATCTACTTCCATGAATTCAACGGCACCTGGTTATTTTTGTGGTCACGCATGGATGGATCGTACAGATTGTACCGAACACGTCCATCTTGAATTACCTGAAGCGCACGTCACTGAGTTCCAAAAATTGGGCGAAATCGCCGTGCGGTGCTGTCACAGCGGGCAATAAATTTATGATTGACCCGCATTCCTCTAGAAGAGAGGGGCAGCCACCTTTGAGGTAACAAGGTGAATAACAACTGAGTTCCCAACCAAAGTGCTGAACAAAACTCTCTCTAGAGGCAGCAATGTGGTGCAGTCCATTTCAAGAGCGGTTGTTCCCCTTCACCCCTTTGGCTTCAAGAGCACCGGTGCATGCCAAAACAGAATCTCCTCCCTGATTGCTCTGGACCGGGAACACAGATATTTCTTCAGTTGTCGGGCCTGAATAAAATTTGAAGGCTTCTTTAAGTTATAAGTAGGAAGAAATTCAACAACAACTCAAAGAGTATTGACCAAAATTTGTGCCAGTTGACCCCAGTTTGACTAGCGTGATACATGATATTATAGGAACTGTTATTTACTCATAATGTACAAGCAAACAGTACAAAGACTGGAGCCGCCCAGTCTCCCTTTATTTCCTTTACTAGAAAACCCCTAATTACACCTTCCACTAAATAAACCACATGTGCAATTGTCACTCATACATGGGGAAATACATAGAATCATTATCAAAACTAAATAAATATACCTCAGTATCAACACTCTAAAACATGAAAGTATCGGAAACTTTCTCCATTGACCCCTTTTATCGCAGGAATTAAGATTTAAGTCACTAAAGTGTGTCCTGCCACTAACAATAGCAGGCAAAGCCAAGTCAAAAGAACAGACTTCAAAACCCGGCCACTTGAAGGGCATTAAGAGACATTTAGGGATCTTTTTGTGTCAATTCTGGGTCCAGCAAAATGAGATTCAATGTCAGATTAAAAAAGACCAGAAGTTTATTATTCCAAAGGCTGAGTGGGTCCAATCACGGGCTCCGGTACTTTGGGATTTGTTGCTGCTACTGTAGATAGTCCAAGCTAAGCGGCCATTTCCACTGTGTTTACACAAAGGGCAGCGTTTACTTTAGTACCAACATGTGAGTCACAGCAGTTTAATAACGCTGTCCACTTAATTGTGTAATTGAGTTATTTAAAAGATGTGTTTATTTTAACCCGGGCCATATCAGAAGCCACAGAACTGCCATGGTTGAAATCACACTGCATTAGGTTTTTTAATGGACACTTACAGATATAAAAAGAATCAGGATTTCCTGTATAAGAAGCTAAAGTAGAGAAACAATTAAAGGATAAGATGTAAGGATCTTTTTAAAAGTATTGACCTATTTGTAGACTAAGCAACATTTAAACCAATACTTCAGTGAAATGATATGCAACTTGCTATACATTATGGACATTATCATAATAATCATATTATCAATAATAATAATAATTTAAGCCTAAAAATAATTCAAGGATTATACTACTTCAATAATAATAATAATAATAATAATAATAATAATAATAGTAATAATAAGTGTTATTATATTAATAATAATATTAATACAAATTACTAACAATATTATTTATAATATAATAATAATAACAACAATACTACTTAGAATACTACTACTATTAGTTATTAGTTATTATTTAGTTTTAGTTTTAATATTATTACTTATAATAATAATATTAATAATAATAATAACAATAATCATAATGATAATAATAACAATCAAATACCAAATTATGACCTACATCTATTAACTTATATATGACCTTTGATGATGATAACATATATACATATATATATATATATATATATATATATATATATATGCGTGCAAAGTATAGAAACTTTGACTTTGACTTGACAACGTCCTTGTACAGACATTTTGAGTCGATGGGGAATACCGCATTATATTTAACAAACTTCACCAGAAGTGTGAAGGAAATAAATCGAATTAGGCCAGAGGCTGAGTCATGGCCATGCTTAACCACATCCAGGCCGTGGCGTAGCTCTCTCTGCAGGTATTTCTCTACCACCTCCAGCAGCACCAGCAGCAGCAGCAGCAGCAGGAGGAGGAGCAGGCAGAGCAGGCGGAGTGGGGGTGAGGGCCCAGGTTAAGTTACTGCAAATGAGAAAGTGCTGTCGCAGGTCTTTCATGTCCCCCACCCAAAATGCTCCGTGGTGGCAGATCCGTCCTGATCTGATTGTTCCTTTTGTGCTTTGCTAAAGGGCTCTTCCTCTGCATCCTGTGGGACACTAAATTCAATATGCAGGCATAAAGTACGTTTTCCTTCTCTTTTTTTAAAGAACAGTTTAATTTATATTGTACATAGGGTATATGTAATAGCAGTAACAGGATTAATTTTACATTCAAAGAAATATTAGAATAATTGAATTACTATAAAAAAGCAGAATACACAAAAACAAATTGGAGCAGCTAATAATAATTAATAACAATAATATTAATTATAACAAATATAGCTGCAGGCAGCAATGCATGGGGTCCGGGTTAGTTAGTGTGACGTGTGTGACAAAACAATGAAAAAGCCCTGTTTGCAATACTGAAAAATGTATTACGATTAATGTTATAACTAACTACAATTTAACATGACATATAACCAGCACTTAATTTGTGCCGGATCCTGCCAGAACATGATCTGGGACATCTGCCCTCCGCTCTCTCTCTCTGCTCAGCGATCTCTCTGCATGATCAGAGTGGATCAGATCCCCACGGGTCCCCGTTCCCCGTTCCCCGTTCCTCCAAACAAAACCAATAATAACAGTGTGTGTTTTTCTATTATCGTATAAGTACTTATTTTCCAAATTGAATGAAACAAAAAAAGCCCCTCGTACAACAGGGAGACATTCCCTGATATCTTGACCGTTGGTTTCTTTCTCTGAGGCATCTAGAACACGAAAACACAAAAAGAATGCAATTATTTCATAATGTAGACACAATAAAAAAATGTTCCTTTCACTGTGTAATTTATTATGGTTATTGTTTTAACTCACTACAATTCAACTACAATTCAGGACGACATAACCAAATCAATTATCTGTGATGGAATACACACAATACAATTTGGAATTTGGCTTTAATTCATTTGGAATTTGACTAAAACAAAGGTATGCTTGGATATGCAGGTAAATATAGACATAGTTATCTGTAGAAATTAATATCTCTGGAATGTCTATAAATTCTAATGGCAATGGGGTTTTATTATAATTTTTTTTTTATGACTCACCCTGGTGTGTGTCAGCATACAGCTGTCCTCTCCGATACTGATATATCACGTGAGACACGGGAGTCCGTGTCCTAAATAAAACATTTTAAAGACCACAAGAACGAGAGAACGTCAACTAGCGTAGAACAAAACTATGCAAAAATAGGTGAATTTCGGTTGTGGGGGTCATTGCTTCAGACTATGAAGAATCATGATTATTCCTCAGAGAATGATTTTCCAATCATTATCATTCTTGAATCATTGGTCTCCGAGCAATCCTCAATTTATTCTCAATTTACAGGTTAAATAACTCCCTTGCTCCTGTTGGCATTTGATGCCCAAACTTTCTGAGGATAATATATAGACAAAATAGAAAAATAAAGGCAGTAAAATAATCTACCCAAAAGCAAGAAGTATGTACAGAAGCTAATGGCTCAACTATAAATATAGATATTATCTATAATATTATATCAGTACATCTTGTATTGTTTAGTCAGAATAGAGCCGTTTACAGTTAGATTCCATTGACAATTTACTCTTAGTTTCTGACTTTTGGTAAAGCCATCATCACATCCAAGAGCAAAAGTGATATTGACTATATATTGATTTAAATGTTTAAACGTGTTATACGTTTGGTTGAAATACATTTAAATACACCGAACACCCCCCCCCCCCCCCCCCCCGACCCCCTGCAGAGCACAGTTTTCCGCTTAAAGTCAAACTGTTTCCTGCAGAGAGTTTATTTGATTGTTTATGTGCTTTTTGATTACACTTAACATCGTTTTGGTCGGTGCTAAGGTACTTCCTTCCTGACCCCAAACAAAACAAAACAAACAAAATAACGAGTTCTGTGTGACTTCGGAATACGCTGAAGAAATCTCATTTCTTACCCCCTGGCAGAGGAAAAACCAAACATGCGAGAGCCGGGGTGTCGTCCCGGGCTCCGTTTACAGGTTTCTGTTACAAAATAACAAGGCCTTAATCTTTCATCCGTAATAAGGACGTATTTCACGCTAAATGCACCTTCACTTAAACCGTTCACCTTGACTTATTGGAATCACATGATTGGGGGACAACCGATACCCCGCGGTATTTTTCGACACACAGAGATGTCTGAAGGCCAGAGGCTTAACGTGATATATGGAACAAGAGGAGTGCAATAAGAAGGTTTTTCCCGAGCCACATTCTCCCCCTTTTCTCCTCCTCCTTCCCTCCTCCTGGCTCCACTCTGCTTTTAACATGCCATCCCTCCACACTAACTAGACGCCGCCGTGGGTTCTAAATTTAGCCCGCCGCTTCTTCGTAGCTCGAGGAGGATGGACGGACGGATGAAAAATAGATGGCGAGCACCCGATCTGGTATTGATTTGATGAGTTCTGAACTTGATACGGGAAGCCCACCTGGTTTTCATTTAATTTTGCAAACGCCGGTCAGAGTCGGCTTGTTTTATTGGAAACCTTGTTTGGTGTATCCGCTCCCCCTTCTCCCCCCACACCCGCCCAGTCCTGCTTGACCCCTGACGGCTCCCATGGGGCTCGTGGGTCTATCCCGGAGGAAGCTCCACGGAGAGAGACGTGGAGGTGATGCCCACGATGCTCTGCGGAAAAAAAAAGTTTGGGTTGTGACTCACTCAGTTACTCACAGTTCTGTCGAAGAGGAGGAGGAGGAGAAGGAGTAGGAGGGACGGTTTCCTGCCGGTTAAACTGAAAGATGATACATCATCTACTTCAGATAGGGTTCTAAACTCCAACTTTATTAAAATAACATCTAATTAACCTCAGAGACAACAGCAGACTGTGATTGTGGAAATCAGAAGGAAATTACTTGAATTATTACTTCAATAATTGTGGTTTTCTTATAAAAGAAATGTCTTTAATGTATACTGATTACTGCTTTTTTTCCTTTTTTGTGAATATAATTTTTTATTTTTTTTTGTTGTATTTATTTTTAGTGGGGGTATATATATTTTATGTATTTTCATATGATTCCTTCAAGGTCATCGATTTTGGTACTGATTGTACGTTTTATAAATATATATATATATATATATATATATATATATATGCAAAGAAAACTCATCTATGGGTTTTGGAACAGCCAATGTAAACACACACAGACAAGGAACAGATATACAGTATTAAATCATTATTCATTACATGAATAAAAAAAAATAGGATATCAATTATAATTTTTTTTATAAATTAGTAATAACTAATTTTCCAAACATATAATTAAAATAACAAATACTATAACTCTTTTAATCACCCAGTGTATCACGTGACTCTTTCGGTTGTATATCGAATACATGCTCGATTTTGAAATTTTCAAAAGAAAATGCCACAATTCAAGTGCCAAAAATACATTTTTTGAGGGGGCGGGAGATTTATGCACCACCACTGCAGTTCTTCAACTACAGCGCAGCCAATTTTCTCCTCGTTGGGGATTAAATGTACTAAATCATTGGAGGGCACTATAAAGCTCTCTCAAAATGTCAGTGAGAAGGTAAATTACAGTCTTTGGAGTTTTGTCAGCCATTGGTATTGGTTTGCTCTTTCTTGACATTGATCACCATCCCAATCCAACGCTGGTATTCTGTTTTGATTTAAAGTAATAATTTATTGCATCTGGCACTGGGGTCTGCTCGACAAGACCAAAGGCACAGCACACACTTTCAAAAAGAACCTGATATTTCTGTTCCCTAATCAGTTTAAGATGACCCCCTCCGCAACTTCTTTTTCGACGAGCGCTGTTTTCTGCATCCAGCAGACAACGCATATTTCTCGTCTCGGAGAACCATTAATATAGATATAATCATAGGTCTCTTCCAGAGAATCCTGCCCTCAGAGGGAATTCCTCTGTGCTGAGTGCCCGGCTCCCTTCAAAGCCAAAGTGTGACTTACAAATGACTCGCCGCCAATGAGTGACGGAGAACATGAAAGACGACCGGCATTCCCCACCAAACGCACAGAATATTAATTACTCTTCGAGGGTTTCACTTTGAGACAACAATCGCATGCACAGAACACACACGTGGGCACCAAACTTCGGTTAACCCTGTTTCTTCAAACAAGGTTGATGAAAATGATGGAAATGGTAGCCGATGATGGGAATTCAGTCGCAGAATCCTCACAAAGATCCCAACAAGTCAATCTTGTGAGAACATTAATAAAAAGTAGAACCAGTTCTTCATTTTATGTTTTCTTTGCCTTATTTCACATTTTAACGTACTTTGTGTCTTAATAAGTAGCTATAGATTTTAATGAACTATAAATGGATATTAATTATCTGTAGCTTCAGTTTTAAGTTAAGAAAGGATAAGAAAGGATACAATAAAATAATGATATGATACAATATATGGTACGATACGACACAATATGATACGACAAAGATTCAATACTGTCACAGTTGTATTCTGTTTTTGTGAAGTTAGTGTGTCATTTTGGTTTTGTGCCGGAAATGTCTCCCTTCTTTCCTTGGGTCTTCTTGTTTTCCAATTAGTTCATTCTCTTCACCTGTGTCTTTGGATATTTAAGTCTACAGTTCGGTTTCCTTTGTGTCACTTTGTCTTGTCACTTTCAGTTGTCAGTTTGTTCATCACTGTGCCAGTGTGAATTGGTTCGCAAGTTTAGATTGACTTTTTAATTTGATCCAATTCAAGGGCTGCCCCTTTCTCCTGCCTGTTATTGTTGTCTGATTTTTGAACCCTGCATCTGCTTCAGTGTCTGCATTTGTGTCCTAGTTCTGAACTCTTACAGTACAAACTGACCAAATATGGACCCAGCAGACACCGATCAGCTCAGGGGTGCGTTGCTGATCGAGGAGTCACCATCGGACGGCATGAGCAGCAGTTGAACTGTATTGCCAAGGGACTCCAGGAGATGGCAGCACAACATGACCGTGTTTTTTGAGACATGATGGAGCAGTTTCAGAGCATGGCCATCAGCGTCCAATCATGTAAAGCCCCTGCCATGGTTGCAGCAACAACATTGGTCGCAGCCATCTCTCCACCCGTGATTTAATCAGAAAATCAATTTCCACCTGTTATTCGAGAGCCTTGTCTACCTCCGCCTGAGCGATATACTGTACGGTGATCCAGGAACCTGTCGCTCCTTCCTCTCCCAGTGCTCCTTGGTGTTCGAGCTCCAGCCTTCCTCTCTCCCTATTGACCATTCCCACATAGCCTACATCAGTAAATTCTTAAATGAGTGTTTAATCATCTTGTATCCGGTAGAGAGGCCGCAAGAGAGCTCCTCAATCCCCGGCCAGGTCAGTGCAGTGTGGCAGATTACAGCATCAAGTTCCACACACTAGCCACTGAGAGTGCATGGACCTCTCATGCCCTGTTTGACGCCTTCCACCATGGGCTGTCTGACTCCATCAAAGACAAACTTGCATCTCAGAAACTGCCTCCAGACTTGGACTCCTTCATCACCTTAGACATCCGCAGAGACAATCGGTTACAAGAGTGTAGGAGGGAGATGAGACAGGCATTCCCCTTCCCTGTCAAGTTGGCAAGGGGAATGGCATGCTTCCCGCAATTTTAATACCATATTAGCTTAGAACACATACACTCACACACAAATCTTACTCCGAACAACGCTCCACCAGACCAGGGTCTGCGGGGCAGGAGGGGTGCGAGTGATTTGGGTTCAACATGCTTGAAGGACTCGCGTCCCAACACCCTGCAATTTTAACGGCCACTCTATTCCTGGACCAGGAGGACGAGGTTGCCGTGCCTTCTGCCCATGAGTTTGTATGCCGGTATCGCCAGACCTGGAGAAAAGCCCGCTCCACCCTGCAATGTTTCCAGGTACCGCCAGTAGGCGCATCGACCCAAGGTTCTACCTTCTGCCCTGGGCAAATGTGTGTTACTAGGGATCTTCCTCTTCTTGTGGAGTCTGGCATCCCGGTTCATTGGTCCCTTACCTATCATCAAGGTCATCAGTCTGTCTGCTGTCCGCCTCCAGGTCCCCCGCATTCTCCGCGTCCACCCCACGTTCCATGTTTCCTGAACCAAACCCATCACTGTCGGTCCTCTGGCCCCTCCAGCTAATCCCCCGCAGGTGTGCCAGGGGTTCTGTCACAGTTGTGATCAGTTTTTGTGTAGTTAGTGTGTCATTTTGGTTTTGTCTTGTAGTATCACACTTGTTTTCCTTAGTCTTCTTATTTCCTCTTTTTTTCCATTTTCCTCACCTGTGTCTCTCTGTATTAAGTTTGCAGTTTAGTTCCCTCTGTGCCAGTTCATCTTGTCGCTTGCCCTGTCAGTTTGTTCATGACAGTGCAAGTATGTATTTGTTCTGTTACGACTGACTTGAATGCTGCAAGACAAGGAGGGACACAACACTGGGTTAGAGACAAACAGAATGTGGTTATTTGAAAAACAAACAAAAGAGGTAAGGCCTCAAATGAAAAGCTGGGGCTTTTCACGAATACATAGAACAGACACATACACAAGCAAACTAATAACAGAAAATAACACGTAAGACCCCCTCCCTTAAGATGACAACCATACTGATGTATGGGTATACACGTGAGAGGGCATCAGACACAATATTAGCATGCACCTTTTTGTGACGGATTTCAAGGTTGAAGTTCTGGGCCGTGAGGGCCCAAAGCATGAGCCATTGATTACTGTTATACATCTGAGTTAGGAACACATGGGTTGTGATCTGTAAAAACTGTCACTGGCTGTGGAGCTGAGCCAATGTAAGCCTTGAAATGCTGGAGGGCCCAGAGCATTGTCAGGGCTTCTTTTTCAGATATATATTTTTGGCATTTTCATGCTTTATTTGATAGTGACAGTGCAGGGAGAAAGATAAGGCAGGGGTCAGAGAAAAAAGTGTTGACATGCAGTAAATGGCCTCATGCTGGAATTGAACCTGGGCTGCTGCGGTAAGGACTCAGCCACCGGGGCGCCCAGGGCTTCTTTTTTGATTGTGCTTTACTTACACTGGCCTGCAGAGAAGTTCTTAGAGAAGTAACAGACCAGGTGATCAGCACCAACAGAGTCATATGGCACCAGCTACAGTAACGCTCGTGTCAACATCCAACTTGAATAGTACTGAAAAGTCTGTAGCCGACCGCACTGGGGAGCTAAAGAGAAGAGTTTGTACAGCCGGAAAACCCCGCACGCACTTTGTTTCCCAAACAAAACTCTTAGTGGGTCTAAGGAGGTCTGTCAGAGGAAACCCAATGGAAGCAAAGTCACAGCAAAACTCTCGGTAGTAACCAGCTAAGCCAAGAAAACAACGCAGCTCCCACTTAGTAGTGGGAACAGGGACCTTAGCGATGGAGATTACCTTAACATCTACAGGATGCACTTGGTCCTGACCAACTTGCTTGCCTAGACAGGTGATGGTAGCCTTAGCAAACTCACATTCTGCAAGGTTCAAGGTGCGAGAGGCCTCTTGCAAATGGTGAAACACAGCAGACAAGGTTTCCATGTGAGATTGCATTTCAGCGGAGTAGACTACCACATTGTGCAGTTTTGACTGCCAAGCGCCACCCAAGTGGCATTTTCAGAGACCTCTGGCACAGAGACACAGACAAAGAGGTACAAAACACACAAGTTTGTTATGGAGATGGGGCTTGATAGAACAAGCCCCGGAGCAGATGGACACAGGTCATGACAGGGCTCCTTTCTCCTGAGTGTGTGTGTGGGGATGGAAGTTTTACCTGTTGCTCGTTAGACCAACCAATGAGCAACAGGTATGCAGCCACCTGGGTCCCCAATTACCTAGATCCAGATCAGGCATGGCTGCTCAAACCACACCATCCCCACACCACATACCCCCGACACCAAAGTGAGGCCAGGGAGAATGCCTGGCCGAAGCCTATGCCCCCCCCCGCACCAAGCAGAGAACTAAAAAGAAAAAAACGCCCTCCGGAGCGTGGGGCCTCGATGCTCGAACTGCTGCCAGCAGTTACCTGTGCTGGTTGCTGTAGCTGCTTCTCCCCCAGTCCTCCGCCGGACCTCCTGGGTGTTACTGTTGCCAGTCGGGAAAGGGTTGGTGCTGGGGCCGCCCGTTGACCCGCTGGTGGCACCAGGGCACCTTAAGATGGCCCCTCTGTGTCCCTTCCCTGTGCCGGAGAGTCCCTTTTCGGGTGCCAGTGTGGCGGTATCGCCTGCCACACGCCACCCAAGTGGCGTTTTTAGGGACCTTCAGCACAGAGACACAGACGAAGGGGTACAAAACACAAGTTTATTGTTAAGAGGGGGCTTGATAGAATAAGCCCCGGAGCAGATGGATACAGGTCATGACAGGGCTCCTCTCACCTGAGTGTGTGTGGGAATGGGGGTTTTACCTGTTGCTCGTTAGACCTACAAACGAGCAACAGGTATGCAGCCACTCTGATCCTGGGTCCCCAATTACATAGATCCAGGTCAGGCGTGGTTGCTCAAACCACAGCATCCCCACACCACACACATCATCAAGATATGCCTCATTGAAAAGTGGCTGGGCCATTGCACATACCAAATGCCATGACCATATACTGCAAGAAATTGTCTGGGGTAACAAATACAGCGCTTTCAGAAGAACAGGCTGTCAAAGGCACTTGCCAGTAGCCCTTGAGCAAGTCTAACTTTGTGATAGAGTAAGCAGCTCCAACCCTATCTATGCAATCTTCCACATGAGGAGTAGGAAATTAATCTGGCTTAGTAACACTGTTTACCTTTCTGAAATCAGAATAAAAGCGTGGGGTCCCATCGAACTTTGACACGAACAAAGATGGGAGCTCTAGGAGCTCGAATTAAGAACATCAAGGCCATGCGTCAGTAAATACTCAACCTCTTTCTGTATTTGAGCTCTTTCTGTGGGTTTCACACATTAGACATGCTGCTTAATGGGAGGACAATCAATGTCATATTACAAGACAGTAGTTTGGGTAGGTACCTCTGAGAATAGTGCACAATTATCTTCACTCAACCCAACAATGTCACTCTTACTGTATTTGACCCAGAGAGGTGAGACAGATAAGTCTCCAAATCACTTGAGAGTTCTTCAATCGACCACAAAGCATGGGAGCATCTTGCGTTTGTAACTCATCTTCTTCGGGAGAGTAAGAAGGCAACCCCTCAGCTGAAGTGAATGTATCTGTCTCGCCAGACCTAGCAACATAAGGCTTTTGCATGTTCACGTGAGACACACAAGTATTATGTCTCCTATCTGGGGTGAGAATGACAAAATGTGTTTCACTCCGGCCTTAGCGGTCTCCGGATTGAAGATTGTTAAGCAGATTGTTAGGCAGCATTCATATCAAAATGAGCTTTCATTTTAGATTGGGAGATCATCAATGCCTCTTTCACTACTTTACAGGGATGGTGAAGTCGCTCTCTGACAGAACTGATGTAGTCCAACATGTTTTGGCTCGGAGAAGAATCTCCAACGGACCAACACAGTCGATAATGAGTCTCTAGAATGGCTCCCCCATTACAGGTATGGGATGGAGCGGAGCTTGAGGAATCACTCGGTTTGGTTACCCAACCATTTGGCATGCATTGCAAGATATTTGGAAACATCACTTTTCAAACCAGGCCAGAAGAAATACTTCAATATGCGATAATAGATTTTAATTATCCCTAGGTCACCAGACCGAACATTGTCATGTGCTAAGCTCAGTATCTGCGTACGGTAACTAAACGGGACAACAATCTGGTAGGTAGTATTCCACCCACTGTCCACCCACACTCCATCGGCTGAAGGAGCACACTTACGCATGAGGATACCATCCTACCAGTAGTAAGCAACATGAGGGCGACCAATCTCGTTTTTAAGCAACGCTAATACACTTAGTCAAGGAGGGGTCGCCGCTCTCAGCTTCTATGCGCTGCTCTTTGTCAACCGTTAGCTGAGTATCAGACTCAACAGAAGAAGTGACAGGACTGGACAATGTAACCTCAATGGACTCAGGAGAGTTACCATACAGGACAGTTAGTGGACTGTTTATCTACAGTCTACTCAGAAGTGGCAAAAGGATCAACCGACGCAGACTCCACAGTTTCATCAGGTAGAGCCATAGACATTTCCAAATGGTTCACCACATCATCAAACTTACTCGACTGGGAAAAAGTTATGACATAAGCAGGAAACACTTTAGGCAACTGAAATAATAGATCACCCTGGTTATCATCAAATACACTGCCAGTTGTATTTGGGCACAGGAAACACTTCTCTACCAGCCAGATCATTACCCAGAATCATGTCTATGTCTTCTACAGGAAGCGGAGGGTGAATAGCCACTGCCACAGAGCCTGTAACCAAGCCAGACTGCAAATACACAATATGCAATTGGGCTTTAAGCCAGGTCATTCCACAACCTCATACTAAAGCACTGCAGCCAGTAGAGGTTTTCTCAGAGAGGGGCAAAACTCCCCCAACAACAAAGACTGAGTGGCTCCTGTATCCCTTAGAATACAAATTGGGAAAGGCTTCTCTAACTCAGAAATGGATACTAAACCATCCGTAGGGAAGGGTGCAAAGGGCTCATACTCATGGCTGTGCTTAATGGACCGACTGGGAACATTAAACACAGCCATGAGTACAACTCACTTACGCAGCTTTCTGCTTTTTACTTAGAGCATGAGAGTCAACTATGACGTGTCCACACTTTTTACAATAAAAGCTAATTCTCTCAGAGTTTCCATTGCTAGAACTAGTAGCCTTTGCAGTGGAACATGAAGAACCAGGACGATTACTGCCAGTTTTAAAACGAGAAGTGTGAGGGGAAGCATAGCTCTTAGTCTCACGGTACTTGTTACTAAAAACTACTTCATGAATCGAGAAATTCTCGTCAGTAAGCACAGCGGCCTTCTCCACAGTAGACACTCTCTGCTCACTCAGGTAGGTGGCAACCACCTCAGGGACAGAGTTGCTGAACTCCTCCAGAAGCTTCAACTGTTGAAGTTGCTCTTTGGTCTTAAATTGTTGAGATGTGCACCACCTATTAAACAGGATTTCCCTCTTTCTGGAAAATTCCGCAAATGACTGCTTCTCTGTCCTACGACAACCTTTAAAATGCTGCCTGTCGGTCTCAGGGACCAACTCATAGGCACGCAATATGGCTGGTTTAACAACCTCATAGTCAAATCTTTTGGTGAGTATAAATGAGGAATACACCTTCTGAGGAACTAAACTTATGTTCCTTTCAACATCAAATCAAGGAGGGGAGACAGGAGATGTAGCAGAACTAGCATTAGGAGGATTAGCAGTGTAAGATCTTCACCCAAACTCCAACTCCTTCATTCTCCCTTTATGTTCTAACCACAGCCTCTCCATTTTAGCTTCCTTGCCTCTTCCCTATCCTTTGCCTCAACCTCTAGCTGTTTTATCTGGTACTTCAGTTCCTATTCTTGTAAGCATACAGCCTGACCATTTCGAGTACGTAATTTTACCTGATCCAGTTTACTGCCAAGCAACTTCACAGACTGGCTAAATCTGGCTCTTCATCAGACTGACGAGA
>NC_137198.1:18618210-18625710 GCF_960531495.2 Zeus faber
CACTCCGACTCCCATCCGGGAAAACAGACATATTTCAGGGGCCCTCTTCTGAAAAGATGGACCGTATGGGAAATTCCCCCCCCAATTGGCAGAGGAAACCGCGCACACAAACAGAGGAGAGCGTTTGGGGGGGCCACCTGCTGTTTAAACAGATAGCATAGCCTGTGTGGCCGCGTCTGCAAAAGGCCCTCGACGTTTGCTCCACTTCAGAAGTTTAAGAGTCCCAGTGAGGGCTTTGGAGAACCTCCTGGGGAATAAGCAACTACTTGTCCAGAACAGCCTTTTGGATCCCGACGTAGACCGCCGGCCGTGAGGCGGAACCTCCGCCAACTGGCCGACGGACGTGCAGGGGCGTCCTCCCGGGAGCCGGTGTCTGGGTGGTTTGGGGTGGGGGAATGCCGGGCAATTAAGCCAAATGAGCTTGTGGAGGATAAGCTCAATGTGTGTCGGACGTACAGTATGTCGAAGAATATCTTCTGCCGTGGTAGTTGCAGGTGAACATGGTGGCGGATGATGAATGCATCGCCGCCACAGAGTATTTGGGTCAGTGACAACTATCTAGGTGTGTAAGACAGACAGAGAGGGGTCCTAAAAGTCAACGGGGGCTAAACAGGGGCAAGGAGATGGGTGCCAAGTGTGTCGTGGCTCAGAGCGATCGGCATGGTAGGAACCATCACGGAGCGTTTTTCTTCCCAGTTCAGCGGAGGGCTCCCCTAGCAAAACACCTGCAGCCCCGGAGCCCCGAGGCGCTGAACCCTGGGCATTTTGTAGGGGGGGGCGTTGCTTCGGCTTCCTCCGCATGTGGTCAATGGCCGGCCAGGGACGTGGAGGGCCGCTGTGAAAATAGATGCAAAAACAATATCGGCCAGGTCACCTCCAGAGCTCCCCCACGGGGAAGGGAAAGCAGCTGGAAGCAAATTGATGTGTTTTTGAGTTATGTATCACCGCCGACGAAGGAATGATCCGGAGGGGTAGCAAAGTAACAAATGAGGAGGACATTCATTCATTTCCTCTTCCTCTTTCCCCGGCGTTGACCCATTCAAACAATCGTCTGGTCAAATTAAATTTGTCAAGGGATTTGACAGCTCAAGATCATGAAGTTACTTAGATATTTGTTTTTCTTTGGCCCTCAGTGCAATTGGACTGAAAGGCAGGGGTGAGAAGGATATTTTCCATTTGCAATACATATGAGAGCAAATATTTTCACCCCACAAACACCTGAAAGCACTAATTGTACTGTATCAACTATAATATATTCTTCATTCAATCCAACAGCATAAAGGGTTAACTTTTAGCTTTCAGTTTACAATGAGAAGTGAATATCGGCTGGCCAACCAACACTGCTCCATAAATACGAGAGCCATAGTCATTGTCGAACCCCACGTTCTACTCAAGAATATGAAGTGGACCATTTTCACTTGGTCTTATGTTTTCCTATGCTATTTATACTTCTGCTTAGACCTAGTATTTTTTTTTTTCCCCATCTGTGCTGAACAGCCCGACCACCCCGAAAGACAATTCCGACTTTGTGAACGTCTCGCACAAGCGAGGTGAACGAGAGGCGCACATATCGATCGGTGATCACCGTGAATGCCGAGGCCGCGTTTCATTTCCGCCTATTCCTCAACCGCAGGGCACCGGTGTTTAGTTGGGGAAATGTGCATTTCGCCAATAACAAAACCCATTAATTGGGAGGCGCCGGGCCAGTAAACGGCTGTTATTGCACAAGCCTTGCCCAAGCATTTCCCCCCTTCTGACTGCAGCCAAGCTAATCATAATATATTAACGGTTCATACAGGAGGCCTTGTCCTACTGTGCAGTTTGGGTTACCGTCCGTGCCCTCTAGCTTTCACAAGGCCTTTAAGGGGTTGTCCTGATAGACCGGCGATTCCCCCAGTCCATTTGTTTGTGGATTGCCAACCACCCCCTAACCCCCCCCCCCCAAAAAAAATGTGGAACAGACGGGGCTTTCAACCTCTGAAGTCCACCACTAACAGAAACAACTTCATAGAGACACGGTGACATCATTTACCCAAATATCTTGTTCAAGGTCCGGGAACGGAACGGCCACGCTGTATATTTGATTTGGACCGCCGGCGCGCTCAGCCGACCGATACATCACGTATCCTCGGGGCTACGTCTATTTAATGTAGAATCTCCAAAACTCACAACTCACAGCCGTACGACCAAATGTTCCAGGGATCTACCGGTATGCTAAAACAGGCCGTATATCTCGCTCTCGCCGCTCTCCAAACAGGAATAGAAATAGATTTCGCTGGATTGTTTGATAAATTTGGCCCCGGGTTTCCTCGCCATCCTTATTGGAGCTCCTACTGTTTTTCTGGCTGTTGGTGGCCCGAGCCCCTAATCGCCCTCCGCTCCCTGCGAGGCCATAAATTACCCCGATGAGATGGCGCTTTGTGTTCCTACTGCCGGGGAGCCGGGCGAATTCACAGCGCCGTGTTTTGACAACCCCTACTTTAAATCATTGTTTTATGACAGATGGGAAAACTCGTGCACTTTCACCGGCCTGATTTATGTTCATTTGGGTCTGGAGGACGTTATAATTTGCAAGTAATGTGAAAACAGATGGATGGAGAGATAGCAAAGGGTACGACTGACCTGTGCGTTCTCACTACAAATGGCATCCATATGCCTCGCAGCCTCTCCCAGCCACATCTCCGCTGCTGCATGTGTGTATGTGTGTGTGTGTGTGTGTGTGTGTGTGTGTGTGTGTGTGCGTGTGTGCGTGCGTGCGTGCGTGCGTGCGTGCGTGTCATTTGTGCATCACATACAAATAAAAAATGTCGAATTAATTTGCAGGAATTTAGGGAAGGAAATGAATGCGCTTGTGTGTCTGAGTGAATGCGTCCCGGGCGTATGTGTATATGTGTGTGTTTCATCAGCGTATTGTGATTTTTCTCTGTCTGTTTTTGTCGGCCCAAAACAAATTGCAGTAAAATAACCTGTGAAAGACGTCTGTTTACGAGACTTTGATACGCTCGCAAAATGCTCGCAGCAGCTCCGAAGATATTTTGTTTCGTTTACATACCTGCTTTTACTGTCACTACTTGTAAAGGTGACTCATTATCGCGTCTTTAGCATTCATGATGAACCTTTTCTGTATGTTTTGAATAATGGGACCTACCCTCACGCCTTCCATCCTCCAACGGGTTATGAAAAAGGGGAAGTGAAGTCATCGAAACCACACAGGGCTTAATTTCCTCCTCGGTCAAATGTCAATTTACAGAAATTTCAAAGTTGGTGTGCTACATTTCCAGCCCCTCAGGTCATACACCCACACACACACACACACACACACGGCTCAGGAAAAGCAGATTTTCTATGTTTTTTTCAAAACATAAAGATTGCATCAGACACACTTTGTGGGGCAGCTTTGGGTTTCACCGCCCAGCTTGGAGCCTATATCGGCTATTACCACGGCAAACCGCCATCTTAGCCGATGAAGGACACATAATATGGAATTTCCTTCAGTAAATACGATATATAGTTAAAACAGGCTTCTACAAAAATCTGTGCCGACGTGGAAGGAAGTACGTACTTTCAGCATTCGAAAAATAATCATTGACGCACTGTATGGAGAAAACCGTGGCACATCCAATCACACGTTCTCGGAGCCACATCCACGGAAATGTCTTCACTAAAATTGACATTAAACTACAAGGAGAAAAAAATGTGTCATGCACCGGTTTGGAGCCTTGATGAACGACTGGTGTTTTATGGCTTTTTCCAATGAGGCAGTGCAGCGCGCGAGTGAACAGTGTCTGGCGGAACCATTGTATTCCATTGAGGGGGGGCGGGTGCAGGACCACCCACATCAAGTAAATACAGTTGCACATGCACACGTCGTCCCTAAAACGGTCAAAGGCGGTCAAAGCGTGCACGTGCTGCTATCTGGGCCTGGGCCTGCAGATGACTGGGACTGCGGAGGCTGAGGTCTGACGCTGGAGGTCTGAAGGTCCCGGGTGGTAGAAGATGGTCATGGCGGTCCTGGTCTGCCCTCGTTGTCCTCCACCAACCTCCCGCCTTTCCCACCCCAACTGCTATAGGCTGTGGGTAAAACTCGGAATAACTTCAGCAGAGTCCCCACCCACGTCTTTCGGGTCAGGAGACAAAACCGGGCCTCCCTCCACAGGCGAAGGGAGGCCCAGAGGCAGCGAGGTGCCTACTGATGCCCCTTGTCAGATCATGAGGTCGCCTCCCTGCCATCCTCCATACATCCAGCTTTAAGAACGTGTCGTTGACCCCGCACAATCTCTCTTGATCAAAACAATGAATGAAACAGCACGGTATGATACCCTGCAGACATGTCACTTTCATATACAACGGCTGATACACGCGATTCAATCTTACGTCTCTGATAATATCTCTGGACTGGACTACGGAGCTCTCGGCTAAATTTTGTCAGCGAGCGGTGTTTATTTTCCTGTATTGAGCATCAGACTTGTCATGAGGGAATAATATCCTGGGGCCTTGGACGATCAAAGCAGGCGGACTGGCCTCACTGTGAACGTGCACCGAGCTTTTTACTCAACTAATTACTCCCATACTGTACTGTGTCACACCACCAGACAGTTTCCACCACCAGGACGTACAGTAGTGGGCTCGGTACATTAAAAACCCAATCCTCATCTGGTTCCTATGGGAACAAAAAACTGGACCTCCGGCGCTCATGAACGTCCTTCAGGCGACTCCCCGTCAATCGACTGTTCTCCACTTACAAATGAAAGCGAATAGACTGCAGACGCCTCCGTCTCGGGCCGGTTCTGTACCCCATGCCGTAGCGGGACCGCGCGCGGACAGAAGAATGTCGATCTTTCTGACGTGATATTTCGAGACAGTTACACGTGAGGAGGTTGTGCATACAAAGGGGATCTCTACGGAGCTTTAGATTATAGCGCCAATCACACACAGTGTCTTTTTGCTTTTTCGTAAATGATTTACTGCCGCCTGGTGGGATGAGCTCAGTGAATATGTGTGGTTGGCTGCCAATGGCACTTTTCCCCCTGTTTCTCTCTGCTTTTTGTTGGCCCCGGAGGTTTTTTCTTTAACTGCGATAGTGCCGTTTTGATTGGAGGCCAAGCTGTACTAAAGCTGTGCTTGGCTGAATGCCCCGCCATGCCTCCAAAAATAAGAGCGACCGAGGGTGATCATATTTATCTATGCAGTGGGTCTGTGGCGCGCGCGCGAGAGAGAGAGAGAGAGGTGGGGGTGGGGGGTGTCTGACCATAATTGATATTATTTGCCAATTAATTTACATTCGAACTCTGAGGATAAGCATCACAGGTTGGTGTGGGTCCCGGATTCTAAATTGCTCTCGCATGACACCCTGTCCTCATAATACGCTTTTAAATGTGGCCATATATGCTTTTAATGTTCATAATATTGCAGCGATTAATGGAAGCTCCCCAACACAAACTACAACTTTTACTTACATCAGGCTATTAATACATTCCTGTCTCAGCTGCGGCTTTGACTGCTTCTGACCTCGTTTTTTTTTCTTTTCTTTTTACAGAGGCTGACCCGGCCACCACTGTTGTTTTGCGGGGAGAAAGGTGAGGACCCGGCTCCTTAGGGACAGTTGTCTGACCCGAGGACCAACAGCCAGAGCTGTGAACCACAAAGATCAAGCTGGGGTCTGGGGGTCACGGAGCGTGGTGGGGGGGCTACACCACACCGTAGAGACCTATTTAGTTACAGGTGAAAGTGTATTGGATTAATACAAGACAACAGCAGAATTGATAGGTAACCAAATCCGCAAGTGACATTTCAACCAATAAAAATATATGTTAATTATATACATATACAAATAATTATGTTTATATATTAAATCAATTATAGGTATTCCTTTTTTGGGGATTCCTCCATCATGAGCATTAAATTTAACTGTGTATAATCTGAAGATCCCTGCATCTTCTGGACGTTGATCATATTATGTGGCTGTAGTGACCTCTTGCGGCCATATAGACTACTGCACGCTCTACTTCCACATGGTACTGGTTTACATCAGTAGTGAAATATGCTGCACCACAGATTATCGGGCATGTTGGCTAGAAGATATGGAAACCCCAAGCTACACATCTCATGAATTAAATTTTTTTGAACGGAGCCAACTTTCGGCCTGTGAGCTTCTGGTGGACCATTATGCCAGTCGTTGCAGCAACGGGTCACACACACGGGAAGTGAGTCATTTGAAGCTATAATGAAACATTTCATTAATGACAGTTATATTCAAGCTGCTCTATATTTTTCCTGCATGGCTTATTGCATGACAAGTGTTCCAAGCGCATAAATTAGATGCGCAAATGTTCTCTTAGCCCCCTCCCCCCGCCCGCCCCAAAATAACATAATAACATGCTGTAGAGTAGATGAGTGTAGAGCAGTGCTTATTCAGCATGTTGGAGGTCCTTGGACATGTGCGCCCCTCCCCGCTCCCCACTGACTCTGACCCTTTGCTCAAGAAGCAGCAGGAAGCCACAAAACCAGCCCCTCCGCCCCCATCTCCTCATTGACAATTTTATTATTAATGTCCAAAAACACGACATCTGGGCCTGAGCAAGGCCGTGGACAAACTGGGCTCTGTTCATCCCTCTGACCACCCCCGAGTACAGTGACGTTACGTCAGTCAGGATTTTCTCTCTCAACAAAGTGCTGCTTGTGTTGCCTTTGCGCTCCCTCTCTCTCTCTCTCTCTCTCTCTCTCTCTCTCTCTCTCGCCCTCTCTCTCACTCTCAGCACAACAGATAGTGATCCCATCGTGTAAAGCCATTTGGAGTTTCCTTGAGAGTTTTTTTGGCCACCCATGTTTAACCGGGACCCCGGCCCCGAGGTCTGGGGCTGATGAGTTTTCCAAACCCTCTGTCGTAGGCCGGTGGGCAGAGACGGCCGGGCCCTGAGACCCAGAGCCGGTCCAACAGACCACCAGACGGGGGCCCACAACCTCCCTGTTTCCAGCGGTTCGTGTTTTTTCTTCTTCACCTTCATTCCTGTAAGAGTCAACCACCTAATGAAGTAGAGGTCAAAGGGAAAGAGGAAATGGGAATCCCAGCTGAGAGGCCACGATACAGCCTGAGGATTGACTCAGTTGGTCTCAGCTCTCTGTCGTGTGCAGGCAAAACGTGGCAATCACCCACCGGTCCAGTCGGGCCCGGTCTCTACTCCACCCTCGTCTCTGATACAGCCCGGATGCTGGGACGCAACGCACCGTAATCCGAGCTGTTTTATTCGGAAGGGGAAGACGATTCCGCGGTGTTTTCTCGTCCCACCGTTGGTTTCCTGTGCAGTCGCTCTGGAAGCCAGCACCTCCCAAATAAAAGCAGGAATCCAGCGGTGATTTATGACTATTTGGACAAGTGGTTAACAGAGAGATGTAGGATTATGGAAATAGTGCTTTCTTATGAAATACGTCATTTGGGCTATAGTGACCGCTCAATCTGTTGTCAGGGTGACCCCCCGCTTCCTTCTCCCCTCTTCTCCCCTG